>NC_063163.1:88695759-89002459 GCF_023159225.1 Perognathus longimembris pacificus | reverse complement strand
ACAGGAGTCCTCAGGGCACCAACTATGATGTCTTACATTCTGCATGCATCTGCCTTCCTGGAGCACAGGATCCATTCTCTATCAAATCTCCCTCTAGGCAGAATCGTCTGCAGTCAGCTCCATCTCTAGACCTGCCCTGACTTTAGAAACCAGCGATCACACTCCACACTAGGCTAAAACGAAGGCATTCCTTTTCTCCTTCTCTTCACACAGAAGGTTGGAGCCGCCTACATTGGCACCACATTTTGGAGATGGCCATGCTGGGTTTGCGGGTCTGACACGTGGGATGCTGAGAGGAAACTGGGGGTCCCCAGTTGCTTCATGTGTGAGGGTATGAGGTCTCACGACCTCCATGGCCCTGGAAGGAGGAGACTAAACCTTGCCAGCCCATAGACTGTTAGCAATTTTATGTTGGAGGACCATCAAATCCATGTCCCACAGAGAATCAATGACCCTGCCTGCCCTCCAATGTGGGCTAGGGGTTGGTGCCCAGTGCTCTACAAGGTCAAGGGAAGACAGTGGTTTGCAAACACAGGTGCAACACTGATCCTATGAGAATGGAAACTGAAGAAAGCACTTGCTAGAAAACAAGACCAAAATAAGTGCTCATGCAAATCAAATGCCCTGGAGTCACTGAAAGGCAACTACAGCTCAGTGGCTGCTGGAAATGGTCCTTAAAGGCTCGATTCACCAGCCACAATCACTGAAAGTTCCCAACTGCCTGGCCAATGCCCCTCTGTGATCAGAATGCTTTGTTTCTCTTCTCTGCACGTGCTAGCACTTATTGGAACTGGCAGAAAATAGTAGTGTGTAGAACCAGAAGGAAGTCTTGATTGCTTTAGTTCTTGCATGCAGAAGAGAAATTGGTGTATGTGTCACTTGATTTCCATCTTGTTATTTTGCTAAACATGGCAGAGAGTGGTTGATTGAAGGATTTGGGACAATGTAGGAAATATTCCTCTGGAACTGGGTAGCAGTCATCCAGCTCACAGTCTAGGGCCTATGAGCAGGGGGAACAAGTGATTCTCTCACCCCAGAGAGAGGAAGAAAGGAGGGAGGGAGGGAGGAAGGGAAGGGGAGAGCTGGCATTTTGCGCCTTGAATCTACAAGTTGGAGCTGAAGCTTACTTAAAACCTCATAGATTGGAGGCATTAGTGGAGGAAGAAAGGACACCCAGCAACGGGGACTGATGATTTCCAAAGATGCAAGTGATTCTCCACACAATGCCTGATGGCCAGTGACCCCAAGTTCCTTCTTTCATGCCTGGAGGCTCAGACACAAGTCCCACTTATAAGTAGCAATAATGGGGTCCCTATCCTGGAGGCAAGAAGACTGTCAGAAAAATACTGGGAACCAACCATGCTCAGACGCCTCAGGAGGAACTCAGTGGGCAAGGATATGTCACCCAGAATGAATCCCCAGGTCCCCAAATCCCAGCTCCAACCCTCTGAAGCTCTTAGCTGGCATTCTGGAACCCCTTCCTTCCCTGCATCGGCACTTGCCAACTGCCTTCAAAACACCAAGGAAAAAGGAAGCCATTTACTAACGTCAGTAAAAAGATTTGACATTAAGTTGTATTTTCTGATATTTTTGATGCACCTGGGTCCCCCAACCACAGGGATCCCGAGAGGAACTTTCTTACTTTCTGAAGCTGATGCAACAGATTAGTAAAAACATAGCAGCTTCACAGGGCAGAACATCCCTGTCTCTGTCTCTCCCTGTAGGAGGACAGGTGTTCGTCATCAGGAGTGTTGGCCGGCCATACTGCACCCCTGACCTTCCAGCTGCCAGCAGTCTGGGTGCCCCTGGTGTGTGTTGATAGCACGTGCCTGGCTACAAGCCATCTACCACATGCTCTCTCCAATCTCAGGTTTTGTTTTTTAAATTTTAAATAAGGATACTGTTATAGCACTGAGGCTCTGCCATACACTGAGGAGGATCTTATCTTATCTCAAGACGCCTAGCTTACCTGCACTGGGTGGACCTGCCGTGCTGAAGGTGAGGTGTGCACAACACAAGTCAGCCAGCGGAGACGGTGCAGGCACTATGTCCTAGGACAGAACTAGCACTTTTCCTGCGCCCTTCCCCTCAATTGTCATATGACTATTGTCGATTCAGTCACCAGTTATGTGACTCGTGAAAACCCCAGGCCCTTCAAAAAGAAATTACTTTGAGTCTGCCCCAGAGTCACAAAGTGGCCCTTTGTTTGCCATACCAGGGCTGTTCAAGGCTGACACCGATTCTCAGAACATGGGTGTATGATGTAGTGAAAAACAGAGAAGAAAATTGTATGTCTTTTAATAGGCAAAACCCAGGAAACTGAGAGAGGAATTATTTCAAAACATCCAGCTCCCTTCTGCAGGGCTGTGAACTTCGTCCCATGTTTATTCAACCAGATTTTATTGACAGAGCATCAAATGCCAACACACGTCTCACTTGAAAATGGAAACATAAAGCATTCACACCACTAGCCATCCCTTTCAATGGACAATTTCTTTAAGTGGTGCAAGCAGGCCTTCTCTCCTTGTGACAGGCACAGCTCCCTGCCCCACACTGTCGTCTGTACTTGTGCAGTGGGTGTTTTTGAGAGGCCCGCCTCAGTAGGAATGGATAGGAACGGTCAGCAAACATATGCAATGATAGAGGAGCACTTCACAGGTAAAGTATAATTACTCAGCAGCTAGTTTACTTACAATTTATGGAACTAAGAGGAACTAGTTCGACAAAGCAAGAAGGAGGGCTGAAAAAGACATGTGGCTCTTACCAGACTTTTAGACAAAATTATCAGACAGCAATGCCCAGCTTCCCAAATGGATTTACCTACCAGTAACTTAGCTTCAGGAGGCCATGCTGGACTTTAAGCCCCATCAGAACCTTCCCAGACAGTGGGTGGGCTCCATGATTGAGACTCCATGATCAAAGTTCTACTACTGAAGCTCCGCCACCACCCAGGCTCCATGATTGAGATTCCATGATCCAGGCTCTATGATCCAGACTCCATGATTCAGGCTCCATGATTCAGGCTCCAAGACTATGGCTCCATGATCCAGACTCCATGATTGAGACTCCACAATTCAGACTCCATGATCCAGGCTCCATGATCCAGGCTCCATGATCCAGACTCCATGATTCAGGCTCCATGATTCAGGTTCCATGAACTATGGCTCCATGATCCAGACTCCATGATTGAGACTCCACAATTCAGACTCCATGATTCAGGCTCCATGATCCAGGCTCCATGATCTAGGCTCTGTGACTGATGCTCCATGATCCAGGCTCCTAGATTGAGGCCCCATGATCCAGACTCTATGATCCAGGCTCCATGATTGAAGTTCCATGATCCAGACTCCTTAATCCAGGCTCCACAATCAAGGCTCTATGATCCAGGCTCCACGAATGAGGCTCTGGTCCATGCCTTTTCTGTTATCTTGTGCAACATCTTTGCTTTAAGCCCATGTTACTTTCTATTACTTTAGGATGCTCCTGTATTTGTGGGAGCAGGTAAAACAAGAGCAAGCCTTGTACTCAAACATGGGACAGAAGCAGCAGTAGGCTCAAGGCTGTTTAGGAGTAGCTATTTTCAAAAGGCTTCACCTGCATATCGAATCACTGATTTTGTTACAGCCATCCTCTACTCTCCTGTCTCTGGAATTTAATGACATCTAGATTGCACTCTATTTTAACCAGGGTCAGTTCTAGAATTTGGTTACCTCTAGAAAGTACACAAGGCTCCTTTAATATATGTAGTTTTAAGAAAAGGAGGAGACTAGACTCATTTTAGCTTATGTACATCTCAGTGGAGCCTATTATTGCCGAGGCTGTGTCTCTATCGCCTGTCTTCCGCTGTCCAGAGACTGTTCACATTTACACAGGACATGGATGAAAACTCTTCTGCCAAAGGGAAACAAAGTCGCATATATCAAATGTCAAACCTGAATGCAAATGAATCCCATCCCTTTGGACACCTGGGTGTCTGTGAAGGCTCAATGTTGCTTCCAGGACCTGGAATTTCTGGTTGGAAAACGACTTCTTGCTGACTTAATCATGTTCAGTGTCAAACCACCAAACGCAAGGTCTGTAGATTTCAGTAACGCCCATGACTGTAAACAGCAGACCCGATAAATGAGGCTTCTACAAACCTCACTCACAGTTATGTGTTTCAGTTATGTCTTCCTGAAACTAGGTTTTCTATCTTCCAACCAATAAAACGATAGTAAGTACTTAACAAAGTAGACTTTCTGAATAACACGGTTAGGAGCACTTTAAGCATGTCTAGGTGATTTATCTATCAGCTGTGAATATTAAATTTTAGTTGTCCAATGAATCTTGCAGGATGTAAAAATCTTCATGTGTTATTTAATTTTTTGAAAGAATTAATAAACCAAGATAAAAATGAACAACAAATGTTTGTAATAAATATAATGCAATAAATACATATTTTGAAGACCTAAGAATTAGAGAATCTGCCTGCAGAAAACTCTAATTCTGATTATCTCACTTCTCAAAATCAACGAAGTATTTATGGCATTTCTCAGCAAGACAGCACATAGTGACATAATATAACAAGAGCACATTTATCTTCATTTTATGAATAATGGGAAAATAATGTATTAAAATTTGCTGAGCTCTTATTTTGTATCAACTATTTTCACAATTACACTAAATTGCCTACTTATGCTGCATGTAAAATGTGGCTCCTTCTAGATGAGGGAATGGAATAATGGCGATCATGAATAATTCTGCTATAAATATTCATGTCCAAGATTTTGTATGGTTATATGTTTTTATTTCTGTTGAGATGGCTGGGACAATTTAAAAAAAAAATCTCATTGGGGAACTTGTAGACTCTTTTCCAATTCTCCACCGGTCCCTTGGCAGCTCAGCACTGCCTGGGGGCCTTTCGTGAAAGCTCCAGCCTGCCTCTGTGGCTCTGATGGCTCTTCTCCTTGCCAGAACTCTGTCCTCATCCTCTGTCTTCCTGGGAAGGGTGGAGTGGGGCAGGTGGAATGGCACCCAAGCCCAGGTCCTGGGGAACCAGTACCATCTCCTATTTAGTTCATTCTACCCAGTCCACTTAAACACTGTGTTCATTAAATTCGCCCCCACTTGAACAGCACCACGAACTTCTGTGGACATCAAACCCTGCTATATCAAGGATGATTGTAAGTCACACTGGCCTCTACCCTTACACACCAGGTCCTCTCTGAGTGTGCGTACCCACACTGCCCTCCCTTATTTCCACCAAGGATGTGTGAAATGATGAATTCTCATCACTCCCATTTTGTAAGTGAAGAGACAGAGGCTCAGAGAGACTATCTAACTGCCCTCCCCACCTGAAAGCTGGTATCTGTGCTTCCATCTTTATCCTGTTCAGCCCATCAGTGGGGTTCTGAGTTCTGAATGCACCCCCCACCCCTGGCTGACTGCTTGCTTCACACATTGATAGCAGTGGGGTTTATTTCACGCTGGACTTCGCGTCCTCATTAATCTTAGGGTGCTTGGTCACCTGGGCCAAGGCCTGTGAAGGAAGGAGTTGGGCCACAGTGTGTGTCTGTGTGCTGATGTGTGGTCTCCACACAGGGGCGGGCATGTAGTGTTCTCTCTCCCCGGCATGGGAACCAGGTAGGAGCAGGGGTGATTTAGATACCATCGGTGCATTAGGAAAGCTCATTTTCACATTAATTGGAACAATAAAAAGCTTCTTATCTATATTTACACCCAGGCCCTCCCATATTTTAGAATAAAGACAGGGGTAAAAGACATTGCTATATGAGCGCATTTGCTTTTCTTTCAAAGCTAGCTGCAATTGCCTGCCATTCTATGAGGCTTGGAAAGAAAGATAGAAACAAGAAAGGAAACAGCCCTGTCACTTCTTGGTTTATAAATGTGAGAGCTCTGGTACATTGTGCAGCATAGCAGGTAGAGGACATAGATTTACCAGGCTGTACACACGCTCTCTCTCGGGGTTATTATCAACTCACATATGTCAAGAGACAGAGTATTCTGAACAAAGAAGATCCCACCATCGCATCCCATGGCAACCTGTCCTGCAGGCCCTGCCTTGCGTCCTGTCTCGAAAACAAGGAGATCAAAGGATTAAAAAGCTGGAAGGTAGCTGCCTGTGCCCCCAAGAGCAGAACACGTGACTGTGTGACTCATTTCATTATCCCATCCACCTTCAGGCATCTTCCAGATCCGTGTGTCTTCTGTGGTTTCCTTGTCATACATTGCAATGGTGATGGATGGTCTAAGGAGGAGTCTTTCATGAACTCCTCAGTTCTGAGTGCAGGCAGTTGTAGCCTTTCACCCTTAATGTTTTCTGATAAAAAGTACTTTGTTTTACATCCACTGAGTATTTTCGAGATCATTAAACCAATGTCCACTTGTGCTGGAAAGGAATGAATCTTCTTACAGGTTCTGTGAATGTCTTTCTGTTAAGCCTTGTCCGACCATTATATGTTTTTGACATCTTCCCCTGTGTATTGAATGCACTTCTAAGCAAGGTATGGTGAACCTCTCTGCTCAGATAAATGATTTTCCTGAATTAACTTAATATTTTTGACAATATTTGTGATGTATATTTAAATGTGTGGCTAGATACGTGCTATTTGAGATTCCTTACACAGTCCTTGTAGATTGTTCTTTACATCATTATTTAATGTTCTCTGTATTTTTTTGCCTAAAGGTCATTCTTTCCATTGTACAATAGAACTTCATTACGATATATGTATTTTGTGTAATTTTTCTGTTACTTTCTCTGTATTATTTCGATTGTGTACTCACAGTGACTCCTGAATAAGGTTTGCTTTGTAAAGATCTAAGCATTTAGAGCTCTGAAATGTAATTTCAAGCCAGATGTAATTAGTCACATGATCTGAGACTACATATGATGTGTAAATGAGATAATTATAGATTATTCACAATTACTTCTTAGAATTTAGGTATCATCTGGCTTAAATGTCTTCAAATTTAGCTGTCATTGTTAAGTTTCTACTTTACATTTTAAAATAATGAATTGCTTAAACTTTTTATGCTATCTAGACTTGAACTTAGGAAATTCGGCTATAGATTTTATGTACGCTCTTGAATATGAAGGTGCATTTCATTCTTCCATCCCATGTGACACTTAGATTTAGCTACTTCAATACCTTCTTCCTATCCTTCCCATACAATACCTGTTCATTTTAACATTCCATCTCCTAACTTCCATAGAATATTTTCAGCACATCGTTTCCCTGTGCCACATTCTGGACTGTCTCCTCAGACCTAAGCTCCTATTTAATTCTATCTTCTGTCTGTGCTTGCTCTTTAAGGGTAAAAGAAAGTACTCCTTTCTGCCCTTCTCTTTCCACAATCACTTCACTGTCTGTGTCCACCTGTCTCTGCATGCTGACCCACGCGGGTCTCTGCGAAGATGAGTGCACACCTACATGTAACACACACTCATGCTGGGTCACACTTGTGATGAACTCCTCAACCAAACGTGAGACGTCAGTATTAGAAATTGCTGGTGTCTCCTACTGGTATCTGGGGTCTTTAGTCTCTTCTCTGTACATTTTAAGTGCTCTAACTCAAAGTGCATGACAAATGGTAACCATAAAGAGCTTTAAGTTAGAACAGTTCCTGAGTGTGTGGAAAACCCAGGAACAGCAGGAGGCTCTGAGACCAGGCCGAACAGGTGAGAGATGGCCACCCTGAGCTGATCTCCTTGACTCTCTGTGTTAATCAAAGTGCCCCTGTGACCAGCTTCAACGCTTCCTCTCATGTCTCTGGCGGTGGGCAGACGTGGAGGTTGCACATCTAGGAAACAAAGTGATTATTATAGAGATAATGGTGTAATTATCCCTGTGGTCCTCTGCCAGGAGGTCACTGGTTTTCCAGACATCTCTGGAAGGATAGATGGGACCAGCAGGTGAGACAGGCACCGTGTAGTCATTTCAAGCTCTATTAAATAGGGGTCCATCTTTGTCGGTTGATGTCCATGTGTCTTTGTGAGGCATCTTCATCATCAGCACCCCCAGAGCTCTGGGAAGTCTAGCCGCCCCTGCCTGAGAGCCAGGCCCATCACTTTGCTGTGGGGGGGAGGTAGTGAGTTGTTAGAAGCTGGTGAAAAGCATGCCTATGGCAAAGAATAATGTAAATCCTGGTATTATGACTTTTAAACAAGTTCCTCAGCCACGACAACATTCAATTATTTTGGCGCTTTAAGGCAAATGCTTTTCCAGGCCTGAAATATTAATCTCATTGACAATCAGCAAATGATGTTGTGTTTATGGAGTGATGTCCATTTGCATAAAGGCAAGAACTCATGTTGCTCTAACATTCCCATTAATACACCGATTACAAATGCAAGGTGGCCCCCTGGGGTGTTATGAGAGGGAGGGGGGTGTGGGCTTGTAGGGGTGATCAGGGAGCAGGCCTGGGGGAGGCTGCACAAAAAGAAATTGGCATTTGTCATTGTATTTTTCTATTTTTCACTGCAACTTTTTAAACCGTAATAAAGTTACTATATTTTCTTGTTTTCTTTTCCCTTGTAGTTGCTCCATAGCTAGTTCAACTTCTCTTTACCTGCTTCAATGAAAGGTAAGAAGCAAGAGCAGAAAGGTCTAAGTCCTATCTTCACAAATTCATATGTGATCTCATAGTTTAGGTACAAAAATCCACCTTAAAATAATAATCAGTACGCTAAACCATGCCTTCCACATACAAGGCATGCCACGTGATTTACAGTCTTTTAATCATCCTCACCAGAGAGGTAACCAGAGCTGACACAGAGTCTGTGAGAAAGTCAGCAACTGTACCCCCGAGGTTACGCATGGCCCCTGACTTGTTTAGTTTTATTGAGATGCCACCTTGTGCATTCATTTATGCATTGGGGATAGTGGTCTTTATAAATAAAGTTTTATTGGGGTGCAACCTTGGGCATTTTTTTATGCTTTGGGTAGAGTGGATTTTCCATCAGGACAGGGGGAAAGCAGTATCTGCGATTCTATGCATGCAGCCCCCAAGTCCAAAACATCTAAGAACTGGCCTAGGTATAGAAAAGGGTTTGTCGTCTCCTGATCATGTCTTAAGAAATATGGGATGATCTGCTTTGTCTTGGAGTGTTGATGTCATTCAAAGGGAAATGGATTAAGAGAGAGTAATATGGGTTCTATGTACGTTTTAAATATGCAAATAGGCATGTTTTGAATAATGGATGCTTGTTTCTTCTTGCGATGATATTGTCCAAGACAAACCAAATGCAGCAATCCTTATCCCCGCCAGGGAGTTTGAGCTGGGTTCTCACTAGACCAACCCATTTCATTCTTGACACCCAGTGATTCATGTAACTATCTCACCACGAGTATTATTGCTGCCAAATTACAGCATGTGCAGAGATCTGATTAAATTCATTGATTCAATTTTAGTGTGACCGAGTTATTGATACGAGTGTGAATTATCTTATTTGCCGGAAGCCAAAGGCCAGTAATGGAATGTGAGGAGAAATTACATCTGAGTAACTTGAAGGAGCGTGTCTAGTTCAGAGATGTGCCAGCGGGACAGCGGGAGCTCCCACGGCCCTGGGCGTTCCGATAGCCCTGGGATGCCTATGACATATTAACTGTGATTACCGGCCCTGGGGTATGCTGTCTGTCAAGATAACAGGTATCTGACAAAACCCGGAAGACTCAGATGCAAAATGTGTTTTTCTGTGCCTGCCAGGATGTGGAACTCTAGCAGAGGAATATACTTCGTGCTATCAGATCCAAAGCATTCGCCTCATTGCTCAGACCAACCATCTTGAGTTAAATACATCAAATAAAAAGACAACTGAGTGAAATGATCCAGTCACAAAAGACAAATAGCATCCGCCCCCATTTACATGATGTGCCCTGGTCAAATCGACAGAGACAGAAAGCAGGATGGTAATTCCTAGGGGCGTGGGAGTGGGGTGGGGAGGGGCTGGTTAATGCTATGAAACTGTTGTTTCTCAAGAAGGAAACATCGCAGAGGCTGCTTGCTCAACAAGGGGATACTCCCTAGCTATACCAGGCTTTACGAGGGACAGAAGAGGATTTCCCAACCGTGAGAAAGTCAAGAGTCAGAGGAGCTGCTGGAAGCATTTCACTATGAACCCACATAGCATCAGAGACCTAGGAACAAGATGACATTTAGTGAAGAGACCAGGCTTTAAGACCCCATAAGGACTTATTTTAATGAGAATTACAAACCATGTGACTGTATGGGAAGCTGATTTAGAAGATATTATTGATGATGCCTGGCCATTTCAGTGGTGATGTGCCTTTACATACTGCACAGATTTTTAACCCAGAGCTCAGGCAGTGAGCACATATTCTCCTCCATCCAAATGAAATGAGGGAAGAAGATCACTGTCATCTTTTCTTTTAAAAATATGTCACCTTTAGAACTTGCTTTTAAGAGCTTGGTTGCAACTTGAAATGGGCCCAGAGTAGGGCTAACATTACCAGACTTCCCAGTGAGTCTCCCACAGACCTAGGGGGAGTGGGGCTTTCAGCCTGAGGTGGTGAAACTCCAGCTTTTGCAGGTGCTTCCCAGGATGGGTGATGGTGATTAGCACCCCCTGGGGCTCCCCTGAAGAGCCTTGTCTCTCCATGCCTCACTCCCTTCCTCCAGGTTGTGGACTGGGAAGATTCTGTCTGGTCAAGGATCCCCAGGCGAACACTCTCTCTCTCTCCAATTTGGAGAGCCGATGGGGACCTCCAGGTCCTGGGGCATGGTTGGGGTTCCCTCTGGTTTGGGGGCTGGAATTGGTTAGGATCCTTCTAGTCTGTGTTCTATCACTCAGGACAGCCGCCTTTGCTGTCTGTGTTAAGTTGCTTGACATTTGCTGTTTCCTTGGTTTCCCACATTATCTATCTATCTATCTATCTATCTATCTATCTATCTATCTGTATTCTCTCTCTCTCTCTCTCTCTCTCTCTCTCTATATATATATATATATATATATATATTTGTCTGCATAGGAGGCAAACTTCTTCACGAACCTACACTGACTGGATGTGGAGAAACTCTGACTACTTAACTAGATAATTTTTAAGTAAAATCTCACCTATACTTGATATAAAGAAAACACATAGGCATAGAATTTAGTAGCCGACACAAAGTTAAAACACACTGTAATGCACTGAAATGAGGAAGCAGGATTCTACTGACCTGGCTGGAAGTCTTCATCTCAGTGACATGGCAGAAAGTCCCCCTCCCAGTGCTTTAAGTCACTATTCCTTCAGAGCTGTTGTGTGTGTGGAATTCTTGCTCCATCTGGACTTCTGTTGAATCCCTTTTTTCTTCTGCATTTGTGGTGGTTCTGTGGTTTCCCTTGTAACATTGATGTGTTTTATCAACTCTACTAAGGATTTACTGATCGATAAAAATTGGGGGATGCCAGAGAGTCTCATAGATAGGCCTGAAATCAATGAAAAAATACAGTTAGGGTATGCATGGGGTACACTGATATGTACATATGTCATGGAACCATCTCCATGATCAAGCTAATTATTGGTGGTTTCTTGTTTTTCTGTTGGTCATGGGGCTTGAACTCAGGGCTTGGGCACTGTTTCTGAGTGTTTTTGCTCAAGGATATTTCTCTACCAGTTGGAGCCACAGTTTTACTTCCAGTTTTCCAATTGCTAATTGTAAATAAGAATCTCACAGGGATTTTTCTGCCCAGGTCTGGCTTTGAACCATGATCCTCAGATCTCAGTCTCCTGCGTAGCTAGGATTACAGGCATAAGCCAACAGGGCCTGGCTATTATTGTTTTTACACACACACACACACACACACACACACACACACACAATTGTTCCTTTTTTTTTTTCTTGGCCAGTCTTAGGGTTTGGACTCAGGGCCTGAAACACTGTCCCTGGCTTCCTTTTGCTCAAGGCTAGCACTCTGCCACTTGAGCCACAGCGCCACTTCTAGCCATTTCTGTATATGTGGTGCTGGAGAATTGAACCCAGGGCTCATGTATACGAGGCAAGCACTCTTGCCACTAGGCCATATCCCCAGCCCCTAATTGTTCCTTTTTAATGTAGTAAATATTACCTTTTCCTCTAAGGGCTTTGCTTTCCATGTACTAATTTTAAAATGTGTGTGCTTGGCAGCAAAACAGGAAGGAGTTCTCTTACACAGCCTTGTCAACCTGTACCAAGACTTGTGCACCTCACCACTCGATGTACAGTTTAGGGTTCAGTCTGTGTCTCAAGTCAGTCTCAGCTTTCCTTTCCCTTTCCTGGCTCCATGAATATTCCTGGAAGCTGACAGCATGAGCGGAATGAGAAAGCGGACCCTCCATGCTGCCCCAGAGCTGTTCTTGGCATGCCTCGAGACAGCCATTAACTGTAATTTTCATCTCCTCAGAACTGGAGCCCGCCGATTGCTATGTTTAGCTCCTTGGTGTTTTAATGAGGTTTTGCAGCAGGTTCTGGGCTTCTTCTCCGTGTAGCTGCCTTGGGCTACAAAGAGCCTCAGATTCCCAAGTTCATTTTTTCGCTACTCACTGCATATACACTTGAGCCTTGGTCTTTCAAGTTCTAGCTATCTTGAGGGCCCTGGGCTTTGCAATTTGTACCCCTCTGTTCACAAAAGCAGCCAAGAACCCCACCTGGCCTCTGTTTTGTGCAGGAATGTCTTTGGAGGCTCACAGACCCACCCAGTAAACAGCTGGTGGTCTGATGTTGCTCAGAGTTGCTGAGAATGCAAAGGACATCCCTTCTCATCAAGCTCCCCATCCCTCCCTGCTCCTCTCTCGAGGGTCTTCCAGTGCACGTGACAACAAAGTAGTTAAAAACAATTCTCACCAGATGCTTTCAGTCACTCTTGTTAGAAGATTCAGTTAGCCATATCTTGCAAATTACCCCTGGGAGTAAATTTATTTTCCTTATTTTCTGGTATGCATCTTTTTTTTATTTTGTTCTCCTGTAGTTCTGCTATTTGGGGCTTAGCTATACACAACCAGAAACTTGAGTTTCTTCAGATATAATGCAGGTGCAGAGCACTGTGCAAGGCTTCTCAGATAATGTGGGTGAAAATCAAAACCAAATCCATTTTTACTGGAGCGCAGCAATAAAGCAAACAACAGTGTTTCAATCAACGTTAACTTCCTTCAGCGAAAACTCGACAAATGCACTTATTTTGTTCCAAACATACTAAAGAACAAAATCTATCTAGCTCCAAAAGAACAAAAAAGACTTTTCCCCCTTTATTACCTGAAGCACACTCCTGGTTGGCACAAACAATAAGCTTTCACAAAGGATTTGTTGGGAGTTAGGGAAGATAATTCAATAGTGATAAGTATAATCAAAATATTTCAGGTGACAACATTTTTGGATGTGGGAAAGTAAACCTTCTCTCTCCAGGGTTTGTTCCTACTTGCTTCAAAATGGTGTGTGAGGAGCTGTGGGAAAATGACACCATCGTGGAGTATGTGGTCCAAACCACAGCACAGATGCTGTTCTGTGCTGATGGTGCGTGTATCCTTGCACCTGAGAGGGAGAGCGAAGGGAAGGAAGGGGGTCATTTCTCTTTGCACGAGCCACCCCTGCTCGATAAAATGACTGTGTTTTACACGCTGAACCCTGAGTGCTTTCTCACCCGCTCAACTGAGGCCCAGGCCCAGTGGAGAGCCAATGGTGTTTTTCAACATCCCCTATAGGATGGGCAAATGGAAGATCACTCAAACTCAGCCTAGTGGGTTCTCTCCTTCCATCATTTCTTCTACCCATGGATGTTGCTGATTTGTTTCCTTGCAGGTGTATAACACTTTCCTATCGGACATTCCTCAGTGATAGATTACCATGACATTAAATAAATGTCCTTCCTAAGGCCTGAAAGAACCAGTAGGCCAACCACTCCTTGGCCTCAGTTCAGCCCCATTTTCTAGTCTCCCCATCCAGCCTTGAGGGCCCAGCTTCCTGGGGACTGCTAGGCTCCATGTCAGCACCCATCACTCCTTACCTCTGAGGGTTGTTTGTTTGTTTACAATGCCCTTGGGTCCAGCACACCTTTCCTTGGGTGCATCACACAACTGGTTCCTCTTTATCTTTTATATCTGAGCTGGTTCCTTGTCATGGAGTTCTTCTCTGATTGCTCTGTGGGAAGAAGGGGCCCCCTTTCCCTTTCCTCTGCTATAGCACTCCGGGTATTATTTCACGCAGACATTGCAGTCTGTAATTATCTGTCTGCTGTCATGTTCATCACCACCCCCTGAAAGTGAGCACAAGGTAGATAGACACAGGACAACTTTGTCCCATTGTCTCCCAGGACCATTCACTGAAATGAGCTTTAATGACTGCAGACTAAACTACTGCACGCAAGTCTTTATTAAACCTGCTTGTGCTGACACCCTTTTCTACTACTTATATAGCCTGGTTACCTGGCTGGGTATGGGCTGGGCTTCCTGGAGGTAAGTTTTAGATTTAGCAATGCATCCTTCCCTGCAGATTCATAGGGAAGTGGCCTCAGGGGACACTGTGGATATTATCTGAGAGTATGTGGGTCATCGAAACCCTGGACCTAGGAACAGAAAGGACACGGGGTCTAAAACCTCAAAGCACCTCAGAGAGGGTAAGGTAATGCCGATGAGTCCATTGAGAAATCTGAGGAAATGTGTACACTATGCGCCACAAGAGGCTTGCCCTAGCTTCTGCCTTTACGGCGTCTTCAGTTTTTCTCTAAGATTTATTCTATCGTTTACAGTTCTCTAATTTTTTTTTAAAGGACATATGCCCTCTAAAGCTTGGACGACTAATCCGTGATACATGTGGAGTGCTGCGAAAGTGTTCCTTCCTCCGCCAAGGGGAAATGGGTCCCATCCAAGTTCTTTCTGCCAACATCTCAGACCGAATGGCTGGGCAGCCCCTTAGGACTTGAAGTGGAACTGCATGGACTTGCGGACAATATGTCCTCATCGATTTCCAACCCATGAAACCAAGAGTCCCACAATTCTACCTAGGTTATTGTTTTAGGGAGAAGTAGATGGAAACAATAATCCAGAGGCATTTGCAACAAGAGAGGGTAAACATACGGTCAACATGACAGGAAAACGTGGGGGGAGGGGAGTTGGACTCCGACTCCCACTAGCCATTCTCCTGGTGCGTTTAACATGGTTTGTCCAGTGAGTACAAACAACCACAGAGCTGTGATTGCAGGGGTGCAGTGAGGAGGGACTGCTCTCACTCTGTACCTAACGAGTCTCAGGCCGCCAGGGGCACTGCAGTTGTGACCGGGAGTATTATCTGGGATCGGGAAACCTCCCACTGAGCATTCCCCTTCCAGGGAACACGAAGGAATGAGCAACTCAAACACAGAAAACCCAGGGCCAAGGAGATAATTACAACTTCATTTTGCCATGGTTCTGCTCAGAAGCCATTCCCAGTGAAAGGAGACAAGTGGAGGAATGACTCAGAGTGTCCATACTTGCCGAGCTAGCTCTAAACCTCCTTCCGTGTAGAGATCCTGGGCCTATTTGCCCCTCCGTGTGGTCCCCTTTCGCTCTCACGCATATCCTCTGGCCAGTAGGAAGTAATGCCGGAGCAAGGCCCACAGATAAGCTCCGGACCAGGTGTGGCCGCGAGAATGCCCTCCCGCCCCCCATACTCGCCAAAGAGGCCCGGTACGAATGGACACCTTGGAGTCAGCTTCAGGAGCTTCCCAAAGTTTTATTCAGGGGAGGGGTTTATATAACAGTAATGACAAGGGAGGGGGAGGGACTGACCAGGTGCTAACGATAGGCTAGTGAGCATGTCCATCACGGTGATGTCACGGAACTTCCCGCAGAGGGGGAGACCACAGTCTCCCCAGAACCGGTCCCCTGGGCCCAGGCCGGCGCCATTATGAGACATTTGCTAGCAGACGAGAGGCGGGGCTGGTTTGGGGGAGGTTCCAGACCCGGGGAGAAGGCAGGAGGGGCTAACAGCCAGCAGTCCCAGGTCTTAAAGGTATAGCCATCCCCTACACATACTTGAGTGAGAGGGTGAGCAAAGGATTTAAAGGGGCCTAACTTGAATCAGGCTTTCATTGGTACATGCAGTTATGGAAGCTATTCCCTTAACCTTTTTTCTTTTTAGTGGAAAACCAAACCCATGACACAACACAGCTTCTCTCTCTCTCTGTTTCATTGCCAGATATCCCACCTTTACTTGAGGTTTTATCTTTGGCATCGTGAGCCAAACTTAACCGTACAAAATGTTAGCTGTATGCATAACTTCTCATTAGCAGCCCAAACCTCATCCGTATAACTGATTATTTTCCTTATCACACATGTGCACATGCGCATATGCATGCGCGTGTGTGTGCACACACACACAAATATGGTGCTGCACTTTTCCTCTGGATGACTTTTTTGCACTTCCTCTCTGCAAGACCTCACTATTGCTTCGTGTCTGTCTTATATCAAGGACTATGGCTACCGCCTTTCCTTGCCGGTTGCTGGACTCCTGAGCAACTCAAATAGGTATTGGAACACTGAGTTCACTCACAGGGAAAACAGGGTCAAACTCACGCCCACCTGACTGTGAAAGAAATGTGAATGCAGGAGCAGTGCCACAGATAAATAAATGAGAAGAAACAACAATAACAGCAAGGAAAATTACTCAGATCAAAAAAAAAAAAGTCATTATTTCCTTTTACTTGAGAAGGGTCCTCCTGGGGCCTCCCTGAAAACAAAGGGTGGGTCTGTCCTATTTTCTTCCCAAGACAGTGAGTGTGGCCTGAGGCGCAGATCACAAAGCCGCCCTTCCAAACTAGCCTGCCGTGAGGTGGGGGCCTGACCACACTAGCAAGGAAATGAGATGACATGAAAAGTAACTGAGATGAGACAAATCCTGGGGCCCAGGCCTCCTCCAGCGTGCCCACAGGACTTGGCTGCGGGCCTCCTGCGCGGCTGTGTCCACACTCATGTCGCCATTATTATTGCGGGAACTTTAGTGGTGGCCCCGCTACTCACTTCTTCACAGCTTCTTCTGAAACTGGGGCAGTAACAGGCACGACACAAACGCAGTATTTATCCCTTTCAATTCCTGCTCCTCATTCTGCGTGGCGTCAACATGGATCTAGGACACAGCCCCTGCACCCCGCCACCTGCCTCCAACAGCCACATTGCCAGGCCTTGCTCCAGAAAAAAAAAAGGATGGCAGATGATACAAAGCAATGTCTGTCAGAGAAATAGATGAGCCTGTTTAATGAGGGGGGTGAGAATTAGAGCCATCACGAGCTACTATATCATAAATGAGCATAAATTACATTGTCAGTGCTATTTACAATTTCCCATGGCACAGAGCCTTGTAATTATGTCTATTCAATTATTGCATTCAGAGGATTCTTCAATAAAGATTTCTCCTTGTGGCCAAACAGTCCATTTGGAAGCTCCTGTAATAATGTGTGACAGTGAAAACAAGCCACGATGAACTTGTACAGTCAATCCGGAAGAAAACTTGGAAACTCGGGCCTGAGGGCCTGACATTTGCCAGCTTGCAAGAGACATGTTGAGGCACTAAAGCATAAATGGCAATGACCATGGCCTCTTTGTGTGTCCGCAGAAACTGGCATGGTAAGTTCAAATTCCATGCTTTTTCTTATTCCTTATGAGGAAAGCAAACTGCAGAAACTGCGTGTCAACCCAAAACCTCGTAAGGTTTGGAAAGAAAATCTCTTTATAAAAAAATAAACATAACCATTTTTGATTACAGAAAGACTCCTTTAAAACAGAACTGTGGTCCCTATGTTATTCTTAGGTATAATTTACAATATATTCTTAATATTGGCAAATAACTAGGCTGATTGATTTTTTTAATTGCCATTTAGCGATATTACACTTTTTTCTTTCCCTAGGTGAGCAGGGCTACCCTCCAATCCACCAGCTTCAGCAAATCCCATAACCACATTCATTTTTGCTCGGCTATGCATAGCTACTCATTACTGAATGGCAGAGTTTGCTTTCTCTAGGCAGTAAGCTAAATAACCCAATTATCCCCCTGCAACTAGGTAGCAGGAAGTTGGAGACAGCCTCTTGACCAAAGGGCCCAGGGCAATCACCTAGCAAGTCAGACTAAATCTAGCATCCCCTGTCTCCTCTGGCTTGGCCCACAAAGACCACAATAACGTTTCTCCCTCCCTGGACTCTGTCTGCCCCAGGTCCACCCTCACAGAGTCCACTGAAACCATGAGCCTTATTCTTCCTACTCAGACACAGATGGACTTCTGGTCTCGCTATATCTGAACTCTAATGCCAGTATTGTGGCATTCAAATGAGCCAAGATGGTGGTGTCTGCCCACTTTCTCTGATAAGGGCGAAGGACTGTCGAGCTATGGGCCTGTAACTCAATACTCCAACTCAATAGTCAATACTCGGCCTGTACGTCTTCTTTCCCATTCACCCCCTTGGGCCAGGATTTCAGGTGTGACATACTAATTTAGTTTTCATCAGCCTGCTGTCGAAGTGGATGCCCAGTGAGATAGCACTCTACCGGGTCTTCAACCAAACACCTTCTGATGAGGTTCCAGCTTTCAGGAAAGAAATGGCCTCTGGGACCAGGCTCATAAGGAGAAGTTCCAGCGTTAGTAAATGAGTTTCAATCCCTCCCCTGCCAGAGAAGGAGGCCCAGAGACTCCATTAACAGCTTAAAAACAGCTGCAGCCAATGCCACAGGATTCCTACATGCATTCGTAATTGTGGCACATCCACTGGCCTAATAAAGCTTGTTCTGCCAAGAAAACAAAATACGTATTTGTTTCAAAGAACTTCCATAAGTAAGCACATGGCAAACGACGCTGTGACAAGTTCATGCATCATTTGTAGGGACAATAAATTAAAATTGTGAGTGCCAGTTGCAAGATCAGAATGAAGACAGCTCCCCCTGTGTGATCCCTTGCACACAGATTGCCTCCTTGAAGGTACAGGGAATCATGCAGGTCTCTGAGTTCCAGGAGGAACATGAACACATTTCTTCAGAAATCTCGTCTCCACAATTCCACCGGGAAGTCACTTGTGCTTCGCCTGTCACACACAGAACTACAGGTTTCAAAACAGCTCTTATTGTTGCTGTCAGGTACAACAACCACATTGTTGCTGTGGCTCAGATCTTTGTCAAATGTTGGTTAAGTTAGAGCTGTATTTACCCCCCCCCCAAGAAGCTTTAAGAAAAAGAAGCACAATAAAAATGCGGAGTGCATATCTGCTCTGTCATTTCCTAGGATCCCATTCCTAGAATGGGATTTCTGAGTGGAAGATTTGGCACAGCCTTAATGAAGGCTTTGGGCTTTTCTGTCTGCTTCTGTCATATGAGCATCAACTCCTTGGCCATCGAGGTGGCTGGGTGTACATGAGCCTCTTACTACAACCTGTAGATTCCGGAGCATGTGTGTGTGTGTCTCTCTCCCAGCTGTATTTAGATGAGGACACTTGCACTCCCCACAGGCTCCAAACCCAAACTGTGGCCAACTCAAGATTTGTATAAACACAGTTCAATGTCAGTCCTCAGCTGTAGGTGAGCTCCTCCCAGATTGTGGGAAGGAGCCAGTAGTACCACCAGTCCTGCAGGATGCCTAGAGACAGGACACAGACCACTCTTCCTTCTTACTCCCTACTGTCAGCTCGGTTACATTAAAAAAAATTGAAAAATAAGTTCAAGAGGTCAGTGTATCTCTCCTAGCTTCCATCTGTCCATCCATCTTCCTGGATGCTGTGTGTGGACATCAGCTCGTGCGTGGACAGCACACCTTGCACCTTGCCCATGGACAGTGCAGTCCGCGTGTGGACAACATGCTCTGTGTGTGCCAAGAGCACCCCGTGTGAGGACAGCGCTCCGTGTGAGGCCACCATGGGAGTGTAGGCACAGGAAGAAAGCCAGTGCTCTCAAGATGGTGGAATGCAGGAGCTAGTGGGGCACTGCAGATGCCCCAGTAATGAGACATGTTAATTATCAGCCCCTGCCATTCTGAATCCCCGACCTCCTTGAGGGTGAGGCCTGGGCACAGAGGAAACAAACACTCACTCTGAGGTTGTCTCAGTCATTGATGGATTCTGCATGGATTCCTCGCCTCACCTCAGTTCCAGGTCCGGTCAGATCCTGATGCCAGGCATGCAGGATAATAATTAGTTCATCTTCATTATACAAACTAATGACTTCACTGTGATATTTCCATGTAATTTCCCGATGTTCCGGGCTGGGGCAGGATGCTCTTCAGGCCACCTTCAAATGTAAACATACATGAGACTCGGGCACCTGGTTCTGGAATGCCATCCCGGCTCATTCCCACCCACTTGGGAATGGGAGAAGATGAAGCTCTCATCCCTGTTCTCAAAGGTCTATAAAGCTCCCCTCCTTCTCTGGAGTAACATCAAAGCAGGTAGACCGAGGGGCGGATTCTAAGGTGTAGAACAAGAGAAGGAAGATCCTACACTGTGGAGCTTTGTTCACTTCAGTTGAGAAGAACTAAAAATGACAGGAAAAGATGCATAGCCACAGCCCCGGGGGGGGGGGGGGAGCGCGGCAGGTGTCCCAAGGGACATCCCAGTCTGGACTCCATTCACCTCTTCGTAAATTATTGATGCCTTGGTCTGATTTTGCAGCTCATTTCAAATTATTTGCTTAATTTCTTTGATGATGAGAAAATAAAGCATCTCCCTGGTGAAAGTCTATGGAGTTGGCTTGGAAAAATATTGGGTGTTTGCTTAGTGCCACTCATTGGCAGTCAGATGCACAAGCTTAAATATTTATGAGACTATTAATAGATAAATCTTTCTTTGTTGTTGGTGTTGGATGGTAAGGACCAGAGCTACGGTATGAATTTTCCTGTGGCCTTTCCTAAGGTCAGAAGTTACTGAAATTTGTACTTGCGGTTGTCTCCTTGGAACACAAGGCACCATGCCACTCAAGAGAAGAAAACGAATTGCTTTCTTCTCTCCAGGACTCTGCTCAAGGACTCTTCTCCTGGCTAGATTTCTTAAGCGCCTATTACTGAAGCAATTCTGGATGCCTACAATCTTGAGTTTCTTCCTCCTTGGGCTCTAAATTTGTGAGTGGTCTGCTTCTGAGAAACTAAATTCCTCTCAGGTCCCAATGGCATGTCACCCCTTCCCCCACCACCGCCCCCACCTCGGAATCCCAGGTAGAATAGAGCAAGGGCAGAGAAATCCGAACCTTAAGATAAACAATACATGCATTTTTCAGCTACTGCATGGGAAATTTATTTAAAAGCACTGCTGGGTCTGATGATTGTTTGCTGTGTGCTTGGGAGAACCAGCTCATGGTGTTTATGTGGCCCTGAGGGAAGCCATTTGCTGGTAAATGGAAGAGCTGGGGAGGGATTTGAATGAGCGCTTAGAACTGGAAAATTCAGCCTTTCCATCCGTCTCTGCTCACTGCCTAATTAATACATATGGGAAACAGCGTCATGAAGAATGGCTCAGTCCAGCCTCTCTACCTTTTCCCAGGTTATTTTACTTGAATTCATCCATTAGGTAAAATAATGGTGCTGAGACAATGTTTACTGCGTATCTGTGAAGCTGCTCCAGTGTGTGAGGAATTATAGCTCCTGTGTTTCTGCCCGGGACACCTTCCTTCTTGGTGTGCCCAAAGTTAGTGTCACCTAAAATGTATGGGTTGTAATTCCAGTAAAACTTTATTGAGCGTGCCCTTCTTTTGCATCCTGAGGATGACTTCTTTCTGTTTTCTCATGTTGCTGAATTTCACCACGAAGCCACGTGGGTTTGTACTCTGAAGCCCTGATTAATCTATGGCTGAGAGCAAAGCTTGCCAGGTCCACTTAGCTGGACTGGTTAGTGTGTGTTTACCCTGAGCCTGGAGGTGTATGGAGGCAGAGAAGGCCCTGGGAGGACAGGAATACACTGAAACTGGGCTCCGCTCTCTCCCTTGGAGCTTTGATTCCACCCCTTCGTCACGGTGGCTGTGCCACACTCCAAGTCTCTCTTTAGAAAGAAGGTTGACCACGCTCATATGTGTTTGCTTGGTGTCATGGCTGCTTGTAATAAACTTTTTAGAATATTACAACTACCCAATAGTAAAGCACATTTTGAGTAAGATTTTGAACCAAAAACAATAGTGGGGTTAGGGAAAATGGAGGAATAGAGACAATCAACATGGTTAATTGGTCTGCATTATAATATATGCATGTGTCATTACCATGTTGAACTTTCTTTGAGTAATTAAGATACACTAAAGACTGGAAATAAAATAGAAAAGGGCCAGGGAAGGAAAAGACGCCATGCTGGAGATTGAGAACCAGTAGGATGGAGCATCAACGAGGATGGATGTGATTTATTTGCATATATAAAAATAGGATCCAAGAACCTATTGACATTGCTGAAGAAAGGAGGAGATGGGAAGACAGAAAGAGAGAGAAGGGGTGAATTGGACCCAGGTACATTGATTGTATGTATGAGAACTCTCAAAATAAACCCTTCCTTGTACTAATATATTGTAATAAAAATCTTCAAAGAGATCAAAATTCATGCTGGAAAATTTGTCCCAAACCATAGAACCTTTATAGCTAAGTTATGTATTTATCCATACACAAATGCACACACGTATCTATTGATGGACACGGGTTGCTTCTGTATCTTGCCTATTGTGAACAAAGCTGCTACGGGAGGGCAGATGTTCCTCAATAAACTGGTTTCATGCAGTTTGCAGATGCATACAGAACTGGGATTGCTGGGTCCTACAGTAGTTCTATTTTTGCTTCTGCTTTCCCCACTGTTTTTCCATAATGACTTCACCCATTTGCATTCCCAGTGACAGTGTGGGTGATTTTCCCTGCTCTCTAACTTCTCTAGCCCTGGTGTTTGTCTCTTGGATAACGGCCAGCCTGACAGGTGTGAAGTGGCGTCCGCTGTGTACCAAGAATACTTGCTGGCAAAAGGAAATGCTCTCCAGTAAATGTTCTTAAGTAACTGACTATCTACCCACAAAAGAATGAAATGGAGCCTTGTCTTATGCCATATACAGAAATTAGCTTGAAATGAATACAGACTCAAACATAAGGTTTGAAGCCTGAATCTGCTAGGAAAATCACACAGAGGAGAGGTCTTGGTTATCACTGTTGGGGATAAAAATAAAGGGACTATGATTCTAAACTCACAGACAAAACCAAACAACTCAACCAGGAGGCGGGCTATGTCAGACTCAAAATTTCTGGGTTTTTTTGTTTTGTTTTGTTTTTGTTTTATAGTCCTGGGGCTTGAACTCAAGGCTGGAGCACTGTCCCTGGCTTCTTTTTGCTCAAGGCTAGCACTCTGCCACTTGAGCCACAGTGCCACTTCTGGCTTTTTCTATATATGTGGTGCTGAGGAATCGAACCCAGGGCTTCATGTATACAAGACAAGCACTCTTGCCACTAGGCCATATCCCCAGCCTAGGCTCAAAATTTCTGTACAAGAGAAACAATCAAATCCCTATGTGATCTATTGACTGCTCTTGGTTTCCATTTCTTCATAAATGAAATGGGTCTCGATAGCCCAGCTTCACATAAATGACTGGCTTATGTCACTCATGTTTGCTGTCCATCGATGTGGTAATGGCCGGTAGGGGCGCTTGTGGTGTGGCCAGCATCTCTCTGTGTGGCTTTCATCAACTGTGCTATGGCTGCTGGAATCAAGAGGGACTGGGTTGCACTCTGTTCATTTTGGACCTCCCTCTGGACACTCAGAGGCATCAAGCCCCAGCAGTGAGGTTGCTGCCCCCTTATGCTATGTCACCGTGAGGCGTCTGTGTCATGCTGACCGCCCCCCCCCCCACCATCCTGATGTCCAGGCCATTGCAGCGTCTCTGTCTGTAAATCCTGGCTTTCAGGGCCGAGTGAGAGAATGAGAGTGGTCACTTCCTTGGCCAAGGCAACTAGTATGTCTACTCTGAATTTCAAGAAGGCTCAGAAGCATGCAATCTTATGATGTTTCCCCACAGGGAAAAAGGTAGACAAAACTTGCCTGGAGTGCATTGCTGTATGGCACCTCTATGCCCCTCTCCTCACCTCAGCAGTCAGAAGGAGAAAGCCACACCCCGAGAGTCCCAGCAACCAGACCATGTCCACGTGCATAGCTGCAATCGGCCTACAGCTCACTCAGGCCTTGTGTCTATCGAGGTCCCCAATCCCTGGGTCCTAAGCAATGGTTCTTGAAATATGCATGATTTTAAAATGGTGATGAAATGTTTGGCGAGCAAACTTTGGACCTGGGCTGGATGAAGAACACAGTGGAGGTTTGCACCCGGTGACATCTCTCTGGAAGCCAGCATGACTGAGGCGTCACAATTCCCTGCTGACCTCTACTTGTCATTATCACACTCCGATTAGTCTCCAATAACACCAGTGGTGGAAGCCAAGGAATCTAATCTGATACACTGCCTTCGCAGGAAGCAGCAAACTGCAGGAAGCAGCAGTGCCTTGTTGAGCCAGTAAGGAAGAAAGACTGTGTCTCACCGTGCAAGACACAGGATGGCTTGTGGAACTTCCGGTGGCCTTCAGGACATTCTGACCTTTTTAAATACAGTTTTGACGCCTCATGAGGCCAATGGCAAAGCTCAGTTCAACCTCCACCTCTTCTCTTACCAAGTCTGCATGATAATAATGCTTGGTCAATGGGTCCATGTCACCCCATAAACCCTCTTGGGAAAAGGAGCTGTCTTGAGTTGTGTAGGGTTTTGGTCCTGGCCACAATGTGCTCTTAGACCTGTAAAGCTTTTTTTTTCCAGCTCTCTAAAAATGTCCATCTCTTTGTGTCATTGATGCATGGCCTGGGAGACCATCTGTGTGGCCTTTAGGTCAGATTTGTACCTGTAAATTGCTCATGCTGGTCATGTGTCTCTAAGACACTGTCATTTATGACACCATTGCATGCCATGCTAAGTCCAACTTCTTTTCTCAGGGACAGTGAGCCCAAGTCCTCAAGACAACTTGAGCTTGTGAAGGCAACTTGGGTTCTCAATAAGACAGTTTCCCTAACGAAACTGAGAAACTGCTGAGGCTGGCGGCCTAGCTTTGGGGTGACATTCTCTTGAGTTCTGAAGTGTATTTAAAGACAAATCTTTTGTTTTCCTATGAAATCCTGGGGCACAACTTACCCATGACAGCAACCTCATCCCCATGAGTCAGCCTGGCCTCTCCTGAGCAATGCCTGGCCTTTTCCAAGGTCAGCGCACATCGTTAGGGAAACGGGGTGCAGGCTTCTGCTTTACTGTCTTGCTTTGCTCTGCCCTCGCCTCCACGCGTTCCTTTGTTAGAGGAGGATGTGTTTCTTGCTTCATACTCTAGACGTAAGATTTTTCTGGTGGGCTGACATTCTCTCATCTCTTCTATGGCACTGTGTGGGTGTGTGTCTAAGAAACTGCCCTGATTTTATTTCTGAAAAGCTGAAAGCTCTTTATTCTGTATACATGGTCGGAGAAAACTCACCAAGACCATTGGTGTCGAGAGCCCATCCCCCCCCCCCCCCCCACCGCCATCCTCTGAGCAGCACTGTGCAGAAGGCCCAACGGGACCTCAGCAGGTGATGATGATTTATTTTCTTCAGTAAGATTTAATAGATTAGATGGAACTGGTAAAGATTTGCAGGTGGATGTTGATTGAATATGCAAATTGTGACTGAAATGTAGGGGGTTTCGAGACGATGCAAAAAAAAAAAAAACAAAAAAAAACAAAAAAAAACCAACCAACCAAGCCCTACAGTCTTATGACTTCTGTAGCTCCATTAAAAAGCTCAGGAAGAGCACGAAGACAATTTTCGAGTCCTTTGCGCTCTTCCTAAGGTCGAGGGAAATGTGCTGCTGCTGGGATGTTCATGTTTTGCTTTCCTTTTCTGTGGTATAAAGACTGACCCTCTATAAGAGCCCACAGAACTAGTTTTACAGAATATAGGCTGGCATTCTTTTTACCACTATTTCCATTTTTTTTCTTTGCCCAAAAGACATGTTAGCTGCTTTAGATGAGAGAGGAGAAGTAATCTAGTGTGGGCATCCATGTACATTTATTCCCAGGGACAAGATATCACGGTGGCCACTGTATTTGGCTGTGCATCAGGCAATAGAACTGGCGATAGATTTTCAGAAGCCTTTTCCAGCCTCACCTTGGATGGTGTGTTTCTTCTCCCTCCACATGTAGATTTCACACCTCCTTCCCCACCACACCAAGTGGACATCATCACAATTTAGGTGGCAACACCCAAGCTTTTCTGTTCATGAGGCACAGGGTGTCTGAAGCTCCCAAACGCTAAGCTGGGCCGGACACCTTCTCAGCGCCATCCCTCCCAGCCCCAAGGAGAAACAAAGCTCCCTGGGCTGGACGTGATGAATGGCCCTCACACGGGATAAGCAGGCTTAATAAATCATGGGGAACGTTTACCAAAGGTGGCTGGACTGTGAATTACACTGGAGTTCGAAGTCTGACATTTCACACACCTTAAATTAAGAATAATAGGATCTTCTCTGGTCATCTACAGGATAGATAATATGAAATATCAGACCTATAGTGAATTTTATAAATGACCTAATTCTAATTCTGTAATTTAATTCAAACATTTACTGAATGCTTTCTTGGTTTCAGAGGCTGGGATGGGCCATGATTTAGATGTAATAGACACACTGTTCCTTTCCCTTCTGGGGGAGAGAGAGAGACAGACAGACACAGACGGACAGACAGACAGACAGACAGACACACATTTCCTTACATATATGTCTATACATATGCATATGTGTGTGTTTAGCTAACTTTCCTCAAAGGGATTTTGCTTTTTATTTCCATAAGCCTAGATAATCCTGTTAGTCAGCTTTCTGCCACTGTAACAATGTCCTTTTCTAGGCCCTCAAGAGCTGGGGTCATGGCTGGTCCTTGAAACCACTGTCTTTTCTCCTGAGCTCTGTTCCCCACAGCTGCATCCTCACTGTCACAACACTTCCTGGGTTTCCCCAGTCTCTACCATGTGCATTGTGGCTGTAGGAAGGCATGAAGGGAGAGGACACCCTGTGGGACATCTCACAATCTTAAGTGGAGCCGCTGGGTCTCTGGGCTCCCCTTCTCCTGGGGTGAGGGGGCCCGAGGCACCGTGGGCCTGAGAGGCCCCACTCGGGAGTTCTCACCTTGTTTCTATGCCTGCTGACTGCTGCTCCTTGCAGTGGCGAGCAGGGGAGGGGCGGGCAGGGGCGGGGCGGGCAGGGGCGGGGCAGGCAGGGGCAGGGCGAGCTGTTGGTGAGCAAGCTGCAATGAGGATGACCTGGAGAACAGGCCCAGAAGCTTTTGTGAGTCCTTGGTTTTTCCACTTCCATCACCCTGCTTTCTCCAAGGCAAATGGCGCCTGCTTGTGTGGGTTCAGTGAGAGAAGATGCCTGGCGGATGACGACTGAAAGGATTTCCAGGAGCAAACAGAGTGTGAGACTGTATCCCCGATGCATTTTAATAAATACAAAGATAGAAGGTGCGTCTTTATCTGACATGAGGACACGAAAGGGCTTTACATCTTAAAAAGCAAATTAATAAGTCATGAGGGAGATATTACACTGTGACTACATAATGCCTTTTGAAACTTCTAGTTATTAAAACGCATCATAATTAAACTAAAAGGCAAATAAAAATGGGAAACTTTCTTTTTAATATGGAAGACAAGACATTTGTAACATTAATGTATGATGGATATGTATAAAGCTACCAGAGCAAATGCTTCAGTAAAAGCTGGGTAGAGGTCATCAGCGGGCAAGCCAGAAATGAAAGCAATGCAATAAAGGAAATACTTATTTGAGGAAATATTCAACTTTGTTATCAATAAGAAAAAGAACACAAAACAGAGCTTGGCAGTGGGCTTTGCTGTCTTGAGACTGACACATAACTTGTAAGCATAGTTGTGTTTTAAGTAGTGCAGTAGGCCGACAGGAGCACCTTTCCCAGTGCGTTCTAGTGAACACGGATGTAAATCTGACAGTGAACGCGCTATCCACCTGTGTGCTCCACCTCCCAAATGCCGAGCCTTAATATGCATTTCCAGCAAATAATCACCCACGCCCATGATGTCCTGGGCTTCCTTGCAAGATAAAGGTTTCTCAGGAATCAGTGAAAGAACGCTGGGTATAAATAAGATGTGACATTTTTGCACAGCAATGAGTTACACTAGACAAGCTAAAGTCTGTGTTGAAGTTGAAATTTTTAAATTCGTCCTGTCATTGGAGTGGAATTAGAGCATATATGCTTAAATGAACAACAGTGCTAAAGAAGACACAATGTGGCAAGTCTATGAAATGAGGAGATGGTGGTGGTGATGGTGGTGGTGATGGTGGTAATAGTGATGAAGGTTGTGGTGACTATGACAGTGATCCTAGTGACCGTGACTGAAGAAATCGGTGAAAGTGGTGCTAATAAGTGAGAAATTATACAGACAGCGATACAAAAGTTAGTAATCATGATGGCCATCATGTTGGTAATCACCATGGCCAATGTTTACTGAATGATGATGTGGGACAAACTTCACACTCCTGTGGTCCGTGGGTTAGACCTCACAGCTACTGGGAGAGGGGAGCTGCTATTTCCTTGACTCTGCTTAGGGAAATGGAAGGTATCTCACAGAGAGAAGCAGAAAGAGACTCAACTTCCGCTGGGGGGGGTGTAGAGTAAATCTGGTCCTGTTTATCTGGATCTGGGGCTCACACACCTGCCTGCATATTCATACTAAGAATTTTATTTTCGATATCAACACTGCAATGTCTGAAACAGTCCTTTGGAGAAGCCCCGGTGACAAATGCTTACACACTTCCTAGTACTTCTCTTATGCATGCAGAATGAAGAGCCCTTGGGTCAGGAGTCTTCTTCTGACAGATCCCAAGAAGTTGACAGAAATCCAGGCTCTTTGTGTTTACCTTTTCAGATCCAGAGCAATGTCCCTCTAAGTCTTAGGAAAAACCCTCAACTTTTTTCATGATTCAACTTATCCAGCCCTTTGAATGCTAGGTCTCTGGGTGTGCACCACCACACCCAGATAACTGTGACTCTGTGTGATGAGCTGAGTCCAGCACTCTCTATGGAGGTTTTATGTGAGCAACTGCCAGACATGAACCTCCTCTGCCCCTCCATGACCTTCGTTAGGTGTTAACCACATGGCTCTACTCTCCTGACCCACAAGTTCCCACTCCACTTTACGAAAAACACTGTCAGTTGCCTGGTGCTCAAGCACTGCATGTCTGGTCTTAGTGGCATTTTGGTCTCTTCTCTGAAGGTGCCACATGCATTCGCTCTCCCTGGCCCTGGCATGTGCTGTGGCCCCAGCCTGGGGTTCTGTACCTCCATGTCTTCCTCATCCTCTCCAGGCTCCATTCAGGTCTCTGTTCAAGCCCTGTTTCCCAGGTGGCCTTTTGTCACAGCTCTGTCTAAAAGAGTACTCCCTTTGCAGATACCCTGTCTCCCCACTTGGAGTTATTTATACTTTAAAAATGTCCCCTGAGACACTGAAATTATACTGTTTGTGTCCTGATTTGTTGCCAGCCTGGTCATCTCGAATGGACAGCCCATGGGTCAGGGACATGGTTTTAATTTCCATCTGCCACCCTGGCACTCAGAGCAGCTCCAGATACATATTTCAGTAGCTATCTGCTGAGCAGGTACAAAAATGGGTCAATAAAATGTAAGTCTTTATGTGAGAGCTTGAAAACAAGTTAACATAGCAAGTCTAGTTACATAATGAACTTGTGAATTTGTGTAGTTCTCAGGTTACAACCTCCATTTTTCAAGAATCTACCCACCCGTTGGATTTGGGTCCACATGAAGGGCCCACAGCTCCACATTGCCAAAGAGGAAAGAAGGGGATAGGGATGGAGCAGAAACTCCACCTACCACTGCATGGAAATAAATAAATTGGAACAGAACAGAACCAGAACAGCCAATCTGTCTGTTATCAGCAATTCTCACTCCTGCAATTTCGCAGTTAATTTCCCAGTTCAGATGCCTAGGCTCTCTTCTGTGGAAAACAGATGACATTTCACTTTGTAGAAAGAATCCATTGTTCTCTGAAAAGTGAGGCATGGAAAGCCCAAATTTCCTTTCTTATCTACAAATGAATCTTCCCAACAAAACCATTAGAACAAATAGTCTATGTTCCAAGTTACGTCATTACTTAAAGAACATTCTTTCTATGCCATCCAATGTGGATGGCACAGAAGGACGTGCTTTTAAAAACAAAGGAGCTCTAAACAAATATTGTAAATAGAAACTTAAGTCATCCCAGCAGAGACTAGCAGAGATTGTGCACCTTCCCTGGACAGAGAGGAACAGCTCATTTATCCCCTCTATTGCATAAGAGTGGCACACGATTTTCCAACAATTACAAAGACAGTTGGAATATTAAAGGACTTGATCCTTTATGTTTTTCCATATCCAGAATTTGGGATTCCTGTCAGTGTGGAGATACACCTAGCTGTACCCATCTGCCCAACACAGGCAAGACATTGCAAGATGATGCCAATTCTATCCAGCTTGCAAAAAAAACAAAAACAAAAACAAAACCCAACCCACAAAACTTAATGTAATACAGCCACTCTGAACAAGGAATTCCAAACTGTATCACCAGCCTGGTGAGCTCTGGCAAGAGCTGGCATCTGCTGAAATCTCTGCATGAGGCGAGTCTCCAAAGAAAGCAAGACGGAGGTGAGCATGCTTGCTTTCCAATCTGCCCAGCAGTGGTGTGCGCTCGCTGCCACCCTTCCAAAGCACTGCTTGGCCCCCAGGCTCTGCCCCGGCAGTCTTTCTGATCTGTCACACTTACAGCTGCTGCATGTGGGTTTTGCAAGTTCCCATCCTCAGTTACAGTCAGGGAGGCGATGAAAGAAGTGAAGTAGATTAATGGGAATGAGGACAAGGGAGGGAGGCTGGTGGCTGCCTTTCCCCCTCCTCTCCCCGCCAGTTCCCCCCTCCCCCTTCCCATGTGCACTCCTCCTCCTCCTCCCGCCCCCCCCCCATGTGCACCTGTCCCCACCAGGCCAGCAGAACAGGCTCCCAGTCCCCACAGTAATTGTGGTTTGGAGGCTCGGGCCGGCAAGCTTTTCTGAGAAGCGATTAGGAGGAAAAGGGGACATCTTGCTGGCTTCTGAGTTCACATGCTTTATCTCAATTACATGAAACTCAGAAAGAAAAAGAAGGTAGCTCCACTTCAGCCCTCTGCACTCATTGCGCTTTGGTGAGTTCCAGAAATAACAGGGTCAGGGTGGAAGTCAGTGAAGGACTTTCAGAGACTCTCTACGTGGCATCAGGCTTCAACGTGGCATCAGGCTCTGTCTCCAGGCCACCCACTTCCAGTAGGAGGCACAAAGAGGAGGCGATGTGTGGGGTGCTGACCTCCCCTGGAGGGATTTAGCTTTTTACCTCCACTAGCCCCAGGAAGCCAAGAAAGGTGGAGTCAGCATTTTGAGGGCGCCTCTTCACTGTACTAGGCACCGTCACCCAGTTCCCGGCACAGCAGGGCACGGAGGTAACCTCCTGTACGTCTACCCTCAGAGGGACGCACAAGGAAAATGGGTCTGGATGTGCACGTATCTGTGCAACCAGCCTTAAAGAGAGGCGACGGCTGCCACAGCCCCACCAGAGGTTTGTCATCTGCTGACAATTTCATCATGCAGAACCTAGCTTCCTGTCCTGCCCTGGACGTGAATCCTCTAAAATCACAGTGCCTCATGCCATCACTGCAGGGATAAAGGTAAGATGGTGATGCAGGGTAGAAGACCAATTGCTAGGCTCCACTCCACAGGCAGCGGGCAGCTGGCAACACCAGCTCAGGCTCATTCAAATACTAGGAGGATTTGATCTTGCCCAGAATAAGAGGAAGAGATGCAGTTGGTGGGTCTGGCAGCTACACAAAGCCATTACCATGTTTACACTCCTCTCTGCTGTGATGGCTACACAAAAGTTCCCAGTCAAACCCTGGTTTCCTCACTTCTCATGAGACCTCTTTGCTGTAGAGAGAGCACTAGTTTTTTTCCCCTTCTGTCACACACACACACACACACACACACACACACACACACACAGATATGCAGAGACGTTAAGAGACTAGCTCCTATAAGGCACTGTGAGGTGGCCAGGACCTCATTCCCATCATGCACTGTGAGATGGCCAGGCTCACTCCCATCATGCTTTGTGAGATGGCCAGGACCGCACTGAGCTGTAGCTGAAGTGGTAGAGCTCTAGCCTTGAGCAAAAGAGCTCAGGGACAGCACCCAGGCCCTGAGTTCAAGCTCCAAAACTAGCCAAAAAAAAAAAAAAATCCAAACCCAAAATGCAAACAACAACAAAAACCATACTAGAGCTAATCTCCATGTCCTGCTGATCAAGTATTTCAGGTAGCCAGGCATGGTAGCTCCCACCTGGAATCCCAGATACCTGAAAGTTAGAGATGAAAATTCTAAGTCTGAGACCAACCTGGAAAGATAGAAACCCTATCTCAACAACAAAATATAAACAAAAGTCATGAGGGGGGATGACCCGAGTGTAGAGTACTGCTCTACATAATAAGTGCAATGACAGTATCTTGATATACAGCTACAAATGACTGTTACTGGGTCCTATGAAAAATCACTCTGGGTTGCGTCTTAATATTTTAAAAGCAGTCATTTCTTTTGAAAAGATGGGAAAAAACTTTAAAGTTATCTCCTTTGAAAATATGTCATTGTTCTGTGCCACTGTTCAGAAATATCTGTTCTTTTCATCAAGGGTTTTTTTGTGGTGTGTTTATACTCTTGGCTTGAATATTCACAGGTTTCGGGAGGGAGAAGACTTGCTTCTTTCTGCCTTTAATTTCCTCATGCAGTGTCTCAAATGGCACCAGCAGTTGTCATGAATGACTGGGAGCCCAATGACGTGGAGCCGTCACGTCGCTTCTGATCGCCTGCACTTAATGAGGGCTTTAAGTCAGCAGGAGGAGGAACTGGCATAGCAACAGAAGCACAGACTTGGAGCTAGCTTCATCATCCTGAGCCTGCAAAAACTTGCCCGGTTCTTACCAGCTCAGGCATGGTGCCCCGGTGAGTTTCATCATTCAAGGTCCCTAAATCCATCAAAGTTGACAGGCATTGAACCCTTGCCATGGGCAGTGTTGAGAGGCCGAGTCATGTCTGGTTAGCTTTCTACCTGTTCTAAGGCCTCCCTGTGCCTTGAACTCATCTCCAAGGCCAAGCATTTCTGAGAGTGTGCTGTGTGGCCGGAGATTGATACCTGATAATGACATGACTTCCTCCTGTGAGTGAGCAAAGACATGTTTGTGAACTGGTGACATGCACATGCCACAGGCAGGGCAATGCTAAGGAATGGGAAGGAAATAGAGAAAGTTCCATAAATGAAATGTATGCCCAGGGAGCACCATGTGGGCACAACGAGTGTCATCTCTGATTGAGGGGGCACATGGTGAGCATGTTACATCCCCAGATAACAGCACAGTGAGAAATAAGAACCATGCTTTCTCATGATGCTTTATGAGCTCAGGTGTGTGTTGTGCAGCAGAAAACCTTAGGGAAGAGATGAATTTAATCCTGATTAACTTTTTCCCCTGACTCCTAGAGTTACATTTGAATTCGACCTTCCCTCTGGTGGTCGAAGACAAGGTCACATTGTGCAGTTATCACTTGGATAGAACTATTCTCTTCCCCATACTTATTCTGCGTCTGCCCTGGAACTCATTGAATTTCATATTCTGGTACCTGAGGCAGGCAGATTAATAGAGTGCTAGAGACTCATGAGCTGAAAAAAATACATGCTTGTCTTGGATCTTAATAGCAGGACACACACACACACACACAAAATGTCAAAGAAAGATAACCAAATTACCATCCTGAAAAGAAAATTTATGAAATTATATGCTGTGCAAAGAATTTATTCATTTATTCAATATTTAATCAATATGAATTTATTCAATAAATAATGCATTTGTTGAACACCTGGTCCATGACAATACTCGCTGAGCATCAGTACCGGTCCACACACCAAAAAGACAAACGGACAAAAGGACATTAGCCTTGCCCTCCTGGTGCCCCTGTCCTTGGGGGAGCCAAGGTGGGAGGAGCAAAGTGAGGAGACCAGTCCATAGACACTGGCAGTAACCCCAACAAGATTCACAGGTGGCTGGGGAAAGACAGTCCCAGGGTGGGGGTTGGGGTTGGTTGCGTGTAACCCGTTTCTGGACTTGTTTGAAGAGGCCACTGTGCAATATTTTGATGGAAGATATAGACTGTTGGTAGGGAGAAGATGAGAACCCGACTACTGGGTGAGCAAGAGGGTTACAGGCATGAGCCACCATACCCACAACCCACTTCTGCAGTGGGGGGAGGGGCTCCATTTTCCCATTCCCCACATCGGCGCTGTGGTACCGCAGTGGAGGACTGAGTGAAAGAGCACACGCTACAGCATACTTCTGTCTGGAAACTCTTTAAAAGTCTTGTGGTTCCCCAGGGGCCATTGTGCTGGTGGCTGATGGCAGGCGGAGGGAGGGGGGCTCCATGTCCCAATACCTCCCCCATTCCCAGTAGGCTGAGAATGTGTCTTCAGAGGCTCAATGCCCAGCGGAAGAAAGATCCTTCAGGCTTGCATCAGAAAAATGGAGGGCAGCAGAGTGCCCATTGTCCACGAGTTCTTGTCAGGGTACCATAGTCCCTGCGTGGTGTGACTTATGTGCTCCCCCAAATGAGAGCCATGACCCCCAATGGACATGAACACCTAAATCATTTCTGAGGGACAAGACAAAAATGCTACTGAGGAACCCAGTGAGCAGTTCAAAAGGAAGATTACAGCAACAAACAACATTTAGTGATGTGAAGTTCTATGGAATTGAATTTACAAAGACAGAGGACATGGCTTTGTGATGCTGGGAGGGCGTTTGATGGAATCTCCGGTAGAGATAATGCTATGAATTCCCCTTTGCTTCCATTAGAGTGGGCAAGCTTTGCATGGACACCTCATCTTCTCTCCTACTTTGTCCCCCCAGTTTCTTAGATCTGATCTCCTTTGCCCTGGGGTCAGGTGGCAGGAAGTGGGGGTGGCCAGGAGAACACCACCCATTGCAGGTGGAGGGGCAGATTGTTTGCAGATATTCATTTCTTGGTAGATCCCTTAAAATACCATCAGATTTGCTGCCTGCCCCTTGAACGGAAAGATCTAAGGATGTAAGCTGTGATTCTAGAACACCTTCACCAGGCCCCATTGACAGGGAGTAGGTAGTTCCTTCCAGTGTTGTGAGTATTCAGTTTACTCAGCCTATTTTGTTCCACGTTCATCTTTTTTTTCATGCTCCTGTGTCTGAAATTCAGCTCTCAGTTTCCTGGCTCTGGGAGACAGTTGTAATCGTGCTTTGCCAATCATTTCTCTTTGGCTCTATTAGGGTGTGCATGAGCCTGTGAGGGGTTCACAGGATCAGGAAGGGTGAAGACGAGCCTCACAGGCCATGTCTTCTGGGCAGTATCACCACACTGGGTGGGGGATGGCTCTCTCCTTGCCACCAGTGGCCTAGTTTGCAAAGATTGGAGGAAGGATCACCTGTCCCGGCTCCCAGAGACTGACCCAGATGGAGTCCTCAGGAGGGCGACAACCTCAGCCGGGCAAAGACGCGGCATCCTCAAAACCTGAAAGCCACATTTCTCTGACACAAAACTGCCATGATTTCTGATGCTTGAAATGGCACAGCTACATAAATGGATGAATAAATAAGGAAAAGTTCTGATTATTCAAACACAGAAGGACGCCTGTGTCTACAGTTGGTGCTTCTGAATATATGATGTCTGGGCCTGTTAGTTTTACTTTTCAGTAATGGCTTATAAGGCAGGAAGCCTGTCTTTAGGAACTTAAGCATCTCTTTGATGGTTTTGCCTTTGACTTTTTTTTTATGAAGTGAGATTACAGGGAGTTACTTAGGCACCACACAGACAGAAGTATGACAAGTCCAGCTGTGTGGGCTTCAGTAGGATGTGCAAAAAGGACCATCTAGGCATCCAGCAAGCAAGGTTTGTAGAACATTATCCCAGATGCTTGGAGCCAGAAGTGACTCATACCCTGGGCTTCACCGGAGCCAGGAATCATCGCATACGCATAACAAGATACATCAGGATGAAAGCGGAGTCTAAGCACCAGCTTCCCTTGGATTTATAATTCAGCTTACCCATGGCCTGCAGGCAGCTTTACTTGTCATGTGGGGACAATTTCCTAATGTGGCTCAAAAAGTTTCCAATTGGGCGCCTATAAAATTTCAGGTTTTCAGACTAGGGATGCTCAAACCTGTGGAGAAAACCTAGGAATAGCGTAAGTGGGTGAAGCGGTCAATAAAGCATGGAAATGGGTACTAGACAGTGCCGTGGCATTTAAAAATAATAAGGCAGGCTGTGGGTGGAGAGGAAATGTTGTCTGGTCATGCTGTTTAAGAAAGTAATGAGGCTGGGAATATGGCCTAGTGGCAAGAGTGCTTGCCTCGTATACATGAAGCCCTGGGTTCCATTCCTCAGCACCACACATATAGAAAAGGCCAGAAGTGGCGCTGTGGCTTAAGTGGCAGAAGGCTAGCCTTGAGCAAAAAGAAGCCAGGGACAGTGCTCAGGCCCTGAGTCCAAGGCAAAGGACTGGCCAAAAAGGAGGAAGAGGAGGAGGGGAGGGGGAGGGGGAGGGGAGGGGAAGGGGAGGGGGAGGGGAGGAGGGGGAGGGGGAGGGGGAGGAGAGGGAGGGGGAGGGGGAGGAGAGGGAGGGGGAGGAGGAGGAGGAGGAGGAGAGGAAGGAAGGAAGGAAGGAAGGAAGGAAGGAAGGAAGGAAGGAAGGAAGGAAGGAAGGAAGGAAGGAAGGAAGGAAGGAAGGAAGGGTGGAAATACTTTACATACAGGTGTGAAAGGGAAGAGCAAAGCCAGAGATTGGCTCAGAGAGGGAAGCGTGAGGATGGGGAGCCACAGAGCGAAAGAGTGATCAGCTATGTTGTATGCATACACGGACATGTCAAAAGGAACTCCCCTACCACAGCTAATTAATTCTAGCCAAAATATGGGTAACTGGAAACATTATGGCATGCATAGCATTTGTGTGGAGCAGTACAGGGTGCTTCTCAGTGCATGTTGCATGTACAAATAATGACTGTATATACATTCCTAGGAAAAAGAAACTTTAGAAGGAATGTCACCCAGCTGAAACCTGTTCTTAATTCGGAGGCTTGCACTAGAATGAGAAAGTTACTGATGTCCTTTGTACTCGTTGAAGCTTTGGAATGGATATGTACCTGTGTGAAGATAATTCTGAAGCTGAATTTGGAGCGTGAGTGTCATGTCTAATAAGAGTCAATGTTCATTTTATCATCGTATGTTCAAAATGCAAATGGAAGATAATGCCAAATATGACCTAGAATGGCCCTTAGTTGCCTATTTTTTAATGAGATAGGTTTGAATAGATACATTGAAAGGATACGTTTTGGTCCATGGTGAGTCACCTTGAATGACCACAAAGCAGAGAAGGGTTTTTCCCAAGTGGGCATCAGGAGACCCTAGGGTGCAGGGAAGTTTGGGGGAGTCTCTGGCATTTGTTAAAGTGTTCCTACTGTCGATGTGGATGATGGTCTTGGGGCCAGAATGTGGGGTGGGGAGCATAGAGCAGGGTTTATCTTCCCTTCCTGTGCCCCTCCATCGCCTCCCCGCTCTTCAGCTGACCGGAAGGGAGCTGTTCCCAGCGATGGTGCTGAGCTGTTCTCTCAGCCACCGAGCCACCTAGCGGAAGGATCTCATTAACACTTGCCAAAACAGCCAGTTAACGAGCAGCACCCAGAACAACACTAGCGTTTTAACCCCAGGGTTTTGAGAAGATGCTGAGCTGCATACCTGGCTCTGATGCGAGTTTAAAGCACGGATTTGACTTCGCAGTCATTGAACAGCACAATTACAGATGAAACCAGCTCTTCATGGGGCCATTATCCCACAGTCCCTCTGGAGAGATGCTGGCTACTGCCCTAACACATCACTCATGTTAAATAAAGTTTTGCCAAGGGCCATTGACTTGAATCAGATTTCTGAAGTGGGCCCAGTAGACCACACCAACACTGAGCTTAATTGCAGCAACTGAGATTTGCTTGGCTGCAGGAAGACTCAAAGCCATTTAGTAACCAAGCCGTATTCAACTGACTGGTGGATCGACTAAGCGGGAACCCATCGAGTGGTTTCCTGTGCCTCTTGCCAGTGTCTCTGGAACCAGTGCCTGGGCTCGTTGTTGGCTGGAGTTCTTAGAACCCAGGCTGGTTCTGGGAGCTTCTGGATTTGTGAACCAGGACTTGCTTTGCTTTGGTTGGTTTTCTTTGCTCAAGTACAGCATGTTAAATTCGAGTTTTCTTTTACTATAGTTGGCAGGATTTGAACAGAGCTCCAGGGACCCTAGGAGAATGAGGTGAGGAGGCGTGGAGTGAAGTCAAAGCACTCAAAGCACTCAAAGCACTGGGGTGAAGTCAAAGCACTCAAGTTCTAGAAGCAATTCTCTTTATTCCTGGACTGGTTCTCAGAAGTCTCCGTGTGCCAAGGTGCAAAAGTGATGGCTAGGTGTGCCCCAGGGTATTTGTGCTTTCTTTTCTCATCCATTTTCATACATATACCACAAACAAATTATTTTACCCCAACTAAAATGTTTTCTGACCCTTAATACATTGGTGACAATCTTACTCTCAGAACACTGTGGCTTTTGATCAGTATATAATTCAGGGCTTGCTGGTAACTGCCCTCATGTTCTGTTCATTCTTTGGGACTTTTTCAAATTGTGGTTATTTGGCAAGGACACAGCTCTAGGTTGCTCTGTCGGATGAGACAGAACTGTGCTTGGTTCCAGTGAGGCTGGCAGTGTTATTGAAGCAGAAGGAGGTTCCTATACAAACACAGAGCACTGGGCAGAGGAAAGACAAATCTCAACTGTTTCTCCCCCCCACCCCCACCCCAGGGTGTCCAGCCTAGGGAAAGGCCAGCCCTGCCCGCACCACACTTCCACCAGAGTGGATAGAAAAATCCATATAAGTGCCTTAGGTCACACATACATCCCTGGTGACACGGTTACAGTCCATTCCTCTTCCATTGCCTGTCGGCCCCTAGCCCACTTGCCAAGCTCCTCTATGTTCTCAGAAGTCCTCCTGGGGGTCAGACACTGCCCTGTCCTTGTCTTACCATTCTACTTTAAGCAATTGTCATAATGGATGTATAAACTCTACAGGAAGGGAGCTAAAGGACAAGTTTGCTTCAGGATGCATTGTATTGGGTCTGATGATTTGATCACACATTTTTGTTTAACAGGTGAATAGGTGAGATGGATTGAGAACAGAAATCTACGATGATGGAGGAATGGGAGATCAAATATGGGGCAAGACAAAGCCTCTGATCTGGGAGACACTAAAGTTGCAGCCCATCCTCCTTGGGGTGCAGGCAAAGGTGCCTGTAAGAAGCTCCCACCCTCCCCTACTCTGGTTTATGAAGGTGAACTTAGGGTGTGTGTGTGGGGGGGTGGTTGTCAAGGGTTATCACGGTTCCTACTTGAACTGCAACCTTGGAACATTCCATCACACGCTTTGCATTATTTACCAGATTGGACAGAAAAAAATACTGCATTCATTAAGAGGTTCCAAGTAGCACTGGCACTCGCACTGGCATAGGGGTAGAGGCTAGATTTAAAACTCACAAACGCCAATAAGAGACGACCTAGTTAAAGAGCTGTTTCCAGCAGGAACCTGAAGTTCTTTAATAACAATAAGTACAGGGCAGGCAGCAGACAGGCTCCCAAATGAGTCGTTCTTAGCATTTGACGTGGAGCCCCAGCATTTGGCATTATTAATCCTGGAAAGACAAATGGGTTTGCAGATGTGAAAATGTTCTAATCTAAAGGAGGAGATTTCCAGGACATTTCAGCACTTGCCTCTTGATAAGCAGTCAGCTTTTAGACATGAAACACGTTCTTCTTCCACAGTCCTTCAGAAAACCCAGTGTGACAGCGTTGCTTAATGAGCTGGGGACTCTCCGACCCCAGGGTCTGCCTCTGTGGATGTGGAATGTCCCACACAGCGCAGGGCAGATGAAATGGCACAATAGCAGCTAGCCATCTTGGGCTTGGAGCTGTCCTCCAATAATGTCGAAATCTTGGTCTTGACATCTATTTTTTTAAAATATGTCATTTGGTAAAGCCCTTTCCTTTTGTGTGTCTCAGCACCACTTCTAATAAATGGGCTCTCAAGGCCACCTACCCAGGGCTTCTTGTGAGGAGGACCAAAAATGAAAGAAAGAAGAAAGTAAGAGATGAAAATAATTTTGATAAACTCATAGAAAACACCAAAGAAAAGAGGCTTGGCTTTAATTCAGCCTTCAGGTTCACAGAGTTCCTCTTTCACATTTATATCATTCCCAGCCTGGTATTGCCATGGAAGTGTGCCCCAGTCTAATTTGCAGGAGGAAATTGAAAACCCATCTTCCTGACCTCGAGGGGTCTGGGGTTCATGAGGAGGAGGAGGAATGGCCGGGAACCTGCAGCTAATGGGGGAAGTGTGAGCCAAGGAAGGCATCCCTGCTCTGCACCCACACAGGGTGTGGTGTGGAAGGGGGTGGCAGCTGAGTCCATCTGCAGAGAGAGGCAGCAGACAGCCCTAGCAGGCCAGTGAGGGAAACTGCCGGTAAGCAGAGTTATGCTGTGGCCTTGCCAATCTAGACAAGTCCCCCTCTCTCCTGCCAACTGCAGGCACAGTGTGTATCTCTACTTTCATAGCAAGGAAAAAGGGCCTGGCTGTTCAGAGATGCTTGCCAGATCCTGAAGGGAATGGCCCCTCCCACTGGGAATGCAAACCCACCTGCCCCTGAAGCCACATAGGTGAAGGAAGGGGGACATACTTCGCTCCTGGGACTGTGCTTTACAATCAAAAAGACAAAAACAGGCTTGGCTGGGGGCGGGTGGGCGGAGGGAGGTGTACAAGGACCTGAATAATAGCCAGGAAATCTACTTGCAGATTTACAAACACACTTCTTAACAGTTGATGGGTTAGAATTGCCCATCGGCTCTATACACACTTTCTAGAATGGCATCTGTGCCTGGGATGGTTAAAGTCATGCACAAAGGGCAAGCACAAAGGACAAAAAGGGAGGTGGAAATGGGCAAAACTAGGTAGGCTCACAGCAGAGGAGGAGGTGGGTCCTGCCTCAGTTGCCACAGAGCAAGCTGACTCGATCTCCTGAGCACTCAGGCAGGAGCATCTTTGGCCCCCCGGGCTTCCTCCTTCAGCAAGTCCCAGCTCTGCGGTGAGGATTGCTGAGCTGAGCACCACAGCTCCCTGGCACTCAGCAGGGTGCGCTGTCAGCTGCCCCCACCAGTTCTACCTGTGGTCCTCCGCAAGCCTGTTGCTAGAACAGCCCCAAGGCAAACTTTGTTCTTAAATTTTGCTTCCTTCTCTAAGTGAATCAAGTCTGTGAGTTTGGCTACTCACTTATTCACATGAAGACTTTACAGAAGGCCAAACTCCATGCACACACCATAAGCCACCCCAGGTGATTGCATACTGAAGGGCAGAGGAGCGGGGGATGGGCTGGGGTCAGATCCACAGAGCCTCATTGACCACTGGGGGGGGGGTGTTCTTTATGTGAATTTGATTACCACACACTAATTGTTTGTCCTAATGAATGGAGAGTGTTGTGACGTTTCAACACCTTCCCAAAGCAGGTGCTCGTCCACTCGGCCCTCCCTTCATTTACTCCCTTAGAGAAATCAGTGTTTCACATGCCGACTGAATGTCTCTAGCTGCCACAAATGAGAGAGGAGGCAGGTCTGTTCTCCCTGTACCTGGCTGACTTCCTTTGGAGTCAGGCCTTCCACTGACACCCACTTTCCAGCAGCCAGAGACTCATCATTCCAACTTGTGTCTGGACAGTACCTCGCCATGCACGCACACCGCATTTCCCCATCAGTGCACTGCTGCCGGGCACCGCAGCACATTTCCTGATTTCCTCTGTTGCAGTGGGCACTGTGGAGCTCAGCACAATCTCAGGGTGTGTGGCCGGAGAGGGGCAGGGGCCTGTCAGGAGAGGGGCAGGGGCCTGTCAGGAGAGGGGCGGGGCCTGGCAGGAGAGGGGCGGGGCCTGGCAGGAGAGGGGTGGGGCCTGGCAGGTTGGCCAGGGCGCAGGACAGGCTGGTGTGGACAGACATAGAGAAATTCAGACCAGCTAGACACAGGTGAGTGAGCAGGAGCGAGTAGGGTGGGGAACGAGATGTAGGGGAGGATTTCAACCTGGGTAGCCTATAGTCGGTGTGACTACCTCCTTGCGCCGCTGAGCGCGTCCTTCCTTTCTCCCTGTCACTCTCCAGCCACCAGCCGCGGTGATCCTTGTATCAGTGACCTCCCCAGGGCCTCCATGGCACCCCTAAGCCCGGACACTCGCTTTCATCTCTACCTGGAAGCATCTGAACCTTCTTAGACCTTTTCCTGAACCTTCTAGATCTTTCTTTCCTGGGCCTGCTAGTTCTTTCTCACTTCAGGTCTTGGCTCCAACATCTGTTCCCTCCAGGGATCTTGCTGAACTCCCATGACACTACACAGGAGTCCTATTTATAATTTCCTGCTGTCCTCCCCAGCCTCCAGACCCAGAGCAGAACAATCACAGACACTCTGGGAGGGGCAGGGCAGTCGACCTGAATCCCCCCACAGCGTGAGAGGAAAACAAGGTACCCAGAAACTCAGTGTCTCCAGGGTCACATTCCACTGGAGTGTAGAATAGAGGAAGAATACACAGGTGCCTCACTCCAGCCTCCAGAGGCGGCACATGGGTGTCACACACCTGGCACACAGGCGTTGCACAGGTGGCACACGGCTGGCATACAGATGTCACACAGCTGGCACACAGGCGATACACAGCTGGCACACATTCTCCAGGCCTTAAAGGACTGTGACAACAGGGAAGAACACGCACACGGTGAACTGCTCACAGAAGAGAAGGGTCTGCCTCACATCAGCCCATGGTAACATGTTCACATAAGCTGGGCGGCCATGAACCTGCTTTGGGTCTCATTTCACCTGACAAGTTGGGAGGAGGTAAGAATTGTCAAAGTCCACATGTGTCCTTAGAGTTCTGCCTCCTTTGCCTCCTGATCTCCCCTCCTTTCACCCTTCCTTCACCTACATCCCCGCCCCCCTCCTTCCTGTCCCACCTGGAGGAAAGAGTGGCCTTCACTACTATAGAAATAAACACCAAGGAGGCCTCCGGCCTTTCCCTCTCCCAGCCCCAAGGACACAGCTTGGCCGAGCTCCCGGACGACAGGCAGGCCGCAGGCAGGGGGGGGGCGTCCGAGTGCTGCAGTCATTTCTCTGAGGTTGAAAGAATTGGATCGTGGAGCTAGGATTTGGCTAGTGCTGAACTGTATTAAATAAGAATTAATAAGGAGACTTCTTGGCCCCTCAGGGGGAATGAGCCGTGTAGACAGTTTCTAATGGGTCTAATTAGAGGTTGTCTAGAAGGCACTTCTGACGCAGTCCAATGTGACCTGGTGGTGAGGAGCTGAGGGCTGGTGGGAATGAACAAGCTCAGCCTCCCGTCTCCCTTGGGGTATGTCATGGGGCCTGGGGCTTCCTTCCTTTCTCTAAGACTCAGTTTCCCCATCTGTAAAATCTGACACCACCACAGGGTGGTGTCAGGGCTGACCCCATAGAGTCGTTGCGATGGTGGGATGAGATAGTGATGGCTAATATCTTAGCCTGTGCTGTGGGGTGCACAGTGGAACTTAGAGAAATGCTATGCTCATAGCTACCACCATTGCAGATGTTATCATTGTAGATAAGCATGGGAGCCAAACCTGGATTTCCAACTCATTGTTTCCATTCTTTTTCCAAGGGTGTGATTTTTGTTTTCTGCTCTAGAGTTGTAAAAAAAAAAAAGAAAAGAAAAAACAAAAACAAACTCAGGATTCATTCCATTTCCCAGCATACACATTAGGCTCCGTGGTGGCTGAGGGTGAGGCTTGTGCACACTGAGCAGGCGATGGGAAAACGAGGTACTGAAGCTGCCAGGATCCTGCGGCCAGGGGCCGGGTGGTGAGCAGAGCTGAGGGCATCAACTCTGTGGGAGAACCCGGCTGGGTCTGCTGGAGTAGCTGCTTTCAGTCACTGGCCCTCTGGGTTTGGGGAGCCTTCTGGGGCTAGGCCCCTCTGGGGACCCTTCAGCGGCTGCTTTAACCCATGCAGACGATAGCCAGTGTGTGGGCTGCTGAGCCTGCAACCTAACAGCTCTAGAACCTTCCTGAAAGGAGAGGAAGCAACTGTGAAGCCAGGGACAGGAATAAGTTCAGCGTCACAGTCACTAGTCGTTGGCCACCCCGTGTCTGGATGGATGTGTTCTGGCTGTTTCCTCCCCAGGCCCCTGATGCATCCACATACTTCCTACCAAGTGAGACAGAAGCCGAAGTCAGCCAGGGAATGAGATTTGGAGGAAAGCCTTCGTTTTGCAAACGCACCACCTTTGCTTCTACTTTCTTCCTCTTCTGTTCCCGGAGCAGTGCTGTGATGGCTTGAGTGGCTGCAGCCCTCTGGGACAGAAACAAACAGCCTGGGAATGTCAACGCTGTGGACACAGACAGCGCTGAGCTTCTACATCCATTCCCAATTGTCTCCCTTGGGGATGTTGTTATTGGAGGAAACTCCATCTTTATTTATTAAAGCTAGTGTTAAGTTTTCTGTGAGCTGCAGACAAAGGCATCCTTTCAGGCACAGAATGACATCTCAATTTGCACTTTCAGGAGCAAGTGTGATCTGATTAGAGGCGAGGGAGTCAGATAAGCAGCATCTGAGCCTACAGCATCGCCACGTTGTCACCACCATCCTCTTAAAATATGTTAGCCCTTAGTTTTGAAAAGAAAATCTCCGTTTACATTGTTCATTACTTCAAAAGTATACAAATCAGAAAACAGAAATTAGCTAGCTCTTCTACCATGGTTTTGATAACTTTCTTTCCAGTGCTTCTACCTGCAAAGCACTGTAAAACTGTACTTTCAGTACACACAGAGATATGTGTGTACTCTCGCAATTACATGTTGGGAAATGCAGCAGGCAACAGCTTACAAGACCTCACTCGAGAGACCCCCAGCCTCTCCAGTGGGCAGTGTCAGGTGTGATAGAGGCTATCGGAGGCAGCAGGTAGATGTGTGTCCAACAGTGGTTTAAAGTGAAAAGTGGGTTTGTAAGGCTAAAGAATAGCTGTATTTAAAAAAACAAGTGTTGCCCAACTGGACAGGTGGCAGAAGTAAGAGGATTGTGGTCAGAGGCAGGCTGGGCAAAAGTCTGAGTCCTTATATAAAAATTTAAAAAGTAGTAAAAGACTGGGACCATGGCTCAGGTGACAGAGCTCCTGCCTAGTAGGCCTAGGGCCCTGAGTTCAATCCCCAGTAACTCAAACAAACAAATATATAAATAAAAAAGAACAAATAAATAAAAGTTGTCAGGATCAGCAAGTCCTTGCAAAAAGTGCGAATGGAAAATAAAATTGATTCTGAGAAATCACCAATCCCAGCATACATTAGTGAGATTTTCCTTCCAACACAAGTTGTGGTTTTATTTTTTTTTTATTTTTTTATTTTTTTTGCCAGTCCTGGGCCTTGGACTCAGGGCCTGAGCACTGTCCCTGGCTTCTTCCCGCTCAAGGCTAGCACTCTGCCACTTGAGCCACAGCACCGCTTCTGGCCGTTTTCTGTATATGTGGTGCTGGGGAATCGAACCTAGGGCCTCGTGTATCCGAGGCAGGCACTCTTGCCGCTAGGCTATATCCCCAGCCCTTTATTTTTTTTTTAAAGTGATAAAAGATAAGTAAAAATTTAAGCCATAGTCATTTCAATTCCCCACTGAGTTCCCCAAGTTAGAATACAGCCTGGTGAGGGTTGAAGAACAGCTGAGGAAGCACTGAAGACCTCATCTCCTACCCTAGTTCATCCCGGTCCCCCTCTTCCCATCCCCTGCCCAGTGCCTCACCCCCCTCTGCTCTCTCCCCAAGCCAGGACCCTAGAAGAGAGGGGAAGGGCCCCAGTGGGTCCACAGGAAGTGGTGCTGATTGGCCAGTCCCGCTCTGCAGAAACTGACTTTAGTTCAAGCAGCTTCTGAATCCTTTGCTGTCAAGTGCAAGTGTCAAACACCACACCCCCCCCCCACCAACACAGAGACCACTGGCTCTTCCCTTCCCCATTGTCTGTCTGACGGCCTCCTTCCCAGATGCTCCCGTGAGGTGAAATCCAAAGCTGGCCACGTGCCTGGGTACAATGGTTCGGACTCACAGCCGTGGTGATGGAAGGGTAGCCTTTTGGGTCCCCCAGGTGCCCCAAACCACCTACAGGTCTGAGTTCTCTTCTGCCTTCCACTATGCAGTTCTCATTGCTCAATTTTCTTTCTTTCTTTTTTCCTAGTTGTACCAGGGGTCAACCCTGTGGCCCTGAGCAAACTAGGCAAGAATTGTACCGCTAACCCCCCAGGCCTTGCACTTATCATGTGTAGAAGCTCTATACTCATTACAGTTTATATTCACAAATTATCTACCTTCTACACTCTACACCCTGTCTTCATGCAGTATCCCACAAATATTTATGGTGTGCTTTTCTTCCATTGCTTGATGTAAGAACTGGAATTTTTAATGGACCGCCAAAGGAAAAAAAAAATAAGAATTGCAATCAGAATACCTTTATGGAGTTTACACTTCTGAGGAGGAGAGACAGCCAATAAACAAGCAAATATGTCCTATGTCAGGTGATAGCAAGTTCTAAGAAGAAAAACAGAACCAAATAGAAAAGGGCATAAAGAAAGGGATGATATTTTATATAGAACATCCAGGGGAAATCTCACTAAGAAACTGACCCTCGAGTGATGGGCTGAGAGAAGGGGAGGCATGGCTTGAAGAATCCATACAGAGAACACTGAATATTGGAAGGTACTGAGGCAGGGACTTGTTGCTAGCTCCCAAGCACAGCCTCAAAGCAGCCCAGAGGGCATAGGAAGAGGAGGGGGAAGGTTTGAGGATCAGGAGAATCTGGAGGTGGAGGGGAGATGAAACAAGGCCTGGTGGGGTTTTGTAGGAACTCTGGCCTTCACTCAGAGGGATTGGGAATCCATTAGCCAGGACTGGGTTGATGAGTCTTGGATCTGAGTCTTATGTGCCACAGTTCCTCCTCCTGGGTCTGACTTGTTCCCCTTGCTTTCATAGCTGTGCCTGGTATGTGCAGGTCTGTGGTTTTGCGGAATCTGGGCTAACGCTAGGAGGTGGAGGGGCATGAGGAAGAGATGGTGAGAGGTGAAGAATTTGGTGCATTTTGGGGGGGGCTGCCATGCAAAGAGCTCTCCTCAATCATTCCATTTTCCAAAAGAGGTCAAATTCCCTCTGTGCCAGAACTCGGCAGTTATGACTTGGTGTTGCCATGCAGAACAAACAGAGCATGGGCCACGAGCTAAAGATAAGCATTATGCTGGGTGCTTTGGGCTTGGAGCCCTGAGGATTTTACCACTGGGCATCATACACATGAGCAATAGCCCTCACCCAATTTTTGACAGTGTCCTGGCCACACCAGTAGTAACAAGGCAAGGACACAGGGCACATTTCTATTACACACACAAGGAAGCTGAAAGTCGGGCAAGAGGCCCTCACCCAGTTCTTTGTTGCAGTACTTGGCTTCCCAGTCCCCTCCAGTTCCTAGAGGGTGGGGTGATTGCTAAGCTCCTCTCTGGAGGCCCAGGGGCAATGGTTGTGCTCCAACCTGCACTGAGGTGGAGCCGGCAAGACAATCACAGGGAATCCATGCGCCGTTGGGGGTGGGGGATTAATTGCCTTCCTTGTCCCTGAGATGGAGGAAAACCACTTTCTGTTCTACACACCTCGGTTGCACTGACCTTCCTCTGACCTTCAAATGTGCTGCTCATCCCTGGCTGGGAAATCCTTACCATAACACAGAGATATGCTCCCAGCATGGCTGCATGCCCCTGTGCGCTGGAGATGACTCCTGACGGGACAGGCTTAGGGCATTCTCCTTGCTAGCCCCACCTCAGCTCCATTAGTGAAGGAGACAGACTAGCTGTGGTTTGTCCCCAAATGATGAGACTTCAGCCTTGAATGTCCCAAGTCCCAGGAACCTGTCCTGTTTATGGAAACTGGTGCAAACTGGGCACCTCACTTCCATACTTAGATCCCACATCCTCCCAGCTAGGAGGGAGCTCACCCCACTCTACAGATAAGAACCACAGAGGAAGGGCTGGGAATATGGCCTAGTGGTAGAGTGCTTGACTCTCATACATGAAGCCTTGGGTTGGATTCCTCAGTACCACATACATACAAAAAAGCCAGAAGTGGCTCTGTGGCTCAAGTGGTAGAGTGCTATCCTTGAGCAAAAAGAAGCCAGGACAGTGCTCAGGACCTGAGTTCAAGCCCCAGGACTGGCAGAAGCCTAGAGCGGTTACACTACCTACCCAAGAACCCCCAAACTTAACCCTGAGATGGGAGAGTAGCCAGGCACATGTTCACACTCAGCCAGGGACTCACCACAAGCCACAGGATAGCCTGCATGGTGTGAAACAAACAAACAAACAAGAAAACTGTGAGTGCCTGTAGAGGTGTCTTGGTGACTTTTCTGATACCCTTGGGGACATGCTGTGGAGGGCAGAGCTGCCTGCCTCTTCCCTAGCCCTAGGACACCTCTCATTGACTGTGCTGCCTTGGGTCAGCAGCTTCGTGTGACTGTGCCTCAGTTTCCTAGCCTGTAAGAGAGGGAGGGCTGCTCAGAGAATCGAGTGCCTTTACAGTTGTGAAGCCGTGAGAAGGGTGTGTGGCAAGGGGTACGCCCTGCCCGAGAGCGGCTATGGGCAGACAGTCATCTCCAAGGTGGGAAAAGTAACATCAGCAAAGGACTCGGGAAGTACAGGAGCTGTAGCACTCATTTTCGAACAAAATTTCATCCAAATTTAACGGGTTGCCATTGACTCCACTCTTGTTTCCTCCCTGGTGCTTTGCAGAGAGTGCCCGGGCTGCCTGGAAGTAGCTGAAGCTCAGGGCTCCGGTGGAGAGTCTCATTAATTTCAATACAGAGTTGACTAACTTCTAACCAAAATGTGAAACATAGTTTTTAATTTAGTTCCTCGGTTCCCTGCAGGACTGAGGCAGCTCACTGGAAAATATATCAATTAAGTTCTTTCTTTCCTCCTCCTCCCTACCCGCCCCCCACAAGAAATACTGGGCCCTGTGTTACAGGTCTGGCTTTGGAGGTGACCTGGAAAATGATGCTACTTAACAAGAGACACTGGGTGAGGCGGGCGCTGCTCTGTGCTAACACAAGCTCTCGCTCAGAGTAGAGATCACAGAAAAAGTCATCCTGACAAGAAGAAGGAAGGGCTGGGACCTCCCCAGGTGTGTAAGGTGCACGTTGGCCCAGCTCCATCATGTGGGAAAAGACACCTGCCTCCCTGCGCAGTTACCATGGTGACGGATGCAGTTGCGTCCTCTGTCTGGTCCTTCAGCATCCTGCAACATGGCTCCTTTCCACCCACCCTGCAGTGTGCTGAGATGCTGCAGCATCCCTTCTGTGGATGAGAGAATTTAAGTGTTGGTTTTTTTTTAAAGTTTTTCTGCACAAGAATTAACTTGCAGACAATTCAGAGAGGTAGACTGCATTGACTTTAAAAAGCAACAACTGTATTTTCAGAGAATCCAGCCTAGCTATTAAAGTCTTTTGCTTTTTGTTGTTGATTTGATTTCTTCCTTTGTAATTTCTTTGTTGGCTGCCCACAAGAGTTCTCTTTGGGTCAGAAGCAAATGGCTTGAATGGGGCTGCAGTAAGGAAAAACTTCCAAATGTCGCTGTCTCTGAAGTTTAGATATTTTAAACATGGACACACAAGGCAAAAGGAGCCTTCTGGAGTTTCACCTCAGAGGTGCATCCTAGAGATGCTTTTTTTGGCGGCTTTAGTGCAGGCTGGCCGATGACTGAAGGGTGAGCTTCTAAAAGGCGCTTCTGGCCTCTGGCCGATGCTCATAGGTTAGCTTCCAGTTCCAGCCCCAGGCCCCCTGTCTGCCAGGTTTCCCCTTCTCAGTGCTCTCCTCCTCCTGGAAGGCCGGTGGTGGCTGCATTTGCTGAGACTCTCCAGGATGTGGATGAGCGGAGAGCTGGTCGGCAAGGGATCCGCTTGAATTCTTGTCATTGCATTGCCATACTCTCCACCTGCATCCCCATGTCTCATCGCAGGCAAAGCTCAGGTCCTGCCTGGTTGGCTTGTCCAGGCACCTGCGCCATGTCGGGAGCCAGCTTCCCCTGTGTCTCCTACAAAGGGGTGCCCAGAGGGTGAGCGTTGCAGTGAGATGAACCAGATACCCCAGAGTTGAGCAAGAGGCTGAAGGCTCAAGGAGACATCACACAGGAATTGATGTGCCTTTTCTAAGTGTGGGGATTTAGAGTGCGTGATGGGGCCGGCACCAAGTATGGATCCCACAGCAAACGAATCCAAAGACCAGATTCCCTGCGACAACTCATCCTAGAAGAAAAGAAAATGGAAAGGTAAAATAGCATATACCACTAATCAATTAACATCGATTAATGGATAAATAAACCCACATAAGGGAGAGAGAGGAGTGACAGAGGAAATGGGAATGTGTTATAAGTTTTCCTTTTATGAATTTTAAAACTTTTTATTGTGGTGGTGATAATGAAAGTTGAGGTAAAAACACAATAAAACCCCCGAATACATATTACCTAAATAATGATCAGCCCGTGGGGGTAATCTCATTTTATCTACAGCCTCACTCTTTCTCCTCTGATGTGTTCTCACGCAAATTGCAGACACTCTTCTGTTTAAAAATAACATGTCCTCGCATATAAATCCAGCAAATAATGTCTTTGTTGGCACAAGTGCTATACAATGATGTTCTCTGAGACATTAATGATAATTACTTAATAGTATTTAATACTCAGCCAGTGTCAAACTTGCTGATTGCCTCAAATTGTATTTTATTACAGCCATTTTGTTTGAATCAGGATGAAAAGAAAGTACTATCCCCCCTCCCCACCTTCATTTAGTTTGTAAGTCTCCTAAGAGCTCACAAACTGTGAAATCTTGCCCTCTCTCTTCTCTCTTGTTATTAATTCTCTGGAAGTGCTGCATGTTTACACTGTGTTGTTTCTCGATGCTGGGGTGGGTAGCTCACAACTGGGGGCTCCATTTCAACTTCCTTTCTATTTCCTGGGGCAGGAGTTGGGGGTGGTGGAATTGAGCAAGGTTGGCATTTGATCTTTAAAGCTCTCATAGAATTCCCCAGTTTCTCTGTCCGGCCCTAGGCTTTGTACCACATACTGCACCCATCGCTCTTCTTTTCATAGATCTACTTATGTTCATAGCTTACGTGCTCTTGGTTCATGGTGGCTGTGTTGGGTTCTGTGTGTTTTTACATCCTGTGGTATTTGTTTCACAACATTCCATGTATAAGTGTTTAACAACGATTGTGTCCTCTTGATTATGGATTTCTCCCTTTATTAATTAAAAAAGTGACCTTCCCTGTCTCTTCTAACTAATTTTGATTAGAACTCTCCTTGATCAGATGTGAGCGTAGCTACACCTGCCTGTATTGGCCATCCATATGCTTGGGGAGGTCATTTGCCAATCTTTCACCAATGTGTTCTTTGTTGTGAAGTGGTAGTTCCCATATGCATTATGTAGTCAGGCCTTGCCTTTTGACCCAACTCACCATTCTAGGTGTTTTGATTGGAGAATTGAAACCTTTGACACTGCTATTAAAATGAGAAGGCATGCACTCATCTCTGCCATTATTATTATTTTTTTAATTTAGTGTTCAAGTATTTTCTAGTCCTCCTTTGCCTATCATTTTGGCTGGTGGGTTTGTTTTCTCTACTACTTTCACGTTTCCCTTGATTTTCCTCTCTGTAAGGATTCCTGGTTTTCTGGTCATCAATTTGTTTTCGTTCATCATGGGATGTTTTTTATCTGTCCTTCAGTTATAAATAATATCTCTGCTGGGTAGGTCATTCTGCTTTGTTAGTTGGTAATTTCTGGTGCTTGAAATACCTCATTTGAAACCTTCCTTGCCTTTAAGTGTTACTATTTTTCTGGTTTCCATTGCAACACCAGCAATGCTCACCAATTCTTTAGCAAGTACAGAGTTTGAGAAACCGTTCTCACCTTTGGAAACCTATCACACCTTTATGAGTATATGATTTTAAATGTGTGTAAAGTGCTTTTCATTGAACACTTACACAGAATTACTCTAGAATTTGCCCACTGAGGTGTTGTTGTTTTTTCTTTTTAATACATAGATCTAATAGCCTCGCTTTTCAGATGGTAAACCAATGGTCAGGGAAGCTAAGTGACGTGTAGTGGGACAGAATGGATATACTCCAGCATCTGTAGGCTGTATAACGGTGCCCTTGGCCCCTTCACCTGTGTTTTACAGACCTTGGAGATGCACATTGCCTGCCAGCACCAGGGATCAGGGATGTGGGAGAAGAGCGAGCTCCACCCACAGATGGAGATGGATGGGGTCCAAACCCCCACCCACAGGCCCACTCTACTCCCAAGCTCCACATCCTCAAGCTGTAAAGTGGGAATAATTGCAATGCCATCATGCCATCTTGATGACTTAATGAGATAATGTGGAGCTTTTATCTATCACTAAGTCTTATGTAAAATAAGGGGCCCATCCCTGCAAAAAAAAAAAATCATGCATCAATTCAGAATTATATATAGCTTATCAACATCAGGGAAGGAAAGTCTGAAAATATAGCCCAGCAAAGACAAGGCCTCAGAATGCATCTGAGCGTCCCAGAGTCTCCTGTCAAGCATGTCCCCTGGTGCCATCCTTCTAGGAGTGCCCTTCTCGACCCTAGGGGGGTCACTCAGACTCTTCAGGTCCCAGCTTGTTAAGCCAACTGACACAACTGGCCACAGCACTTACGATGAGACACTAACAAAGTGCTGTTTGTTTGTGTTAAGAATCTCAAGCAAAGTGCTGGTTTGTTCTGCAGAGAAGAGCACTTGGAAAATAGAGTCCAGCCAGTGAACTTAGCTTTTATTCTCAAACCCTGATGATGATGGACATTCTCAATATGATTAATCCATTCACTAGTTTGGGGCTCAGGATCCACAATGTGTCAGCAGGAAGACATCGCTTTTCCTGGCTGTGGGCAGATCTGCCTCTGGATTAACCTTATTTTACTATCGTAGGACAAATGGCTTGGGGGAAGGATTGTGTTTTGATGGCTCAGTCTTTACCCATGCAGGGGCGCTCTGCCTATCTGAGCTGAAAATACCTAGGAGACTTGATAAGCCCAAGAACGCCCTCACCAGCCCAAAGGGAGGGACACAAAGGTTCTCCTTAACTCCGAATGCATGCGGCTGCTGCTGGGAGATAACGAGTGGGAGTGGCCTGAGAACTCTCAGGAATCACATCATCTCCAGGAAAGCAATCTGAAACACTCCTCTGGCATTCTCTCCCCTTCTCTCTCCCATCCTTCTTGACTGCCCCTACAAAAATTCCACAAAGATGACCTCTGTGTTTATGTCTATCAGCTTTTCCTTGTGGAACATTTCACATAGACCAGTTAAACCCTCCTGATGCCTTGATTCTGAATCTGCCGATTCAGTCATAGGTCCAAAGAGTGAAGACATACAAGTCTGTGCTGAATACATCAAGACTAGCTTTTCTTGTGGCTCTCTGAGCAGCAATGGGAGGAAATCATCATAGCCTTGACGTAGATGTCCCTTCTGCATGCTGAGCCACACCTGGATGCAAAGCATGCGGGTGGGTGGGCTGGTGGAGATCCTACTCCGTACTGTGACCTTCTAAAGAAGAACTTGATGGCCTGGAGTGACTACAGGTTGGCTCTCCTCTAGGGGGAGGGCCTGGGACCTGTCCCCTCTGATAGCAAGGGATGGCTGTGCAAGTAGGAGGGAAAATTCAAGGCGGGGGGGGGGGGGCAGTTTGCTGTACAAATGGGAGCCTTTCCTTATCCTTGTGCTGAGGCAAGGCTGCATTTCTTTTGGACCCCAGGTGTTGAATTTAAAGAAAGCAGGGGATGCAACCCTGTGGACTACTGTGATGCTGGCAGCCGACACCTGAAAGCTTAGAACCGGAAGTGGGTACTGTGTAATGTCCAGATATCATTTTTAAGAGGACAGATTCCTACTTGGTCTATTTAACTCATTCCATTTATCCCCTCAATCTGCCTCTCATTGCTCCACCTTCTCCAAAGCCTTCACTTGTACCCGCCTCTGTATCCCCACCTCACTCTCATCGTTTATAATAAGCCCACTCTTAGATTCAGTATTTGGATCTTTCCCTTCACCCCTGTAATGGCAGATTCTACAAGTCCGGAGCCTATTGTCTATTTTGTCCTTCTCCCAAAGCCCTGGATTTGCAGCACGAGGCTACAGTCTTTACCAGGCCTCTTGTCAGTCAGCACTGGTTTATCGGGTCACATCCCCTCTACGAGGTGATTTTGGATGCAGGTTAAAAAATGTTATGGGTCTCACCCTCCAAGAAGGATTCTAATATTCTAATTCTGAAGGCAGGCATCAGCTCCAAGTTTTCATTCCATGGAGATAAAAAAGGGACTTGACATTTATCAGTTCCACACAGACCAACCGCTTGGCATGCATAATTCTCCCCGTATTTTATTCTTAATAGATGAGTTTTACTGCAAGAAACCCGGGCCACAGAGGGCTGCGATGCTGAGACATGGGACTGTTCTGCCCACTTACAAGATGAGCTCCCCAGAGATCAAGTGCTTACCCCGTTCCTTCAATTTGTTTAAACACCCCCGAATTGATCCCCTTGGCCATGGTATACATTTCCTCTTGGATTTTTATAGTAGAAGTTAGGACTTTTCTCTGTCTTCCCTTCCCAAGCTATAACCACAGCACAGCCTTCCCTCCATGCCACACCCACCAAAGACTCCCCACTCACTAGATAAAAGTTCTGTATGCATTTAGTCTCCTAGTGGCAGTCTCGTACATCTTTTCTTTTTTTTTATTTTGTTTTTCAACTTGTGTTTTTTTTCACATATATATATTTTTTTATTGTCAAATTGATGTACAGAGAGGTTACAGTTTCATACATTAGGCCTTGGGTACATATCTTGTACTGTTGTTACCTCCTCCCTCATTCCCCTTCCCCTCCCCCTTTCCCTCTCCCCCCCCCCCCCCAATGAGTTGTTCAGTTGGTTTACACCAAATGGTTTTGCAAGTATTGCTTTTGGAGTCGTTTGTCTTTTTATCCTTTGTCTCTTGATTTTGCTATTCCCTTTTACTTCTCTATTTCTAATACCAGCTTATACAGTATCCAGTGTCGTACATCTTTTCTATCTCAGCATTATCATTCTGCCTTTGATTGGCCCTCTGCCCATCCATCATCTTCTAAATGTCTCACTAGGGTGAGAAGCCACGTGGGCAGACAGGTTCTGGGTGTTTATGCTGCCCAGCGCTTGTGCTGCAGTCTGCTTCCCTGTCCAGTGATCGCTCTGCTATCTACTGCACTTCACCACCTGGGGCTTGGGGTTTGAGAGGCACTGGGTTCTGTCTGAAACCAGCCGTTTGGAGGCCTGGTCCACCAGAAGAAGAGATCATGGGGAAAAGCATGACCTGGGGCTGGGAAGAATCACAGGGCTTATAGGAAAAAGTGGACCAAAAATGCGTGAGCAGGTAGTCAACTCCTAATAAAGAATTGTAAGAGTTTGAAAGCTATTCAGGAGGCTGAGGTCTAGAGGATTGTGTTTCAAAGCCAGTTCAGGCAGAAAAGTGGGAAATACTCCATTTATCAAAGAATCAGCCCAAAGCAATGGGGGGGTGTGGCTCAAGCGGTTGATCACCAGCCATGTGCAAGTGAGACCACAAAGCACAGGACTTAGACTTGGGGGGCGGGGAAGAGAGAAGTGCTAAAAGTTAGAAAAAATAAACAAGCCATATACAACAAAGACACTGGATATTGATGGACAAAGCAGTTGTAATGATGCTGTTTTGGTGGTGTTTTGGTTTTTTTTTTTAATTAGGTAAGAGATCTTCAGAGCACAATCATCAATGAAGGAAGATCTAAACACTAATTCTTACTGGATTGAATGAACAGAATGGTAGTTTGGTTTTAAAGTGATTAAAAGCCAACAGTAATGGGCTAAAATTCATGTCATCAATTGTGCCCTAAGAGCAGTTTTATTGATTAAAAAAAAACATCAATATGATTCCAAATATTACTGTGTTAACAAGCAGGGCATTACAAAAATGAACTGATTGAAAAACATTTTTATTAAGTTAATAGGGCAATTATAATTAATATTTCAATTTTCAAAGTTAATTCAAACCACATTATCTCCACTTAAGGAGGCATAATAATAGAATCAAGCTAATAGAGTTATTTTGAGGGTGAAAGGAGTAGTTATTTAACTACGTGTGGTTCGAGTGCGATGTAAGTTCAGGCTTTTACTATGAGTATAAATGAAGTATTTTAATTGTGGTGCAATGTTCCAAATCCAGTGACTCCTAACCCTTGAGGAGGTTGGATTATTTTGGTAGCAGGGGACATTGAGAGCAGCCATGGCCCTTGGAGAACTCTGGCTTTCTTGTTCTAGTTCTTCTTGAAGAGTGGTCGGGAGTAACTATGCTGGGCTGGTGGCAAAGTCACAGGGAAAGAGGAAGCACAGTGAGCGCTGCCTTTGTGCCCACTGAGTCTCAAATGCCCCGTCCCCATGGAAGTATGGTCTCCCGGTAGCATTTTCACCAGCAGGATGCTTGCCAACAGGAAAATGAAATACTGAGACTGTGGCAGTTATGGTGGATTTAAGTGTGAATCCTCACAAGAAGACAGAACTAGATTTGGGTTTTGCCCAGAAACTGAGTAAAACAGATTATTTGAAGTCCTCCAGGGTGTGTTAGGAGTTGGCAACCATATTACTTCGCATTCCATTTTCAGAAAGATGGCCCCCCTCCCCCTGCCATTCCGCTCACCCAATGGAAACAAAAAAGTCCCACATTTTCTTTGTATACCTACAAAGTGGTGTGACAAAGACCATAGTCTCATGTTAGAAAATTTTCATCTCCCCATTTAAAAAAATCCTCGTAGCTATTCACATTGCTTTAGCTCTTTCTTGTTCCTGTTCTTTGAGCATCGTCAACGTCTGTCATCCTATCTGGTTTTATCTATTCTGGATATTTCAGGGCAATAGAATGTTGCAGAAAGGGCTCGTTTGTGTGACTCTTTTTTTTTCTCTTACTTACCATGATGTATTCAAGTTCCAGCCATGCTATACGTGTGTCAGAATACAATTCCTACAATTCCTTGTATAAATAGGTAACTTCTGTTTATCTGTGTGTCAGTGGATGTTTCCATTGTTCCATATTTTCTGACTGCTCTGTTGTTGCAATGTGGCTCTCCTGTGGCTCTACATCTTTATTCAGTTTGATAGAAGCCCTACACTCCTCCTATAATGCCAATAACTACCTTTCTCCACCAGCCTTAGGTTCTGTAGCTATGAAGTCTTTTCATACTTTTATTCCGCCATATCAGTGGAACCGTCACAGCTCCTCAAATTGTATCAGTGGGGTACGCCCCGTTTCCCTTTCTGTGCCACCATTTAATGTTGAGAATGGGAAGTATTGTTTGATGTAATTGGGGTCTCTGCTCATCTGTGTCACTGACTAGTGACAATGTGCCATGCTTCGGGACCTGGAAATATTTAATTAAAATATTGTGAGGATTCAGTCACTTGGTGTGCACCTTCTAATTATCTCCAAACAAAATGACGATTTCTTTTCCTGTGTACATGCAGCCTCAAACTCAGTGAGAACAAAGAATGGAAATGCAAAGCCTGAGGCTCTCTGTTGGCTCTGTTCTGAGAGGATCCCAGTGTTCCTGCATGCCGGCGGGGCTGCAGGTGACACTGGTCTCTGGTCGCCATGTTCCCCACCTCCACCAGCTCCCATCATCACTAGGGGAGACCTGGGGCCTTGGTGCACAGATCACAGAGGCGACTGGAGGAAAGACGAACTCGCTTTCCTGAGATGATGATCCAGGAGACCTGGCTCGCCACCCTGACAGGTGCACATGGAAGGGTACAGAGGGTCCTTGAGGTGGCTTGGGTCTCCTCACCTGGGGCCCCATGCAGGCCCCAGGACCCCCGAGGGATCAGCTGTCCTCACATCCTCCGAGGACCGCTCTCTTGCCCGTTCCCATGACAGCTTTCACCTGTAGACTCCACCGGGCCAGCTTTCCAGTAAACAAGAGTTAGGAGGCTCTGCAGAGCTTTGCCAGGCCCTGCACACCTTTGGGGAACATTCTGAAAGCTGCTTTTTGGTATAAATAGAAAGTAGAGACACGGCATTTTAATAGATTATCCAAAGAAGCCCCGTGGGATGATCTAGCTAGAACATTCCAGCCACATTTAGAGATGCGGTGCTCTTCCTCTGCTACCTCCTTTCCTTAAAGATGAAGCTCACATTTTATAAAGGACCCTGCCTTCCTATCCATCGTCCTGCTGTCTAGACACTGTTCACGGTACCTTCCCTGAAGTAAATAGCAACTATGCATCATTCCTAGAGTGCGCTGTAGCTGTTCATAGGGACTGGAACTCGGGGCCTCATATTCTCACTCATTTTTCATTGAACACTGGCACTTTACCATTTAAGACAGTCAAGTGTTTCTGATGGTTAATTAAAGAATCTCATGAACTTTTTTTTTTTTTGGCCCAGGCTGGCTTTAAACTGTGATCCTTAGATCTCAGCCTCCTGAGTAGCTAGGATCACAGGTGTGAGCCATCAGTGCTAGGATCACTCTTTTTTAATAAGTGCACCACTCTGTTTTAGGAGGGAGCCCTCCAGGTGCCTTGCTCTAATCAATATAGTGCCTTCTGGGGGTAAAGTATTCAATACATACACGGAATAATGAGGTTCTGGGAAACACAGAAGCAAAAGGAACAAAGTAGATTTTAATCTCTCATCCCCACTTAACCTAGGAGGCAAACCTTAATATGTAGAGAAGGTGATGTGTTCACCAAAGCTATGTATAAGTTGTTCTGAAGAATGATTGGGGGAATTGGGGAGGAGGGAAGGTGGGAGAAAAATGAGAGAGGAAGTAACAGGTTTGACCAGAAATGTACTCACTACCTTTCATATGTAACTGTAACCCCTCTGTACGTCACCTTAACAATAAAATTTTAAAAAGAATGAATGACACCTGCCAATCTCATCTTGTTTCACAGCTACATCCCTCTCCCCAACCACAAAGCTTCCATCTCCCACTCCGGGCTGTTCTGTGTCCTTCTGTGTCCCACCTGCGATGTGTAGGCTCCTCCCCTCCAGCCTGAGATTATGTGAGTGACAGAACCTGCAGGATTGAAGCCAAGCTCCATGACTCACCAGTGTAGGAATGAAAGCTAACACCACATATCTCCTTACTGTCCCCCACAACCTGGGGTGAGATATAAGGGGTCTGGGCCTAGGGAAGGCCCAGACAGAGACCTTGACATCCACAATCAGTACGTGTAGCAGCCTGCTTGCCTGGATAAAGGAAGTTAAGACATAAAGTACGGCTTTAAAACAAAGGTTCCCGTTTCCAACATTGTGGATGAGTTTGAATGTGAAGATATAAGTTCTCCACCTGATTTATCACCCTCAGGCTCTAGGATATGCCCTAGATGTTAATTTAATTAGTAAAATCTACTGATGAGAAAATTCACTCAATACGATCAAATTCGGTAGAACCAGCTGCCCTTTGGGAATTAAATTAGCTCCAGAAATAATGGGAGAGCTCAGAAAGAGAACTGACCTTCTTAAATACTCTGAAAAGAAGCAATGAAGTGTATTTTAAGCACATATCTTACAATGGTTGGATTGAAAGCACCCACTGTTATTTCCTATATAATGTCAGGAGACAGGAGGCCTCCCCTCTCCCTGCCTCTGTATATCTCTGGCTAGAATAACTGTAAAGACAGATTACCCAGGGGCCAAGAGCCTTGTGCGTCAGAGCTCTGGGGCATCACCAGAAAGGGAAGGAAAGATCTCCAAGGCCAGGAGGGAGGGGCTCCCTCTCCCCCGAATGAGCACAGGATAAACGAAACTCAGGAAAAGATCATAGGAGCAATTCTACATATGGCGACATGGACTGAGCATTAAGGTTTGTAATTGCATGACAGGAAGTGAGCAGCACAGCTTAGGGGCGCATCTATTTCCATGTGGATTTTTTAAAGGGCAACGTCTATTTGAATATTGGAGTGAAACGCATTAACTGAACACGAGCACTCCTACACAATTCAACAGCGGTTCACAAGAACTAAGAGGTGCGCGGTAAGGTAAATAATGTTAATGTAATGCTCTCTTGTATATACCTTTGTATCGCTTGGTTTATTTTAATCACAGACAACTTCAGATTCTTTCATCTGTTTCAGCACAAGGGATGAAACCTAGTGCTTTACCCGTGCTATCAAACTCTCTACCTTTGAGCTACAGTTCTGCTCCCATAAACCATATTTTCAAATATTAACATTCTTTAGGGATTTTTGCCTCTTGTATGAAAAATAACTAGAGAAATATTTATATCACTTAGTATATCTTTCGTATTTTGAGTCAAAACGAGACCCAGAGACCTCCTACCTGAGGCACTTTACTCAAATGTCAGTCCCACGAAGAAAGCACAGTACGTACTGCCATTTGCAGAAATCCTGTACATATCAGATCAGTTATAGATTGGTGGAGTCTTACAGACTTATTTTTATGGCTCATGTGTTCACCTCCCCAGCTTTCAAGAGGTTGTATACCAAGGAATCCATGTGTAAGTTTGTAACATTTTTCAAGAAGAAAGTTTTTGTTTGAGACCCAGTGCCTTCAGCCCATCCCAATAAGTCAACATTTTCCTCAAAATCAATAACCAAAAAATCCTTATTCATTTTTCCAAATTGCTAAAAGTCTTTTCTTAAGTAGTGTTTGTCTTCCACAGCAGCTAATTCCTGGAATTTTAATATTTCCACTGTATCTTCAATCTTTTGGCTGAATTGCCTGTTGATAATTTGCATATGATTATAAATAATTACTTGTAAATCCCGCTGGCAAAGCTCAGCTTAGAAGTGTGACATTTTCCCCCAAACAACTGGTTCAATAAGCAGAATTGCACTCATTGATCCAAAGTGAAGTAAATATTTGATATGATTTACTAAGTATCCGATTCAGGAAACAAGGGAACTCAGTCAAAGTGGGTGGATGATGTCCAACTGTCCAAGAGCTGTTTTGTTAAACTTGTCAACTCTTATTTCGAATGATCACTAGTAACAGCAATTGTGGTTTTTGGGTTTGTTTTTTTTTAAGAAAGCATTTGAATAGAATGCTGAAGTGATGCTCTATGCAATCTATTTTTTTTTTTCTTTTCTAGGGTCATTACCTGTGGAAGAGGAAAGCAATGTGCCTTATAAATAACAACTTAGCTCCTGTGCGTTCCTCCCTGCCAGCAGCGTTGGACTTAGAGTCCAACGACACGAAAGGCAGAAATCTTATCTCCAGGCCCGACAGGATGGGACTAGCTGAGTGTTACAGGTTTAAGACGGTTAACTAAAGGTGTCCCACACCAAGACCAGCCAGTAGATTGCCACCATTTTTACTAATAAGGAAAAAGGAAACCTAAATACCTTATGCTTGTCAAAAAAAAAATTCTCTGTTCCTGGAATGCATACAAAGTCTGACTCTCCTACTACAAAATTCTCACCCAACCGAGTCCACATAGGTGGTCTTTAATTCCAGTCTCATCCCCAGATACCATCACCACCCCTTACCACCCACCCGTGGAACGGTGAGCAAGGAAGACATTAATCCTGTGTGTTTTTCTTACCTCTGTATAAATAACACTAATGGCAATATCACAAACGTAACTGCACATTTATTCATATATGCAAATCTTGTTTCCTGAAAATAAATTGGGAAATTAAACGCATCCTCTCAACACTAAGCTAAAAATTACATGATTAATCCTTACTTTACTTTTCCTCTGAGCAAATACAGGCTCTCACAAATCTAGATCTGGTAGGTTGCTAAGTGAATTGCTGGAGGAGAGCAATGCAATTACTTTTTTATTGTTGTTGCTTGTGTGTAATAGCTGAACAATTCTGTTACCTAGGTGTTCATGCTTCTGTATGGAGTAACCTATTCCCTCCCATCTACATGATGCTTTATCTCCTTTGAAGCTATAGCATTATTGATTTGTAATTGATGCAGAATAATGCATATATGGCTAAAGTGTATAGTTTGAGGGCTTTATGTGTTTGTAATACAGAACACATGACCATAATCAAGATAAGGAATGAATGGAGAAAGAGTGGGAAGAATGCAGTCATAATATTCAATGCATTTCCTACGAAACTAGTAAAATTGAGGGAAGGGTTGGGTTGAGAGAAGTGGGGGAGAGTAAGGAGAGAGGAGACACCAATCAGGATGCATTGCACTTACAAACTGATCTGTGGAATGATAACCCTCCATACAACTACTTAAAGATAATAAAAAGATAATTTAAAAAGATAACAAGCATGACTTATAGCTTATGTTTGTAAAAAGAAAAAAAAGATGCTCTATTTCTCTTTGTAATTTTCCTCTCTTATCCTAGACAACTTTCAAAAACTTCCTATCCCTCTAGATTCATTTATTTCAGCTTTTGCTCAAATATCCATTTGTTTTATACAGGCTCTGCCTGTGTAGCCCAGGCTGGCCTTGAACTTGTGATCTGCCACCTTTTGCCCCTCCCTGGCCTCTGTCTCCTAAGTGCTGGGATGACAGGGATACTCCACCACACCCGGCTCACTGCCACCCCCTGCCTTTCATGAGGCATCTGGGGTTCAGCTTGAGATTGAAGTTTCCTAAATTAGTCTCACATCCATTGCATTCATTCTCTCGGTAAACAATCTTCTTGTTGGAGCTATAAATACGCACATGATCACTTATGTATCTGCGTCACAGGCAGCCAGGTTGCCTACATGTATGCATAGATGTACAGCCTCTATATCACACTCTAGGAATATTCACCTAGTAAGCCTTCTCCATTCCATCATCTGTTTTATGCCTTGGTATAGACAGGTATGTTGGCTGGCAGGTTATGCTGTGTAGCCTCATGGAACAAACAGATGAGTGGACATTCTGGAACTCTCTTACCAAAGAAGCCAGACTTGTCCTCACAAGGACTCCACCTTTCTTCTTTTTCAGTTTATCCAGGGCGGGGCATGGGGATGGGGAAGGGATATTTGAAACTCAAAAATGGAGTACTTATTACCAAGAGAAGGTAAGAAACCTAATGTACATGCGTGAGCATGCATGTGCCCAGACTCGTGGCATATTTGCCTCACCTTTAGCTTTTTAGTAACGTGGCTGTGGACTAGCAGTCATACTTTCTGGAAGAAAATGCCTGGAAATGTCACTAGGGATAAGTGACAGCCTATATTTCCCCCCTAAAGAGTCATACTGTTTTCCTTTCATCTCATTTTCTTGGTCAGAGTAACGCTTTTCCCTCCAACTTGCATGTTCCTGATAGAATATAATGGGCAAAGAGTTAAGAGAAAAAGAGAAAGGCATTTTGGAAATACATGGACCCAGATTCACCGTTGGAGTTGCTGGTCACATTGGCTGGGTTCTCCTGAGTATTCTTGTGTGGCTTTGTTTGAGTCACTGTAGTCTGGTTGTCACACTGCACAGACCTTCTGTTCCAATGCCCTGTTGATGGGCATGGCTGACACACGTTGCTGCCCTGTGGTGCAGGGCTGGGGTTCATTCCATAGCCCGGGCTCTCACCCAGCCACCTGAGCTGGCTGAGGAGATTGTTATGTGTTTGGGCACAGTGTGAACACTTGATAAAAATTAGTTTAAAATCGTCTTTTCTTGGAACCCAGGATGTGCCAAGGGGTAGAGGCTGCCAAGCCCAGAACAGTTGAGACAATAATTAAAATGAAAACAGCTACAACAACAACAAAAAAGGAAGCTTTTCACTAATTATCAAGATGTATCACTTTTCTCTAGAAATTAATGCTGTGGTACAGGACTAACGTCAGCCAAACTCTCCCATAGAATATAGTCATGCCCAGATAATCCAGGTGAAAACTCACTCCACAGATAATAGAACTGGCAGGGGTATTTATTGAGAATATTATAACAATGGAATACATAGTTTGGCTTTTTATCAGCATAAATAAATGTCTGGGCTTAGATCCTGCTTCACACCATTGACAATTTATGAGTTAAAAGGCCCTTCCATTGTTTATTAACTATGTACAGGTATTTGTATATCAACTAAAGCTCTATAAAATGATTCTGCTAGGTAAATAAAATGAGTACACATTGAAACTCTGTGAACATACTTGCCCAATCCTATATGAAACAAAACACTACATACCTGCAGCAACCAAATGTGTGCCCTGCTGATTTCAGAACATGTGAGTTGTCCCATTTGAAGTCATGAAATAATCTTACTTAAGTGGAACAAAATTTAAAAAGGAAAAGTTGTATTTCGAGAAGGGGAGGGAAAAATATAAGGTAGGGATCTATGGCATACATCTGCAAACCTTGCTACTTAGGAGACTGAGCATGGGAGGGTGGTGGCTTGAGGCCAAGCTGGGCTGAGAAGCCTCTCTCAAAAGACCCCTTCTCCACCCACAGCTGGGCACAGTGGCAGGCACTCTGAAGTCGGCAGCATTAGAATCAACTAGTTCCAATGGGTTGGGCTATTGTTCCAGCATGTCACTTCTTGGCCCATTGAACATGGTGAGTCTGTACCTTGGCTTAATAACAATTAGTCCTCCACCTCTCAGAGTTGGGCACACCTCCATATCATGCAGGCCTCTCCATTCTATTGCACTGACTGATGGAACGTCAGCGTTGGTGATACTCACTGTGCATCCACAGCCTCATTAGTGTGCAGGTGCTTGTCTCTTACTGGGATGCCACCCTTTGCCCTTCACCGACATTTAAAATGTAGCCAGTCAGGGACTCACCCAGCCCTACCACCCGTCCACTTACCTGAGCACTGGAGCTCAGAGCCACTGGGCTCCCTTTTAACACCTGTGTTTTGGTCAGCCCCCATCAGATGCTTGCCCTGTCGCACCCATGGGGATCACTGGCTAGCCCCTGCAGGATGCAGGCCTCCCAAGGACAGTAACAGGTCAGGATGTAGAAAGGGCTCCTCCTTAAAACAGCAAGGAGAAGCTCAGAGTGGGGAGCCATCCCCCACCAGGCCCAGGAGGACATGGCTTGTTGCCGTGGGATGTGTTCTTGTCTCTGTCTTGCTCTTTTTGTTGCTGTCGAGTTAGGTGTGCAAGTGCGGGGCAGAGCTGAATTGCTGGGAGCAGCCAGAAGGATATTCACCTCCTACCACTCTTTCCTCTTGCAGGTGGCTCTACCTTCTCCATAACTGTCATCACGCTCTTAAAATATGTGCTTTCAGAGTCCCCAGATTGTTGTGCAGTCCAGACGCGTGTATCTTGAGTCAACCTTTTCGTGTGACCTCCAGTTTCCACAGAGGATGACGCAGGAGCCCCAGGCCACCACCTGAAGATGGGGGTGCACATTGGGAGGCATTGAGGGGCCTTTCACAATGGATTCCCCCCCCCCGCCCATGCTGACTTCTGCACAAAGAACGGGACAGTGATGCTTCCCCTCTACTTCTGTGTGGAGAATGCCGGGAGACAGTCTTTTATTGACTTTGCAAATTTCCTTCACTCCCAGAGAGCAGTGCCTCAGACCATTTCTGATATTAAACAGATTAAAGATGCACTGCCTAATTTGAAAACTGCCACTCACACGAATTTTAATTATGTGTAAATTAAAGCAAAAAGGAACCTGCCTTTTCCTCCTGTGGCAAAAACAAAAACAAAACAGACAGAAGAACCCCTCGACATCAGCAACAACTCTCGAGTGCAGATGTAATCCCGGAATTGCAAACCACAGGGCTTCAACCCTTCCTGAGTCCTGGTGTGGGTGAGACAGACAGGTGGTGCTCCTGGGAGCTTGCCTGCTTCACAGCACACACACCTCCATCCCACCCCCCTCAACAGCTTGCAACTCACTGGGTCACCTGCTGCTTTTCATCTCCCAATTGACAAGCCCTGAGAGATGCTCCAGCCACGCCCTTCCAGGAACACTCCTTGCCCTTCCTTGGTGCTGCCCCAGATTTCAAGGCTCAGCCTCTCCTGCTTGGCTTCACGGTAGACATGGCCCCAGGACTGACACTGCCAGGAGATGGGGCACCAGAGGAGTGGAGAAGGGATGCATGTGACTGTGAAAATGTTCCTGACATCCCCTCTGGAACAGGAGACGCCATGGAGACTTCCACTGCCCTCTGAGTCCTCACCAGGTTTGAGTTGAGACCTCCACCACCCAGAGGCCTCTCCTGGAGACCAAGGAACCCACCCCACAGGCCCGGGGAAGAGAACGGGCCCTGGAGGCTGGGGCTACCTTCATAGAGATGTGGGAGCTTCCTGGCAAGCGGGGTTTGGTCATTCCACCATTCTCTCCCTCTCTCTCATGGGCACCTGCCTATTTTCCCTGATAGCAACACCCCACACTTTGTTCTTCTCTTCAGAAGGCCTAGATAACCCAGAAAGGCTGGTTTGAGGAAGGGAATATGAAACACTGTTGAAGCCACCAAAAACCCTCCCCAAACTTCCTAAGGCCCTTCTCCACATGGAGGTAACCACTTTTTCTTTTCTTTTCTTCTTTTTTGTTATTTTTAAAATTAGTTTTCCTTAATCTTGCCTTTTATTCCTGGTGGCTCCTTGATTTGGGTTTTCCGAGCAACCTGAGTCAATGTATTTTAGACATGTTGCTCCAGCTCAAAGAGAGTGTCCAGAGAGAGTCATTTGCATTTAGACTTGAGTCACTAGCCCTAATGGTACCATTATTTCATCAAAAAATACTTAATCTATTTCATTATATCCCACATTACTTAGCCTAATAAATCCTCTGCCACCACTAATGGTGACACATTTTGCAGGCTTCCGAGATAATTGTTCGATATTAAATGGTCCACGCGTCCATTCTGACTTTGGAAATAGGCCGAGAAGCTACTTTGGCTCTGCCTTCTTGCAAGCAGTCCATCCTTCATCGTCATCAAGGATTCCAAGGGTGACACAGCATCTGAGGCTCTCGCAAATGGCCAGGTTTGCCAAACACATAAAAATGAATTTGCGGGGCTAGGAATAGGGCCTAGTGGGTAAAGGGCTTGCCTCGCATACATGAAGCCCTGGGTTCCATTCCTCAGCACCACATATATAGAAAAAGCCAGAAGTGATGCTGTGGCTCAAGTGGGTAGAGTGCTAGCCTTGAACCAAAAGAAGCCAGGGACAGTGCTCAGGCACTGAGTTCAAGCCCCAGGACTGGCAGGAAAAAAAAAGTGAATTTGCCACTCATTACTGGTCCTGACCATCCTGGGGTTGGAGGAATGACTGGTGTGTGTTTGTGTGTGTGTGTGTATGTTTGGACACATAGAAGGCTGTGAGATGTTTGACTTGGGATGGCGTTGGATCTGGTGATGGACAGCTTGTCTTTAGTTCCCATGCAGGACAGGAAGTGGTATGTGTTTTTTCCACGTGTATTCTAGGCTTGTGAGTGAGTGCTTAGGATCCCCCGCTGTGCTGTCTCCCTGCCTTCCTTGAAGCTGGAGGCTGCCCTGGTCTTGGACCTGGGGTCTCAGCGTCCATTCAGACGCAGGAGCAACAACGCATCCCGCTAGAGGGCGCTGCATTTCTTTGCATTTAGCTGTAAACACATAAGAAAAAAAAAATACTGCCTGAATCCCTGGAGAATTTCCTTCAGAAGATATTGGGGAATAAAGGCAACACTCCTTAAAAAATTTTTTTTTTTAGAAAACAAAGAGCAGACTTCTGGGGTATTTTCCTTTGGATAAACAACATTTTCAGCAACTTAGAGGTAGAAAATGCTTTGTGTGGCCATATCAGAATCAAATAACACGGAAGTTTTGAAATGCTTTCTTAAATCTGGAGGCTGTTAGATGCTTTATCAGACTGCCCAGGCCCGGCGAAGGCCATCCTTTATCAACACACAATGAGGAAGCCTGCGTTCAGCAGAAGCTCGCTTTCCAAACATCAACCCGCTCCCTAAACACCCACCTAAACTCCAGCTGCTATGCTGTGGAATTTACGTGGAAATGGTAGTCATTACCCAACATGAAAGCTCCCTTTAATTAGAGTGAGTCTTGCAGTCTGTCTTGATTTCTGATTGATGTGCAGTAGGAGAGTCTGCATACATATGGAAGGATTTGGGGGATGTGTGTTGGAAGGGGGGAGGTCAGGGTCCTGTCCAGTGCTGGTTTCTCTGTCCATTTGCCAAAATAATACTTCATATAAAATATATAATGTGTTAACACCAGGCAATAATTGCATCAGGTATGAGAACAGTTTTTTTCTGAGTGTGTTAGATTTTGTGTGTGTGTGTGTGTGTGTGTGTGTGTGTGTGTGTGTGTGTGTGTGTGTGCTGCCCCTTTGGAAGCTGGGGTTTTAATTTGTTGGATGCCCGTCGGTCACAGGTCAGCCCTTTGGTGTAGCTCTAGGGTATGTGTCTGACCTGCAGGTGCTGCCGAAGGACACTGTGGGGTGCGGGTTTCAATGTGGGGTTCATACAAAATGAGAGCTGACCTCCACCTCCTACACCCTGTGCCTGGCGCCTGGAAATGAACGTGAGCCCTCCTACTGCAAGTACAACCTCAGGCCACATGGGCTCATCAGCAAACACCTGTCTATTCTCCTTCTCCCGTGAAGTGGTGGTGGGGAGGGTGGTAGGGACCACTGGGGAATGTGATGGAATCTGTGAACATGTAGAATATGCTATCCAGAAGGTGCCCGTGCAGCAAGAGCTAGAGAAGGGCTGTAGTCCCAAGAGCCAGATACTTGACATATACCCTCATGGTGCAACTGGTAGACCAAAGAATCAGCACCAATAATCCCACCCTAGGCTGTATTCCTACCTAAGTGTAGACCAAAGAATCAGCACCAATAATCCCACCCTAGGCTGTATTCCTACCTAAGTGTATATTGGTGTAAGTGTACATTTGTATGCGTGTATCTTTTCAATGGCTGCTTTTCCCACATCAGCTGAGTTGCGTCAGGGCAGCCAAAGAGGAGTTTCTAGAAAATCAGTCACAGATGTTGACATTTGCGAACCAGCGATTGTGAGGATCGAGGATGGGCTTGTAGTTCTTGTGAGGAAGAACTTAACAGTGAATGATGGTGGCTGCCTAACTGGGGACCAGCTGGACAGGAGAGAAAGCCACAGAGGTGAGAGCCGCCCACTCCACAGCAGCAGCGGAAGCTGAGCCAGCTGTGCTCAGAGAACCAGAGGAGGCAGAGCCAGGCCAGGGCAGGTTCACAGAGGATTCTACCCAAATACCTTCCTCAGAGCAACAGACATGCCAGGAAGTGGAGTCCCCTGAGCACAAAGAGGAAGGGCAGGTGTGTGGAGAAGTAGGTCTAAGCCAAAGAAACAGACCTGATGCAGTAGCTGCAGTAGTTGAGGAGCTACTAACCCCCCCCCCCCCAGAAGCAAGGACCAAAGACTCAGGGCTTCTCTCCACATAGGGTTGTTACAGCCTGCCCTTTGCCCTGACTTGCCTCCTCCTGGGATGGGCATGGTGAAGGTGAATAAACAGATGAGAGGGGAAGCAGCCATCTAGAAAGGTGGAGACCTTTCCCAGAAACCAGTGGCTGCCCTCTCATCTCTAGATTTCCACTGAAGCAAGCCCAGAGAGCTGTGCAGAGTAACTGGAGATTAATGAGCCCTACTTCTCCTTATTTTGCACTAGTCATTGGAAGTAAAAATTTTCATGTGATTAAAGAGGAACTGATAAGCCGTAGGGCTCAATAGAGACTTTATCCTAGATAAATTAAAAAACGAACAACAACAGCAAACAACAAATAGTGTAACTGGAACATGTGTATAGAGCAGTGCCCATACATAATTGTGCAGTGAGTGGTTCAAAACCATTCTGGGCAGGAAAGTCTGTAAGACTCCAATTAACCACCAAAAAGCCAGAAGTGGAGCTGTGGTTCAAGTGGTAGAATACTAGCCTTGAGTGAAAAAGCTCAGGGTCAGTGCCCAGGCCCTGAGTTCAAGCCCCAGGACACCCCCACATCCCCACCAAACCAATTTTAAAAAGCCACTTACCTATAGAACAGAATAGCTAGAGATTGCTAAAGCAGGCACACATAGACACACGCACCCACAAGCCATGTTTTCTATCCCATACCTCTCTGTGTCCAGATAATGATGTAGCCTGAAGCAGATACCATGGGTCTGCATATTCTCAAACCATTGGGGAAGACACCCCAGCTATCCTTTCTTAACCTCAGCACAGGCACACTTTCCCGGGTGGCCTTTCGGGGCCTCGCACAGTCTTGAAGTTCCCGCGGGCAGCTGCAGCTGTTGCTCCCCTCCCGACCCCCTCTCACGCTCACAGCCGCATGCCCCTGTGCCGCTTCTGGCTTTCTGCATCCTTCCTTCTCCCCCTTACCATTCCTCCTCAGCCCTTAGAGCTGTCAATCCACAGTGAGAAAGGCGCAAAGGGAAGGCATGGTAAACAACTTCCACTTATGACTGTCATCTGTCACCCTTCATCTCACAGAGAAATAAAGCAAGCCTAATCCAAATGCATCATCCAAATGGTGATATAGAATGATATTTATGATACATTGAGAAATGTCACTGCTAGAAACTAAAATCTTTAAGGAAGTAATTTTTAACCGTGGTATTTATGTGAAGGATTTTTTTTAAGATATTCAAGTAGATATCGTACAGGATATTAAAGAAAGCAAGCGGCTTAGTTTTGGGAAACCACGTAGACAGAGACACATACCACTGCAACCCCCTTTCAAATATAATGCTAAGGGACCAGGGTATATTTCCAAAGCTAAGTTTGATGAGATTTTTGAGTGTCCATAATGGAACTTCAAGATTCCTAAAGGTGGTCAAACTAAATCAAGGAAAACAACTCATCTTGATTTCATTAGGCAAGAATAATTTGAAAGAAAAAAGAGCCTTTTCCTTGAGTGAGGCATAGTACCACCCCATGTTATCACTGTAATCAGCCTGTGAATTCTGTGAGTTTAATTTTCCATAGGATAATTCTCAGATGAATTAAAATCGGTGGGTGGAACGACCTGCCAACCTTCTCGTCCTGTGGCCCAATTATTTCTGGGAGGAAGGATGCACAGAAGCCGGAGCGAGGAGGATCCCAGCACCTGCGGGTCATACCTGTAATCCTGGCTACTGAGGATGGCTGAGGTTTTTGTGATCACAGTGGAAGGCAGAGGTGGAGGGACGCCTTCTCAGGGGAGAGCTGGATGTGAGCACCAGGAGGCCTGATTTACGAGGGTTGCATCCAGGTGTGTGCATGCCCAGGCAGCAAGCAGGACCCCATCTCAAACCATACAAGCAAAAATCAGGCCTGGAGTCGGGGCTCAGCAGCAAGAGCACTTGCTCATGACCCTGAGTTCAAACCACAACCTTGCCGAAAAGTACATAAACATACATTTTATACGTCCCCCTCAAATTTCATCTGCCACCCATGCGGAGGGTTTCTGTAAAGCTTCTTAGGATGTGGAATAGGCTGACCCTCTGGGTCAAGGCAAGCCCTCTGGGCTCTGGGAGTTTCTTCTTGCTTTGTCTGCAGTGATCTCAGGAATTCATGAGCTAAACATTGGACCCGTCCAGTGTCCCTGCCATACAACTGTGTGCTGGACACAGGGCGGCCAGGGCAAACAAGCCCCCTGCTGCCCTAAGTAAGAGGCTGTGCGTTTTCCTAGACAGGTGCAACCCACAAAAAGAGGAGTCCACTGGCACAGAACCTGCTGGAGGAGCATGCTGAGAGCAGGCAAAGTCTTCCCACATGGGGGAAAGAATGACCAGGGTAAAGAGCAAATAGAAAATGGGGTTTGAAAGGCTTCTCAGTGGGGAGTCATGTACAAAGGGAATAAACAGCTTCAGAGAAGTGACTCCACAGACCATCCCTGCACAAAACCAATGTAAGTAAATAAAGTAACCAGTGTTCGCTGGCATTTCTCACACACATGCACACCCATGCCTGCATGCATACACACACACAGAGAACCACATATCCGCACACCACTTCATACTGCTGACACCTAAACGCCCTTGGAAGGCCCAGCACCAGCCCTGACCCGGAGGTGTCCCTGCCTTCCCAGCTCCTGGAAGCCAGGCATGGAGATGGGCCTGGAAATTCCTCTCCTCGAGGTGCCGGTGACTCCGTGTTGGAGGGCGTTTCACAACAGGCTGGTGAGTGGAAAAATCTTCTCCAGCAACCGAGGAGCTTGTTTCCAGGAACAGATTCTCCACACAAGAGAAACCAGAACCAGATTAAAAGTCTAGCACAGAGAAACAATCCAGAGCAGAAGGTCAGGAACTCTGGTTCTGAGATGGGTGGGAAGTTTGGCTGGGTGGGGCCGGGAGTTGGGGGGGGGCGGGGCTGCAGCCTGGAGTGTTACCCACAGATCTGAGAAGTAGAAACGACTTCTAGGATTTTTAAGGCCCACTATGGAGAGATAGATACCATCCACTGCAATTGTTATGACACCACCTAATCTTCAGTATTATTTCTCTCTGCTTCTGAAGCCCAGCAAAGTGAACAGAGCTCGAGACTGTCTTTTTGACATTCTTAATAGTCCCTAAGAACAATGCAGGTTTCATGACAACAGCAGCAGTGTGGCCGAAATGGCCAGTCCCTGCATGATGAGGCCCAGCTGCTCCGCATCCTAGACACAGGCACCCTATGGTGCGTCTCGCCCGCCCAGGCCATCCGGGTGGGTGGCAGCTGGTTTTCTTGGCATGTGACTTGGTCAGGTCCTGAGTCAGCTGACGTTTGTCTATAGGAGCAGCCCCTGTCACTCAGAGATAAAGCTTTGATTTTTCTGGTAAAGTACAAAAGCTAATTCTTCGTACAAATAAAATCAAGTTAAGGTGGTGCCCTTGGGCAAAGGGGAAACCGTGTGGCCGAAACCTCCAAGGCTGAATACCCTGCTGAGGAAGATGGCTCCCTTATAACTCAGTTCCATCTCTCCGGCTTTGACTCATGTTTCCCCCCACACACACCCTTTGTCTTTCCTCCCTAACCTTTTTATAGAAGGTTGAAAACTTGGTTTGTGGAGAATATTTTTCCAATGCGATAAAGAAAGAGCTATGTTTCTGATCCTTCCCTTTGTTGTTCACCAATGAGACGAATAGTATTACTCACGTGAAATTCACCTAGCATCTGGTTCCCTCATTATAGCAGAGATCTGTTATACTGCAGGGGAGGGGACATTGTAATGAAAGGGGAACTTGATGGCAGGCTGACCCTTCTACCAGTTGACTTGCTGGTACCCAGCTGACCTGGGTAACAAGCAATGCCTGGTTTTCATTAGGACAGTAGGCCTCACTGTCCCTGCAGTTCGGTACCACCATGGTCTCTGTGCCCACTAGCAGTTTATGGAAGAACTCGTGGTGCCAAAAATGCCTTGGGGTGCCATTTGAATTGAGATAAGGTTCAGTTGCACCTTGTAAACAATCACCCTCAGGGCTGCTGCAGGGTGACTCCCATCCAGTGAGTGTTGGGGCCCTGAGTTCAAATCCTAGTTCTACCCAAAATAATAATAATGAGGAGGAGGAGGAGGAAGGGAGGAGGAAAGAAAATGATGAACCTGATTGCTTCGGCCCTTTGTTCAGGATGTGGTGAGTTAAGACAATTGTAGAAGAAATAACTACAAATGCTTACAACCAAAAAGAGTGCTGTTATCTTATGAAAGGAAGCAAAAAAGGTTGCTCCTGTTAGTGAGGGAGCCAGGCATGCCTGTGAAAAGGTTGTGAAACTTTGGGAAGTTCAATGTGAACGCAGAGAATTTCCCTGAGAAGGTTACTCCTGGGGATGGCCCAGGCCAGCCCAGTGAATGTACTGCTATGTTGACAAATCACAGAGCTGTCTTCAAAGGCCCCGTGCAAGCTCCAAGCAAGCTCAGGATCCAGGGACCACACCGGGGGCCAAGCTGGAGGCCACAGAAGCCTTTCAGAACCCAGAGTCTCCCATCCCAATCACTTCTGAAATCAGTCCTCAAACTGTCCTCTCTAGGGTGGAGGGGGGCGGGGGGGGGGGGGAATGAAACTGGAACGGAGCCTGGGGGAGTGGGTTAGGATTAAACCTTTCTCCTTGATGTCAACTCAGGAGAGAAGCTGCTTTCCTGTCAGGACTCCCTCAGCCACCTACGGAAGCTTCCAGAACACCTGTCCATCCTGACGCTCAACAGTGGAATAACCAAGCCTGGGCCCCCTGAAACAAATTGGACACAGATACATAGAAGATATGATTAATGTCTCAGTGCAGGGGATGTTATTGTATCTGTGTGAGGTGCCAAAGGCTGAATAAAAGCAATTAGCTCCGAGAGCTAACCCTGTCTTTTACCAGAGTTTGCCAAGTCATAGGCATTCAATGCACATGTGCTCAATTAATAGAATGGGAAAGTGTTTTTATGGATTTCTACATATCTATTCATCAAGTGCTTGATCGAGCGCACAGATGCACACAAAGCCACAACACTGAGTGCCCAAGGTCCTGAGCCTGTGCAAAGCACATAGCTTTATCATCTTTTGGAAAATGGAAAACTTGAAGCCAGATGATGCATACAGTTTCCAGGCAAAGACTGGGAAGTATGTTCCAGAAAGCATAGCAGACTAGCAAAGGAACACAGCATGTTTGTAGATTTGGGGTGTGTGTATGTGTGTGTGTGCGCGTGTGTGTGTGTGTTAAGCATATCTTCTAGTCATAATACTTCTTTATAAGCACCAAAAAATAATTTTGAGAAGGAAGTAGAGGCAGGAATGAAGAACTATGTTGATTTAAATGAGCTTCTTTATTGCAGAAATCCACAAAAATCATCCATACTTATCACGCCCCACCCCCCCGCCACCTCGCCCCAAAGCCCCAGGAGAGGAATATAATTGTGATGACCTTCTGGAGCTGGGGACTGCCCAGGACTCCACTCAGCACTAAACCCAGAGCTCAACGGGCCCTGTAATCTCACTGGTGAGGGAACATGAAGGTCACAGGGGCAAAAACACACAATTCCTCATCTTCGTTGCAAGAAAAGGACTGGAAAACTTACTGAGTTCCTGTGAAGACGTTGTTGGCTGATGTGGTGAAGCAGTTTCACAACTGTCTTCAAGGACGAGCCATGCATTCTCAGAGCCCACCTCCTTTACCTACAAGGCCTCCTTGCAAAAATCCACAGTTCCCCCAAGACACCACAGAGGGCAGGGCGCTGCCTCAGTCCCTCACAGAACCCAGGAAGCCATTCCTCAGAGCTGGCCTTCTTCCTGCTCCTCACCTCAAGAATGTAGACCATTTCTCCACCCAAGTTTGCCCTTAAAAGTAAAACGGCGATTCCTTTGATCACACCTAACTGTTCACTGGCATTGGTCCCAACACTAATTAATGTTCTGTCTGTGCCAACATCACTGTTCAATATCTCTCCAAAAAAAAAGAGGAAGAAAGAAAATGTTCCCGGCGCAGGAGAGGACCAAAGGTAGGCTAGACTTAAGAACATTAATTAGAATTTTGTACACAAAGACTCCCTCCAGTTGCTGGTGAGCAAGGGGAAGGAAGACGAATTCACAAAATATAAATAGATAATCCCACATGCAAGTCTTCTATTATTTATTACCTCTGTAATGATGACTTAGATTTAAGAGCTATAATAAATTCTAAGCCATGACAAATGGTCGAAGAGAATCCGATGGCAGTGGGCCTGGTAGCTGATGAGCAACTTTGATTTGAGGAAACCTTGTCACGTCCAGGCTGGCTAATTTATCAGGTATTCAAATCTTACCCAGTCGCATACTTCAAAGAAAAATTACTATACATACAAAACAACTTCAGGGAAATTCATCACAGGGAGGCGCAAAGCCAGTGACAGCCCCAAACAGTGTGCCTGCCGTAAGTTCTGGGTCTGTACTGGCTTTGCTTCCCCAGGGCTAAGGGCACAGTGCAAGTGGCTCAGGGCTGAACTGGTCCCGAAGGCCAAAAGACCAGCCCAGGCACTGGGCAAGGGCGACACAATTATTTTAAATAGTTACTTAAACTGAATAGAGCCAAATATACGCTAAGAAAGAGTAAGGAAAAACAAGTACAAAAAGGGCTTCTCAACCCAAGGTAGAAACAGTCCCAACTTTGGAGCTGAGTGATACCACAGTTATTTGTTCTAGAAGTTTCTGTGAGGAGGAGGAATTGGGTAGGCGTGGGATGGTGTCGAGTGAACGGTTGGTCTAACAGAGCACATGTTCATGGAGCTCCTGCTCACTCCAGAATCTGGGGAAGAAAGCAGTTCTGAGGGGTTGAACTCAGTGCCTCCCACGCCGTTTAGGCCCCAGACTCCAGGTGCTCTACCACTTAGGTCAAAACGTCCAGTTCTTCTGCAATTTGTTTTCATTTGTTGTTGTTGTTGTAATTCGGATAAAGTCTCAAGCTTTTTCCAGGCTGGCCTCAAGCTCCGTTTCTTCTGTCTCCATCTCCTGAGTGTCTAAATTATAGGAGTGCCTCACCATGCCCTCACTGCAGGCAAGAACTCTTCTTCATTCCATTCTGAAAGATAGAACACAGGTCCGGCTGCCTGCACGAAGCTTTCATCCTGGAGCTCACAGGATGGTGTCTGAAGAGTGCTCTCAGTTACCTATAAGATGTAATGATGGAGAGGTGACGGGGAAGAGGGGATAGGAAGATGACTTGTTTGTCCACTGCCGTTGGGCTAGCTGGTGCTGAAGAAATCTCCTCAACTTCTTGAACTCGAGCCTGAACAGGATCCAAACAGGAATGCTGCCTGGGCACGTGGGAGCCTCTGTTGGTGACACGGTCTGCCCTGCCACTGCTGGGGAACAGTGGGGGGAGTGCGGGGCCACATCATAGACAGGCCCCCATGCTGATGCTGAAGGGCCCGCGGAGGGACTGCTAGAGAACGCTCGTCACAGGGTGCAACAGTCCACAGAGAGAAGGTGTGCTCATCGCTCCTTTGCAGAACAATGGATGGAAATAGAGTTCAGTCATCAGGTGAAGCAAAACAGACCAGATTCAAGAAGACACACAGTTCCCATTTTCTCTCAGAGGTGGAATCTAGAAATAAAAGAATAGAAGGAGAGGGGGAATCGCTACAGAAGAGGAGGAGGACTGTGGGGAGGAGGAAGGGGAGTAAAGTAAAATAACAGGGAATGAATAATGCAAAGTATAACATGTTCACATGAGAAAATATCATAGTGAAACTTATGATTTTGTACAACTACAAACCATACTAGTGTAACTAATATACTTTAATGAAAAATAATCCATATAAAGGATTTTATTTTTTAAAATGAAGACAAAAGAAATTCTGAGTATTCAATCTTAAGCACTGAAGACAATGGGCAGGGCCTTGAGGGCCACTGGAGGGAGAATTCACCCGGGGCTGTGAGTATTTCATCCCCCATCTTGGCTCTGAGGTGGCAGAGCCTCTTCTGGAGGAGACACATCAATAAGAGAAGCTGGCTGGGGGTTCCTGGAACCAAGTGAGACACCCACCCCAGACCCTTATTCTAGAAAACCCTTTTTTCTGCATCTGAGGATGATGCTGGGGAGGAAGAGGAGGACACACCTTGTAATAGTAGCTGTCCAGAGAAACAGCAGAGTGGGTGAGGTCAGTCCATCTGCCTCTGATGCCAACACCAGCATCATTCCCCTGCTCCCAGCTTGTGAGATGTTGGAACTCATGGTACACTTGGAGCATCTTGGGAAAACCTCCCAGCCACACACCCAGTCACATCTAGAAGAAGAAAGGACCGGTAAGAGTCAGCATTGTTGCCAGGTGTAGTGGCTTACTCCTGTAATCCCAGCTCCTCAGGAGGCTGAGATCTGAGGATCACAGTTCAAAGCCAGCCTGAGAAGGAAAGTCCATGAGACTCTCATCTCCAGTTAGCCACCAGAACACTGGAAGTGGCACTGTGGCTCCAAGTGGTAGAGCACTAGCCTTGAGCAAAGGAGCTCAGGGACAGTGCCCATGCCCTGAGTTAAATTCCCACAAGCAACAAAAACAATAAAGACAGGGTGGCTTCTCCCAAAGTACTGCCCATGGTTTCCTGCTAGGGGCTGAAGTCCTTGAGTGAAGAGCGACAGTATTAAGATGAAAGTTAAAATCTGACCAAGACTTTTTTCCTACCAGATATTAAAATTTAATCTTACATTAAGTCATTTAGGCAGTGCTGGCCCAGCTATGCACCAATGTAACCAGATTTCATAACAATAACAACCAAAAGGTAGCTATTTATTCTCAGGAGCAGTGAAATATACTCAAACTGCTTGCAAGTCTTCTGCAGGTGGTCCAGATAAGGCGTGCCGCCTTTCAAACTCCAAGCCAGCAATCCACCACTAATTATTTTGCAAATTTTTACAAGGTGACATTAACGTACAATGCATTATTTATGCAGAATAGATGAAGTATCACTCCAGTGTGGACCCACCAGTACTTGCCATGTCTGAGATGAAAGGTATCCATGCCAGGGAAAGAAAAGATCAAAGATGTTGACACTAATTTAAGATGAAAACATGCAAAGTGGCAGATTATTTGTGCACAGGTTGTAATCATAACTAGATAAATCGAACAGTTCAGCTCATCTTTCTCCCCTAAAGTGTTATGAAGATCTGTGCCCGGAGGGTAATTGTTAAATCTTAATGGAAATTCAGAGGAGCTGCCCCAGAGTTCCCTGTGTACATTCAGTTGCATGATTTCCTCCAGCCTTCCAACTTGTTCAGACTGGCCTCTTGATTCTAGGAGGACAAATTTTGCGTTCCCGTCCCTGTCTCCTTGAAGCGGCAGCTCAGCACAGTGTTCCTGCCCTGGCATCTCAGCCTGACAGCCCACAGCTATCCCTCCTCCTTCCAGCCACCTGGAGCTGCAGGCCCTGGGTCTCTGGGCCTAGGCCTCTTCGTCAGGTGAGGACAGGGACAATAGCCACCTCGCAGGGTTTCTGTCACCTGCTTCATGCAGAGACCGGCTTTATCCTGTTCCTGCTTCTGTGCATTAACCAGTGGTTGTGTTCTAGGCACATCTGCCAATGAGATCTCTCACTGCTGGGTCTGCCCCCTCATGCTCAGGAAGCAGTGTGCTGAGAGACTGCATTCGTTAGCTATTTCTGCTGTAACAAGTAGCCCCAAACTGAATGATCTCAGGGTTGTGGAACCCTGATGTCCTGGGGCCCCCAGAGCTGGATGCCTGTTTCTGGAGCCCTGCAGGGAGCACCTACTTCTCCTGCTTTTCCAGCTTCTAGATGGAGGCAGCCCCTGTCCTTTACGGCTGGGGCCTCTGTTTCTTTCTTCCCATTGCCCTCTCTGAGAACCACCTGGTGATTCACTCGCCCACCCAGGAGTGGCAGCGCCTTCAAACCTCTTGAGGTCCTGGGCCAAGGCTCATGTTCATCCTCTGGTGAATGATATATATTGCAGGCCGGCCACCAGGACCTGCCCCTCCAGGCCCGCACCTACACCCCTATCTCATGCCTGCTCCCCCTCCTCCCTCCTCCCTCTTCCTCCTCTTTTTCCTGACTCTGGAAAGCCAGTTTTCAAAGTCATAGCAGCCTTGAGTGGCATTTTGCTTGAAAAAAAATTGACTATTAAAGCAAGTGCCTAATAAGAGGAATAAACAGATGTCTCTCATTAGCAAAATAAGAGATTTTATTTTTATCCAACGTTTCTTCCCTAATGTTCATCGGTAAATGAGATGAAAATGAAGGCTTGGGCTAAGTAGTGCAAATGTTCAGCTTCTAGACACGGGTGCTCCAAGCTGGGACCGGGAGCAGGGAAGTGGTACACAGTCAGACTCTGATGAGGACGCAGTGGCCCTTGCTAATCTGCTCTGGGATCCCATGGCCTCTGCATCTCATCCAAGTGGCAGGGTTTCCCTGAAGGAGTCTGTACTGTGCCGTTCAAGAACAAGCCAGGCACAGTCGTGACCTTGAGGTAACCTTGTCGCCACTATTGTCTCTGCACCTTGCCCTGGCGCTCAACTGATTTGCAGCCAAGGTCCTTGTAGTTGGTCAGGTGGTGGTGAGAGAGAGGGGGGCGGGGACTCCTGGGGTTATTTCTCCCACTTTTCTTTGCAAGCGCTTCCACACTTCCCTGGACATAATGCTTTTTCAGTCTGTCTCCCTCTTAGGCAAAATACTGATTTGCATTCAGTGTGCAATGATGTTTGTGGTCAGCCTGAGGTCAGTCATACAGCAGTGGATGTGGCTGGACAGATGTGAGGCCTCCACTTAATGCCTCTGTGCATGTGGAGACAGAAACATTTCTAGAAGCATCTGTAATTCTCAGCGAATGCCCTCAAAATGCTCCCAGGAGCACGCAGCGACTCGCTAATGGGCTTTCCAGCCACGCAAAGTAAGCGCCGGAAATTTTATCTTCAGTTATAAATTAAGTTGGGGAATTTGGAGACACCCCCGCAGTATCTGTGAATTGGTGCTATCTGTGGATCTTAATCCGTCTGTATTCATAGATAATTCCAAGGCATTCAAAATACACAGGCCCAGAAGCCGCTGACATCTGGCTTAGTTAGCCGCTGTCCTCTGTCCAGCTCGGCGGTGGCACGCATCCCCATTTGCTGCAGGGGGCTGCGGCGTCTTTCTGCCTGAGTCAAACTCATTTAACTCAATCAGTGGAGTGATTGTTCTGAGGCCAGAATGTCTCCATCTCATATCCTCCCTCTCGCTCCTCATATTATACAAGTGTGATATTAATTCTGAGCTCTCGGTGGTGGCAGATTCTTCCCAGCGTCATAATGGAGATGGAAGAGCCACAGGGCTTGAGAACACTCCCCTACCACCCACTACCCTGTGCTGCAGAACAAACATCACCAGCTTGGTGCAGCCCCATGAAGGATGGGAACACCCCCCCCACCTCCATCTCCCACCCATCCCCGCTCTGGCCGCTCTCATTCACTATGATTCTCCTTTCTAATATGTTTATTTCTCCATGTGTCATTGCTCCACTGAAGGGACGAGCTTGAGCTTGACCTTCACATTTCCCATGGGCACAGAGGAAATGCCCATCCTCCTGGGGTGGAGTGGGGAACAGAGAAAGAAACAGAGGGAGGAAGAACAAGGTGCCACTTGTTATAAGAACTAATCCTATTGTGACATCTGTGTCCTCATGACTTCATTCAAATGTGATTGTTCCCCTGAAACCCTCTCTCCAAGTCTACCACATGTGGGGATGGGAGGAAGCTGACCTCTATGAAGGTCGCTGGATTACATTCCAGTCCCCGAGAGGCTGTCATGTATGGTGGAAGATGGTTCAATATTGAATGAATGAATGAATGAATGAGTGAGCGAGTGAAAAGTGGCACCAAACTCACCTTTTCTCTTTCACCAGAACAAACAAATCTGTGTCGGGCTTACCCAATACTCCCTGACATGCCTAGCAACTTCTTTCCAACATCATTTTCATTGAGAAGAAAGGGACTGCTGGTTGGTGGGGAAAAATGAAGTGGAAAGCGATTGTTTTCTCTGGGAGGCCCTGGGTAAGCCAGGCCACCCTGCTGTCTCTCCAGCCGTCCCAACTTTCCAGAACTCCACACTTCATCCTGAACCATCAGTGGTGCTCCCTCTGATCCTCCATCCAGGCCTGTCTCCCCCTCATTCCCTCTGTGGTCTAACTCCAGCTCTGCTTCCCCCATCAAACCCAGGTGCAGGCCCTCCCCTAACAGCCATTCCTTTCGCATCAGTGCTTGTGTTGTGTAATGTTATTTATTTCATTCGAGTCTCCTCCCGAGGTATTTTGAGTCTCCCTTGAGTAGCCTTTTGGAACCACAATTACAGCAGAGGTTTGTATAAGTGAATGGGAGAGAGACAGTTCTCAGGGCAGGCACAAGAGGAACAAAGTCAATCGCCAGAAATGACGCTGCCCTAGGTGGCGTTTAAAAGAAGAGATGTACCTGGAACTGCGCCCCGCTGCCAAGGCTCAGACAACTCGCTCAATGGCTCCCCAAACAAAGTGCACATGTGTTAGTTAATTAAGAGGTCTGGGGAAGAATCCAGAGCTCACAGGCCAGGGTCATCTCCCTGTTGCTCCCTCACAGAGGTACCCCAGGACAGAGGACAGGGCAAAGGCTGAGCCTTCCTGTATTATAGTCACTATGGAAGAGACAAAAACAACTCCCATGCCCCCAGAGATATACCCTGAAGTATGATTGGCCAAAGCAAGGTCACCTGTCCTATGGCTAGACATTCACTGTCAAGGGGGCAGGATTACTGCATCTGGATTAAGCCAATCATGACCCAGCCTTTCAAGCTGCTTAGCCATCGGGAAGGTGGTTGCTACAAGGGACAAGACTCTAGATGACACAAACCTGGACCTGTAATGACACTAAGTCACACACACGGTGTCACTAAATTCTGCAGGCCTTTGGGCTCCTTCTGGTGACTCCAAGAACTGTCTGTGTGATGATATTCTGAGTCCAGCTGTGTTTCTGAGTGGCCCAATCTCCCTTCCTGTCATGAGAGGAGCAGAATTCATGAAACACACCTATGGATCAAGCCATAGGTGGAGCCTGAATCAGAACGATGGGGGAAAAAGACGTCAGAGAGCTACTGAGCCAACTCTGAGCGGCACAGCGCCAGGCCTCCGGTCCGCTGCAGTAACAGAGCCCCTCAGGGCCTCCCAGGCAGGATGTGCGGGGGTGTCACCTTTATGTGGCAGCACTGGGGGACTTCTGAGGACAGCCCACTCCTAATGGTGACATCCCTCACACAACAGACAGGTGGAGGATGCTTGTCAGGCTTCCACCAAGCTTCCCAGGACATAGTGAATTTAACAAATGCTGAGTAATCCATGAAAACATAGACCATTTCTTCTGGCATTAGCACCACATTAACCCAAACACAAATCAAGCTATCTTTGTCGACTGCTGCTGGTCTTGAAGACTTCCTAGAAGATACTCGGTGCTCACGCTCCTCCTCACCTTATCCACACGCGACCTTCGTCATTTCGGACATGGTCATGTGTATGTCAGCATTTGCTTATGTAATGGCGTGAGTGAGCAGTTCATCCAGACTCCTCCACCACCCACCCCCAGTCCACTGTTCAGAGCTCTGCCCTGGATAGGCAAGATGGTTTCAATCAAGACAGACAAGAGAACAGTAGCCAAACCCAGAGGGATCTAGAATTGAGTTATGGGGGATGGAGAGCTGCCTTATTTACTTTTATTTCCAGTGAAAAAACAAAACTTTTCTCATACTGCGCTACTCTGGAATATCTCATAACACACTTGGAAAAATAATTTTTGTCAGCTTGGCAAGTCGCCTTGCAAAAATTCTTGAATTCCTCCAGGAAACTAAAAACCTGAAAATAGTTTTTCTAATTCTAACAAATCAATTCTTCCTCTAAAAACAACATATATGTGTGTGTGTGTATATATATATATATATATATATATATATATCTGTATATACACACACACTCACACACACGGGCGGGGGTGGCTAAAACTGAGCTAGCTCACCATTTCCCACGATTTCCTCAAACTTGTAGGAAGTATAGGTCTTATTAAACTACAGGGCCATGGCAGATGGAGAAAGTATAATTTAAAGTGATTAAATGAGCTGGGTGCTATAGGCCTCCAGTGTTGAAGGCACTGAAAAATATCAAAATAATTAGAAAATGATGCATTGTAGACACCAGGCTATTTTTCAGCTGAGCGGTGAATAATCACTGCTTGCAGCATTCCAGATGTGTGTTTCCTCTAATAATGGGGGTTTAAAAATAACGCTTCTAATTCTTCCTCCAAATGATGATGGGCAGGCCCGTTTCCACCAGGCATTCTGAGAGAGGGAGGGTGGGGAGCCATCTCCAAGCCTGCTCCAAGGGAAAATAAACGTGCACGCTCACCACATTATGCAAACGCAATCCTAATCACCTCAGACTTGCTCCAAACTTTTCCCAGTCAGATCATGGCACTGCACTCGTGGGCCTCTGTCTTCCAGCTCGCATTGGCTAAAAAAAGCCACATGGCTAACACTGGACATGCTGAGTGGACAGGTAGCCCTCTCTGTATTGTACTGATGCCCGGTTCATGTTCTCGTCTCCGGCCTCAGCTCCTTTGTTTGCCTCCTCCCTCCCTCACCTTGCTGGGATGGAATGTAGAATGCCGGCATACGCTTTTGGTGATAGACTGAAAACAAGCTCCTGTAAATGACTGACTTTTGGGCATTCTTTTCAATCTTAGGTGTATGGTGAAATGATCCTGGGTGTTGCTCCAGCAAAAGCCCTAAATGGATGGTACAGAGAAAATGGCGGGCTGGCCGCCTCTCCGGAGTTTTATACCATCAGGAATCTCATTCCCACATCTCCAGGGCAGAGATGGGATTCCCTCTGTGGGTTCTTGGAATAAGCCGCGGATGGGAGGAAGGCTCAGATCGTGGTTTGGCAGTTGAACAGACTCACTATGCCAGCAGGTGGGACCTAACGGCTAGTGTTCCCATGTGCAAAATGAAGCACTAATATTTGGTTGGCCTGTCTGCCTGCCTGCCTCCCTCCCTCCATCCCTCCCTCCCCTCCTTCTCTCCCTTTCTTCTTCCCTTCCTCTCTTCCTCTCTTCCTCCCTCCCTTCCTGCCTCCCTTTTTTCTTTATACCTGGTAGTTTTTGAAACAAGATCAAGCTGGCTATGTAGGCCAAGCTGGCCTTCAAACTGAGGCCAGGCTAGCCTCAAATTCATGATCTTCCTTCCTCTGCTTCCTACATGTTGGGATTATAGGCATGAGTTACCATACCTAGCCTTTCCAAGTTCTTGAAGGAAAAACAAAGCACAACGTCTGAGGGAAAACATTTCGAGTTGGAGTCAGCATGACCCCCGATACATCGGCCTCCCCAGAAATGACGCGCTGGAGAATAAGGCATATGTAAGGAATTCACTTTAAAATACTGCTCCCCATTCCATTCCCCGCCTCAGTGACTGACAAGAACACGCCTGTGTGAGCTGAGACCACAGCACAGGCTTTCTTTGCTTTTCTCTGCATTTTTCTGAAGAATGGACAATACCCCACTGCAACCTATAAATACAAATGGTGGGAATTCAGGAAGAAATCTTCAGCTTTTCTGAGCACCTGTGTATGAAAACATCTTAAAGGCATCATTGGCTCTTTACAAATACAGAAGTTTATTCCTCTAGGTAAAAAGTGTTTTTCTTTTCTGAGTTGTATTTCCAACTTTCCCGTGCTATTTCTATTTTTGAGTCCAATTATCCTAAGAGTTGCATATACACGCTGAGCTCTGGGAGGGATGCCAGCGGCTCGCAGCTCAGCTCACCCCTTTCCACTGGAACAGCACTGGATGCCGCCTGTAGAGAGCAAGGTTTGGGCATAGTGGTGGGAAGTGGTGCCGAGGGGAGAGACAGGCAGGGGAAGACAGAAAACATCCCACTCATGTTCTTCCAGCTCGCTTGAGGGTGGACCACACTGCTTCAGACCCGGCTCTGCAGACCCCATATCTACGTTTATGCTTGGAGCAGGGCTGATGTGAGGAATTACTTAAAAATAACAATTGAGGATTTCAAACATCGTGTTCCCAGATTTCTCTTTTCATCCAGATGCTTGCCAAAGAAGACAAACAGGACACGGGAGGCGTTGGAAAGTGTGCGCATGGCTGCCGAAGGCACAAACATTTGGTCATACATGAACATGCATTCATATGTACAATACATGCACACACATATACACACATCTGTATACAAATTCACATGCTCATCATATGTGTGCATGAAGCCCACATGTAAACACACATAAATATCGAAGCATCTGTATAAGTCAACACAAATGAACTGCACACACAACACACATACATGCAACCTATGCTACTCACAGCCACATATAAACATGTCACATGTAAACACACACACACATACACACACACCTGAGCCATTAAAAAAGATAACCCAAAATAGAAAAGGAAGCCAGGAAGAAATACAACCCCTATGGCGCAGTTGGCAAGAAGCAGCTCAGAGTACAGCTTTGTGAAGCCGAAGGGTGTTAGGTTTTTTAAAGTAGGTAGCCGGTAAAGGAGAACACCACGCGGTATTCAGGCAGGAGAGAAAGTTTATTACCGAACTGCTGGCCTGTGGCCAAGATGATCCATGGCCAGAGAGAAGGTAGAGAGAGAGAGCAACCCCCACCCAGCCCTGCCTTATATCTAGGTCAGGGGCAAGGGGTGTGGCCAGGTGGATTAGGATGTGACCTCAGGGAAAGGGGAGGTAACTGCCTCCAGGTCTGCAGGTTACCCAGGTAACTGGGTGGAGACTTAATGAGGTGGGGGCATCTACATGGAGCCCTCAGGGAGAGGACCTAACAAAGGGGTCAGAGGCAAACCCGAGCGAAATGGACAACAGCCCTCACTCAAGCGATGCCCGTTGCCCACGACCCCCCCACCCCCACCCCTTCCAACACAGAGGTCTCCGTTCCAGAGTGAGTGCCTGGCCTGGATGGCTGTGCGTGACTCATCCTGTAATTGAGTTTAGATAGTTCTATTTCAGAAATAGATTCCAAGAAGGCCAGTGCCAAAAGTTAAGCAGGAATCCGGGGAGAACACTCCGAGTAGCTTTGAGAAGGAGCACCCTCATTTGAATAATTATGCTCGAATTAGCGAAGTTCTTCTCTCTACAAGCACTGTCTGTCTGTCCCCTAAACACTGGAGAGAGCCAGGGTGCAGCACTGTCCTGGTTGGCAGAGGAGTTCTGAGGACACTTGCCAGCTACTTTTCAAAGAATCTTGCTCCAATAAACTAAACAACTTAGGTGTCGTGACTTCATTTGACAGTTGGATAAAGAAGGAGGAAGGAGAAGAGGGGAGGACAAAGAAAATCAAGTTTCATCAGTCCATTTCCCAGACCCAATTCTCACACGTGGAGGTGTCATTGAGACCGCCCCAGAGTGCTCTGATAAACAGTTATCTGTCCCAGGACACACTCTAGACCTCTGGAGAAGGGATTTAGGAAGAACATTCTGGCTTCTCATTTGGTGAGGTGTGGAGGAAGCAGCTCGAGATGATGCTCTGGTCCAGGACATCTGTATCGAGAGCAGGCCCGCGCTCTATTTCTGGTGGTTGAATCATCAGCCATTAAAATCACAGATCTGCCCCAGATGGTTTCCGCAGAGTTCTCAAGGCTTGTCCTTAAAGTTCTATTTCTTAGAGGAAAAAAAATAGCTCAACAGAGTGCTATCAAGGGCCATCCTTGACCAATATCTGTTCTAGCCACAAGTCCATCCTAATGAGTAAAACCTGTGTTTAGTCTCTCTGCTGGAATCCTTGCTTTGTCTTAAACCTGGTCCCATGGGTGAGTTGATAACATTTCACGCAGGAAGAATGGCACAGGAATTGTGCCACATTTTCTCTGTTGTCGCTTTGATTCACAGCGCCTGAGGTTTTCTTAACAACTGCTTTTCCACCTTTGATACTGCCATTTCCTTTTATGGCTTTTTGTTTTTGATTTTTGGAGTACACACTGCTTTTCTCCCCCAGCGAGCATCTTGTGAATGTTCTGTCTCTTTCTGAAAAGCATTTCTCAGTTGTTTTCAGGCCACTGTTTGTCTACATCATCCTATTTATTTTTACTTTTGTTCCAGCAAATGATATACCTCACCTGTACTTCACTAGGTAGTTTCCCATTTTGCGGACAGCCCTCACTACTAATTTAGACTACAGACCTGGGTCCTGCTTCCAGGACCCGCCATTTGTGTGACTGGCTTAGATGGACATTTTCATTCAAAGGTGAAACCACACAGAACAATTGCAGGGGTCATAAATGCCTTGCCATGGCTGCATAACAATGGACCCAGATCACAACTTCATGGCCTGGGTTTGCAACAGGTACTTGAATGTGGACTCCTGTAAAGTGTGTTTCCAAGACAGACTGAGGAAAGTAACCCTCTGTGTTGTGGAATCTGAAACAGGCTCATGCCTGACTCCAAAAGGCATCAGTGATGTGACGTGGCCCCAACGGTGTGCAGGACAAACAAAATGCTTTCATGAGTGCAGCCGCATGTACGTTGCCTGATTGAATGTCACATACCGGATTTGACTTTGATGTTTCTGAGATGCCTCAGAACGGTCACGCAGCGCCTCAGAATCAACTTCAGGTGCGACTCATCAGCCTGCTGCTCGGGATAATGTCACCTCAAGCATCCTTCACTGGGAGGCAGGCTCCGCTTGAAGCACCTCAGAAAGGGGATTGGCATGCTTGAAAAACACAGCGACCTTGGGGTAGCTTAAGTGGATTGGCTGCAAATTTAACGAGGGAGCCAAGGCTTAGAGTTCTTGACGACGAACATAAAACAAGCAGAAATGGTGAGTCCGCTAGACATACTCGTTTGGACTACTGAAGTGGGAGTTGCAAGGATCCCATGGGACTTGTGGCTGAAGAATGCAAATGTGATGCTGTGGCCACAGGCCAGGCCACAGGAAGGTCTGGTAGGTATGGCCACACAGCACAGGGTCAGTGTGTAGGGGACATGGACGCCTTCCTCAGACCCTGGACTGCTGCCTATGAGCAGGAAGGAGCCTGGAGAGCTTGCGGCCTGCCTGCGAGCTCTGGGACACCTCCTCTGTGGGGAACCAGAACCAAGGTGAGGGTGGGGGGAGAGACCTGAGCACCCAGGGCAGGTGCCCAGGGCCTCCAGAGCCTCACCAGCAGCACGCCCAGCTCTGTCATGGCCACCCAGTTGTCCAGGGCCATCACTGATGGAGCCAGAGGCAACAGGACCCTAGAGGTGAGCCAAGGAACCAAGGCCTACTTCCTCCAGCCACACCCCTCCTCCTAACAGTTAGCCAATCAATGAAACCCGTGTCCCCATGACCCAACAGCTTCTCAGCAGCGGAGAAGGAATCTTCCCCAAGAGCCTGGCACCCGCCCCAACACCCCCATCCTGCCAGGTGTCCACTTGCCAGGTGAGAGAGTGGCCACTGGCCTCATCTCTATCTTCTCCAGCAGAGCCACCCTCTGAAGTGGTGCTTAGACTTTACAGGACTTAAACACTCCACCCCACCCCACACACCCATTCACTTCTGTTTACACAAAAGGATAGGCACTCCATCCCCTTATTACAGCTTTCATTCTGCCCTAAAAAAAAAAAAATCAGGTATTTATCCCCGGGCAGATAGCAGTGCGCTCATTAGGCCCCCATGCTGAGGAATTCATTGCTTCAAAAATGCTTGATTTCCTGAGCTGATAGCTATTTCTAAATCCAAAGCAAGACAACAATAACAAGAATCACTTATTGCTGGTGATATTTGGAGAAGTTTTTCTTTTTCTTTCTTGTCCTTCTATTTCTCTCCCCATCTGGGTATTTATACTGCATCTTTTTTACAGCCTCTGCAATGGAGTTGAACAGAGGAGATTATTTCTCTTGTTGTCATTTGCTTTGCTGCCATCCTAAGGCGCTTTTTGCTCCCATGACTCTAATCTGGGCCACCTGGTTTCTCTGTGGAGTATCTAGATAAAAGGAGCTCGGTTCAGAAGTTTAGAAGCAAGAAGCACCAGTACCTTTTCCAATTCCTCAGCAGAAATCTGGCTTTTCATATGAAATCTCTTTAAGTCAATAAATATATATGTGTGTGTGTCATGTATATATGTATATGTGTGTGTGTGTGTATGTGTTTGTGTATGGCATCGATTTTCTTCTGCATTAAAAAACATCAGGCCAGACTAAATCTATTTAAGGACATTCTTATGCCCACCACACCTACTACTTTCTAGAATAATCAATAGTTTGTTCATGTAATCAAGTAAAGCCCATTCTCCATGTGCTTCCTTGTTGGCAGGGATGGGTTTGAGATGAGAGAGGTTTACTAATCTATATGCACAAAGTGGAATGATGAAACCCCTTTAAAAAAAAAAACATTTAAAGGGAGGAGAAACAGGGGAGAGGAGTTAAGAAAGAGTCACAGGAGAATCAATTTGATCCAAGTATGTTAGATGCATACATGTGACTGTCACGGCTGAAACCCCTGTGTGCCACTGATCTGTTGTTATGAAAAAGTAAAAACTTGTAAGTAAAGAATGAGTCAGGATATGGAAGGATTCTTTTCTCCACCCCTCAGGAGCATGCCTGGAGGCCTTTCCAGGCCAGGGGGTGCCCCTCCCAGTCCAAAGGGTCTCTGATCCTTCCTCATGCCTACCGATGGGCTCTGGGTCCTGCTTCTCCTCCAGCACATGGCCTGTCCATAAGGCAGGATGGTCCTCTGACTTGACCACTGGGGATCTAGCTCACAGCCCTGTGGGGGCTCAGAGGGTGCACAGTCCCCGAAAACCAAGATATTTAATACGCCATTTCTCTTCCCTTTATCGCCTTTTTGTTCAGCACTCTGTATATGAGTACTGACACCTTATTTTCATTAGTGAGAAGAATGAAGAACCTTCCAGAAGGGAGAGGAAGCATTGGGAGGAAGAGGCATATCCCTGACTCAACAGGACTGGTCATAAAGTTGACAAATACTGAAACAAAAGATCAAGTGTAGCCTTAGGATATAGAATTTGATTTGTGTTGAATTGTATCTCACCAAACATCAACTGTGTGTGTGCATGCGTGTGCATGTCTATGTAGTGGAGGAAGAAGATGAAAAACAAGAGAAATAGGGTCCGAAACCCCACTATCAATCAGAGCTCACCACCAAGCTGAAGAACGCCTGCTGGCCGCGCTGACTCCCGGTACGGTTAAGGAGAATGAAGCACGATGCTTTCTTTCTAATATTGGAAGACACGGAGCGAAGGCAATGTGAGTTTGTGCAGAGAAAATGGATGATTCGTGCCTTTTTATTTTGTGAACACGTGTGACCCAGGCAGTTTTTGAGAAGGCTGCGCTGATTCATCATCTTAATCATGACCCATCACTTCCCTTCTGAGTTGTGCAATGCCTGACTCCAGGGAAAGATGACAGCAGGAGACTCCTGGGAGCTCTTTCTCCCTGAGGCCCACAAGATGCATCTAATGCCTTGCCTTCTACTTAGAAGAGAATAAACAAAAGAAATAACCTATGCACACCATCCCCAAGTTTTTCTTGTTCTGGTCTGTCTGCCTCTTCAGGACCAATTCTCATTCCCTGCCCTTGACTTGGGAAAAAAGAATCTATGATGGAAGAAAAGCTACCGAATAAGACAATATGATTGGACACACACACACACACACACGCACGCACGCACGCACGCACGCACGCACCGAAAAGATACATGATTTACGTTACAGAACAAACTTCCACAATCAATTGTCATCAAGAATCAAATACGTGATGTTTGTGGTGGTGTTTTACAAAGTGATTCGTATTTGATATTGAGAACATGCGCACTTCAGTTGGTTGTTTTGAATTTAAGGAATGTTTGCAAATAAAAGCAGGAGTGGTAACTGCGACCCTTTTTCCAATCCCTGCTGCACATGTGCTATGGTGATTAGAGCTCACTGTATACCAGAAGGGGCCGTTCCTCTGTACCCATGGGGTCTCTATCTAGAGATTCAGCCAGTCACAGGTTGAAAATATTTTAATAAAAATAACGGTGTCTGCACCAAACATGAACAGGGTTTTCTCCTGCATACCATCATTCCCCCAACCGTGCACTGACACAGGCACTTAGGTAGCGTGTGCATTGCATTAGGTATGGTCAGTCACTAAGGAATGAATTTAAAGTGTACCCGGGGATGGATGGACATGTAGAGGATGTATAATTAGATGGGTTTCATGGAAATATTGTGCCAGCCTGCAAAGGAGGCACCCTGATGTCTCCAGGGGCTGGTGATGCCTTCAAGGATGTCTGTGAAAAGGAGGTTTCAGTCATGCGACTCTGTATTAGGAGCCTGATAGATTGAGATTCCTCAAGTTAAAACCACAGGGCAGGTGTGCCTCACCACAGGCCAGGCCTGAGTTTCCAGGTGGGACTCGACCAGCTGCTCTCTCAGGGGATGTGGTCTTTCTGCGTGATGTTCATTCCATTTACCGCCATAGCCAGCAGGCTCGCCTTTCTGCACTGTCACCAAAGACAGAATTCCTTTGTCTTCCAGGTTGAATAGTATGCTACCGTAATGTACGTCGTATTTCTTTATCTCTTTCTCCACAGCTGGATACTTGGGTCGGTTCCACGTCTTGAGTAATGTGAGCGACATTACAGTAAACACAGGAGACGTCGAGATCACCCTCCCACACAGTGATGATGTTTCCTTTGGATATCAACCTAGAACTGGACAGACCAGCTCACATGGCCAGTCTGGTTTTTGTTTTGTTTTGTTTGGGGGTTGATACTGTTTCCACGACACTGGCACTAATTTGCACTCCTATCAGCAGTGTGCAAGGGGTCCCTTTCCTCAGAGCCTCACCAATGGGTGTCCTTCTGCTTTTGTTCTAACAAGAGTGAGGTAATTTCATCGGGGATTTTTTTTAAAAAATCATTCTGGTTTTAATCTGTGTCTCATGATTAATGATGCTGAGCCTTTTTTTTTTTTTGCTTCTCTTGATCAGCTGTGTGCCTTTTGGGGGGAAAAGAAATGTCTATTCTAGTCTTTGCTCATTTTTTAATTGGGCTATTTGTTTCCTTGCTATTTTGAGTTCTTTATATATTAAAACAGTTATAAATGGAACAGACATGTATGTGACACCCTGTGGAGAATACAAATAAAAAAGACATTCCTACCTCAAGCAGTGGAAACCAGCGTAAACAAAGTACATGGTCAAGAGGAAATGAACCAGGGCTCTGTATGGGCTGATAAAAATTTAAAATAAGGGGTTGGGAATATGGCCTAGTGGCAAGAGAGCTTGCCTCGTATACATGAAGCCCTGGGTTTGATTCCCCAGCACCACACATACAGAAAATGGCCAGAGGGCTGGGGATATAGCCTAGTGGCAAGAGTGCCTGCCTCGGATACATGAGGCCCTAGGTTCAACTCCCCAGCACCACATATACAGAAAACGGCCAGAAGCGGCGCTGTGGCTCAAGTGGCAGAGTGCTAGCCTTGAGCGGGAAGAAGCCAGGGACAGTGCTCAAGCCCTGAGTCCGAGGCCCAGGACTGGCCAAAAAAAATAAATAAATAAATAAAATAAATAAATAAAAAGAAAATGGCCAGAAGTGGCGCTGTGGCTCAAGTGGCAGAGTGCTAGCATTGAGCAAAAAGAAGCCAGGGACAGTGCTCAGGCCCTGAGTCCAAGCCCCAGGACTTCCCCCCCCCAAAAAAAAAATTAAAATAAGGAGTACATCTTAGTGCTCCAAGATACAAAGAAGGGTAGAGGTTACTCCTTTTGTTATCATTTTAACTTAAAAAAAAAAACACCATAATTATGAAGTGTCTCTTCTTCTTGGAGACCTATGTGAGTCTATTAAGAATTCCGTAAGCCCCTGCCAGCTTTATACTTCAGCTGTGTTTTATCAAGGACTTGGGCTGCCTCTTTGTAACACTCCCATCAAGGAAGTTAGGAACTGTGAAGCTGCAGACTGAATGCTGGTGGGTCCACATTCCCACCTACAAACATCTTCTCTCATAAAGAGTGGAATAAATTACATTTGTGCTCAAAGAACGGCAAACCAGGGGACTTGGGGATGGGTACCTTGGAGCTTGCTTACTTAGGCCTTCCACGCCGTTTGATTGGAGGGGCTGCATGTGATAGATGCTGAGAACGAGGCTTCTCTCTGCAAATCTCTCAGCAGATGCTTGGTGACAAACATCATTACTGATTTTAGTGATATGAAAAGTATTTTCTTTCTATTTTCATACAGGGGTCTTCTTGCATAGCAGATTTTATCTTTAGTGATGTTTCCTCAGCAGTTCCTGCAAGGTCTGGAAAATAAACACATTCACTCCAGTCAAGGGTTGGACTAGCCTGAGCTGAGGAATCTCCTTGTCCACCAAACATCCCCACTTCTCTTTCCCTCCAAAGGCCTCCTCCAGAAGAAAACTACTGTAACTTACTGAAAACAGAGTTTGTCTCTGTGATTTCAAGAAAAGAGTAATAAGTAACTTCAAATAGGTGGAGGCCTGTTCCAAAACACAGAAAGCACATGAAGGAATTTGAAAGACCTAAACTGGCCAGACATAACAGATCACTCATCATTCCTGGTGGCTGAGAGAAGGCTGGGCCCTGGAGTTAACACTCACAGCTAATGTTCTTCAAGGGATCCAGAAATCCAGAGTCCTAGCATCTAATCAGAGGTGTTTAATGCACCTAATATTAAGAATTTTTTTGTGTGTGTACTGTGAGAGAGGATGTTTCCATGATAAGAAACTGGGGTTTTGTTTGCATATTGTCTTGATGCAAATCACTTCCTTCCCTTCTGGGTTTTGTTCCCATTTTGTCAATCTGTGTCTTTGAATAGACCTACCTTCATACAGACCTACCTTTGAAGTTTAAATTAGGCAAGAGCAAAACCTAATAGGCTCCTCCCTCCCCCTTCTGCTACTCAGCCCCTCAGCCACTAGTGTGGCTGTTCAGTGGTTTGCTGGAGCAAGCGCCCACAGTGGTGGGTGGGCTGGCGACCCCCCAGGAGACTCAAGTCCCTCCCTGCGCACCCTTCATCCACATTCAGCGAGGCAGAGCTGGCACTCACGTGGGGCAGACCAGGAGGGGGCTCTCCCCTCCGGCAGGGAACCCCAGCCTCCAGCACACTAGAATGCTTCTTGCTCGGTAAAAGCAGGCATCCTCCCTTCAAGTCTCTCAGGACAAGATAGGCTCTCTGAGCTAGAGGAGGAGGGGAATGAAGCTGCTCCACACAGGGGCCTTCGAAGGTGGGAGTAACCTGGGGAACTGGGGACAGCCTGGGCTCTGGAGGTCCAGGAGTCGCCTTGTACTGGAACAATGGTCTCGAAGAGCAAATCTGACTGCCCCCGTGGTGGCTGTGATCAATCACAGCTCACAGAGCTCAGTACAAGGAGCCTGGGAAGCTCTGAACACAGCAAAGCCATGTGAACAGGCTGTTTGCTGTCTCCACAACACCTGAGCAGAGTTTCAAGGCTCAGGGCTTTGAGCTCACAGATCCAGCCTGGGAGCACAGACAGTGATTCCCAGAAGTAATCCTCCAAGTGGCCAGAATAGCTTAAATTGTTTCCATGATTGGCATTTTACAAGCATCCATTGGGTCAGTGCATGACTTACTGTGTGTCTTGTCTGGTCCTGGAGACAAAGAGGGCAACTGACTGACTGAATGACCACACTGCATGATATTGACACGGTGACAGGCCTTACGAGGGGGCTTAAGCTTGGCTTTTCTGTGAAGAGGGAAAACAAAAAAAACCCAAATGCTCAGTGTGCACTGCTGGCTGAAGGTCAGGTTGGAGCCCAGAGGGAGCCCCAGCCTGACACCTGCCTGGTCACCCAGCTTCCTCACCTGTGAGCTGAAGCAGGCAGAGCCACAGCATGGCTTTGGAATTGCGGCGCGCTAATGTGCTCGGCCATGTAGGCTGTTCGGGAGAGGGGCCAGTGCCGCAGCCCTGACCTTCGCTCCAGCCATCATCATAACTTACCCGCTGTTCCATGAAGCCAGAGACGATGGGGCAGAAATGCACTGTCATTTTATGCCAGCCCAGTAACTCTGCCTCTTTGAGGACTAGCGGCACTTCGATTCTCATCTGAGGGAGGCGATAGTTTTCCAGTTCTCACTCCATGCCATCTGGTAGGGCTGGATCAGGAGCCAGAGGTAAGGTGACGTAAGCTTGTTCTGTCATCCAGCGGCCAGGCCGTTGTTTTCCAGCCACGCTTGGGAACGGAGTTGTCCCTAACCAAACCAACTCTGGGGTCTTCTGAAAACCTTCAGGGAAGAGGAATACACCAGAAACCCAGCATTCCGGGGCCTCGGCCCCAGCAGGGGAGACTTTTCTAAACTAATTCTTACCAAGAGGGTGAAGAGCCGAGAAGATGGCATACGGCCAGAGGCCTTCCCAGGCTGTGTCTTATTCCCACCTAAGCTGCCTTTCTGACCTGGGGAACAGAAGCAATCTCTTTGTCCTCACAGTAATTTCTGCACAACCCCAAAAGACAGAGGAATTCTGCCTCGTTATGGGCACAGCAGGGGGCTAAAACCGTGAGCTAAACACAGAAGAGAAGTGGAAGTTGTCTATTCTCTTACAGAGCACTAAAATTAAAAAAAAAAAAATCCTCCCAAAGAGACAAAGACAACGAGGACACAGTTGAAAAGGGTCGAAGATCCAAGGCACACAGGCAGGTCCCCACGTGCAAGCTGGAGGCTGGGATGCGAGGCTGGGAGGGGCGAGGAGGAGGGAGAGGCCCCGGGCAATGTCACTGGGAGGCTGGAAACTCGAAGCTCCAAGTTCAAAAGATTTCCACCTTGAAAGCTGCTTGTTCACGGAGGGAGCCAGAGATGGAAATGAAAAATAAAACCACCCTGTCATGGAGGCATCATCTGCGTCGCAGGAACAAGAGATCAAGAACGAGGTGTTTCCTCAAGACCCAACTAAGCAGAGAAATAAATGCCTCAGTGTCCCGTAGAAAAACAATATCAAGCACCAAGCTGCCCCCAACCTCGAGAATGGTATCCTTGTCTGCCTGCTGTGGGGACCCAGGCAAAGGAACCCATGCCCTGTAATCCACAGGGGACGTTGCCGGCAAAGGCTAAGCCAAGAGACAGCCTCAAGCACGTCTGGGGATTTTGCATATTTCCTTCCAAGTAGATGTAGTCACTCCCAGTCTCTGTCTTTGGGACATCATGCTAAACCTTAGTAGCAACGAGTTTGACAAGAAATGTACTCACTTCCTTATGCATGTAACTGTAACCTCTCTGTACACCACCTTAACAATAAAACATTTTTAAAAGAATGTATTTCCACAAAAATGTAATTGAAAGAGAAGGATGAAAAGCAAAAACGAAAAATAAAGGGTAATAAAAACTATTGGTAAACTAAAAAAAAAAAAATGACAATGGGCAGAGTCTATATAGGTCCACTTTTTTATTGCGTGCATTTTTCATTTATCCACAGTGGGTTTCTTGACAGTATCGTTCATCTTACCAATCATGTGGCTGAAATCAAGCTGACCATGACCCATGAACCCTGAAATGTATTCTTGAAATTGTTTTGCAAGTGTTTTATGGAGAATTATGTTATTATCTAATAAGAAGATTGGTTGATCGTTCTCCTCTTGGTTTTTGTTGGGTTCTTGTCCAGGGTGGGTGAGGGTTGTGGTGTAATTCCTTCCTTTCCCATTTCTCAGTCCTGTTTGATGAGAATTAGTTGGCAGACTATTAAATATTTACATCTCTTTGCTCGCGACAGATCTGTTTAAGTGGTTTATATCTTCTGGTTTAAATGGTGGTAGGTCAAGTGTGTATCTAGAAATGGCTCCATTTCTTTGAGATGTCCTAGATAATCTCACTAGAGGGTTTCAAAGTATCCCCAACATGCCTCTGGATTCCATTGGGATTGGTTGTAACCAACTTTTTCACCTCTAATTTTATTAATTGGGGTCTTTTCCCTCCTCTGTTCATTTGGCTCAGTTAAAGGTCCATTCGTTGTTTTGTTGAATAGATAGATAGATAGATAGATAGCCTCCATTTTATTCATGTCTGCCCCAATCTTTACTTAATTTCTTTCCATCCAATTTTGAGTCTGGATTGTATTTAACTATCTAGGAGTTTGAGGTGAATTATTAGGTTATTTTATTTGAGATCTGTCTCTCTGTCTTAGTCTCTCTCTCTCTCTCTCTCTCTCTCTCTCATGTAAACACTCATAGGTATATACATCCATCTTAGAACTTCCTTTGTTGTGTCTCAAAGGTTCTAGTGCATGGTGTTTCCATTTATTCTAGGAACTTTCTGGTTCCTTCCCTTCTACCTTTGGTGACAAACCAGCCATCTGTGGCCAGGGCTTGGAGTTGTGGTTCTGGGGCAAGAACATTTGTCTAACAGGTATGAGGCTGAATTCAATTCCCAGTGCCACAAAAAAGGAACAAGATATGTATGCCTGTGTGATTATGAAATATAAATTGCTTAATTTAAGATATCCCACATACAATTAAATTCTACTACCTCTCTCTTGAAACGTGTCATCACACAAAATGAATATAAATGATAACATCCGTACCAACAATTTAAATTGCAAATTCCCTTTAATTATATTAAGCATCAAATTTAAAACCTTGTGCCACGCCATGAGAAAAGCTGTGGAAGGGAGAGAAACACTCTATAATTTATAACCTTTAATGACTTATTTTGTTTTCCCTGGTGTTTGTGGAGTTACCCGGACTCTTTTTTTTTTTTTTTTTTTTTTTTGCCCCTAGCAGTTATGGAACGCTATGAAGACACTGACAAGGCGTGTAGCTGGTGGAGTTGTGGCATCTGTGTGGTAAAGCTGTTCAGTGTCCCTGGGGCACACAAGCCCTCTTCATCTCTCGGGCTGCCATGGTTTAACCTGAACTGCGAGTGTTTCCTGATGCTCTGTGTGTGTCTTTAGCTCTAGCTCCAAGTCAGCTTCCTGCAACCTGGCAGGATCTAGCACTGGCGCAGACACACAATGCCTACATGGTGTCATCTTCATGTTGGATATCTGATTTGCCTGCCAGACTCGGATGCAGAGGCCTTTGCTGCGGTGCCTCTGTGCCTTGCCTGGGGCCACGCCCTGGGGACCACATTCCAGTAGTGTGTGCAGAGGAAGGAGGAAGGAGGAAGGACTCATCTCCAGGAAGAAGCTGGTGGGAAGCAGAACGGACTTGGCTTCACAATGTCTCTTACCTTATGCCACGTCATCCAGGCTCACACAAAGATGGGGAGCCATGTGCTTGAAGGTCCTTGGGATCCCATTTGCCTTTCGGTTCCTTAAGCCAGGTCATCGCTTTTGAGAGACAGAGGGCACTTAGCCAATCTGAAGGGACTTCTGCTGCCTGCACCCCCGCTGTAAGGAAGGATGTTACCCCTATCAGACAAGTCTACTACCTGGCACTAGGATTTATGGGAGCTTGCCTCAGTTGCCTAGGCTCAGGCAGCCCCACAGGAGGGTGGCGTTTGACCTGCACCCTCCTCAGCGTGTTATCCTTGCCATGCGCACAGCTCTTTGAGGAGACCTTGGCACGAGGCCTCTGCTGTCCCTGCAGCACGCGTATCCAAGTTGTCGATTTGCTCCACCAACGCCATCCGGTTCATTCGGCAACCAGCTTGTGGCACATGTGCAGTCCAGCAGCAGGTGGCTGGCTCTTTCCTCTGACAGCACATCCATCAGAAGACCTTCTGCCCCTCTGTGTCCCGCAGACCATGCTGGGAAGCCAGCGGCTTCCCTGGAGCTGGAGAGTTTGCAAATGTGAATGCACTTCCTCGAGCCCTTTAGTAGCTCATTAGTCCTCCATGTAGTTGGTGCCGAGAGCCTGAGAACTTAATGACTGCCAGACAAGTTGGCCGTCAGTGTCTTCCAGAGTTCATACCGGGGCTTCATTTATTTGGCTCCAAGAATGAGAGGACCAGGTCATGCCGAGGAAGCTTGATTGCCTTCAGATGTCCTGGAAAACGCAGTTCTCAGACAAGCAATGTAGTTACGAATCATGCCAAACCCACACCTTTTCCTCCTAACCACCAAGAAGTTCAAAGAAACTTAGTAAAAGAAAAAGGAAAGGGGGGAAATGGTGGGCTTTTTGCTGTTTTGTTGTTGGTGGTGGTGGCTGTTTTGCTTTGAGGGTATTTTTTTAGGAGGGGCCAGGAGGTTGAGGAAGGGAGGGAGGAAGGGTGGAGGAAGGTCATCGTGCCATTCAGTATGCAGTGCATGGAAAATGATGGATGGGACTTGGAGGCAGGGATGGGAGGGGAGACTGGGATGAAGCAAAGAAAGGGGCCACACTGGCCCAAAAAAGAAATGCACTCATTACCAGACGTTTGAAATGGCGACCCCTCTGTACATCACCTAAAAATAGCAAAACAATTACTTCAAAAAGAAAAAAGGAGGAAACATGATTTTCACAGCATTGTTGTTGAAAATACAATTGCTTTGAAAACCCAGAAAAGATGTAATGCAGCTAACGGCCTCTCAGCCATCCACAGCCTGGGGTCAGTCCACAGGACCCTGAGAAGTATGTGGATGCCTGTTGCCCTTGACTTAAATGGACCCTCCCACAGAGCCGAGGAGGCCACCAGGCAGCTTGGAGTGGAGGAGTAATTATTTCTGGTGACATTCGAACAATGACAATCACACTGCCACTAATTGACTAGATTCTCTCAATTCACACAGGATCCAGGGTTTGCAACAGTCTATTGCAAATAGCTCTTCCCTGCCGCTCTTCGCCGCCTGCCGTTCCCAGCATTGGTTTGCTGGGAGAAAGGCCAGCATGACACAGTTTCCAGCAAGACAACACAGAAAGGCAGCATGTCCTCCCTCCCAAGCCGGTGAGCTGGGCAGTTGGACGTGGAGGGTCTTCAGTGATTTCTCATAAACCATAGAGGACTGTGAGCAATGCCAGAGTTGGAACAGAGGCAACATAGGTGGAGAGTGGCCATTCTTGAGAAAAATCCTAGCTGGCCTAACTAAGAGTGGAGGCTGGGTACACTTGTTGGCTTCCCGCCGGACTCTGGGAAGGAAAAAAGAGAGCCAGGCACCTCCTGGGCTCAGGAGGTCACAAGAGCCACCCTCCCCCCCCCCCCCCATTTCTTCCAGGTTCCTCTCAGGGTTGTGTCACAGCAGGTGGCGGGCATGTCAATGGCAGCTGATGATCGATGTTTTCAGTTTCAGAGCCAATGGGCTCATAGGATTGGGACTCATATCCTTCTAATATTCTCCAGTATTTAAGAGTTGTAGGTTCATTTAATCAAAGCCTTCCCTTGAAAAGCTTCAATTTGTCAAGGTTTTAAAGTTGCTCCTATTTTGCCCGTAAGCAAGGGTTATCTTCCCAAGAGGGATGCCATTTGCTCCAGGTGAAGCCCTGGTGAGGATTAATTGTTCTTTCAGAAGGGTCTTTCCATAGACATCTTATTTTAGTGAGAACTGTGAGGCAGTAGCCTTTGGAAGCCGTGAGTAGGCATGGCTTGCATCAGCAGCTGCCTCTGTTGTTCTCCTGTGATGGGCCGGTGCCATGTGCAGCTCAGGCTCTATCTACCACAGAGGGCGTCCTCCGCTGGAATCAGCTGCTTTCCTGCTTCATTCCCCTTGTAGCTAAAGAACAACACACTGTGTTCCAAGGCACCGTGCTAGCTTCAATTAACAAACAAACCAGAAGTGAAGAAATATTTGCTGTTGCATTTGAGACTTATGTGATGACTTTTCCCTAATGGAGTTTCCAGGGGGAAAAAGTTTTGTTTACAGAATCCCAGGTTTTTCTTTCCTGACTCACTGGTTGCCCTGCGGTATAAGCACGCAACATCTTCAGTGTCCTCTGAGATCTGCTGGGCAAACCTCCAGTGTAACCCCTCTCCACTTCCCAGAAAAGGAGACAATGTCTTCGTGTCCAGTGTTCTCTGTATATCAATAGACAAACAGAAGATTCAGCCTGATGTGCTGTTTTAGTTATTGGACCTCTGTGGTATAATTTGAAGCACTGCTCTTTTTTTTTTTTTTTTTGCTTAGGATTGCTTTGGCTATTCAAGGCCTTTGTGCTTCTATGTAAGTTTTTTTTTTTTATATATATATAAGTGATGCTTTATTGTGACAATCCCATAGGTCTCCATGGTGTACTCTGAACAAGTTGATCCCTCCATTGTATTCTCTCTCTCTCTCTCTTTGCCAGTCCTGGGCCTTGGACTCAGAGCCTGAGTACTGTCCTGGCTTCTTTTTGCTCAAGGCTAGCACTCTGCCACTTGAGCCACAGCGCTACTTCTGGCCGTTTTCTATATATGTGGTGCTGGGGAATCGAACCCAGGGCTTCATGTGTATGAGGCAAGAACTCTTTCCACTAGGCCATATTCCCAGCCCTTCTATGTAAGTTTTAGGATTGGTTTTTCTAGAACAAATGTTGCAACTTTGTGGGGATTACACCAAATCTGTAGATCGACTCCTGTGGTAAAACAATTTCCACAGTGTTCATTCTGCCAAACTGTGGACATGGAAGGGCTTTCTCTCTTTTAGTTCTCTCTTCTGTTTCTTTCTCTGAAGTTGTAATTGTTATTTCTCCTTCATTAGGTTCCTCTCCACATATTTGATTTTTTGAGGCTCAATGGATGGGCCCATCCTGAAGGAATCCCTGTGAACATCTGACCTGCCTAGCCAGGCTCTGCAGCTGCACAGTTCATTCCTTGCAATGTGTCCCTTAATTCCCACCTATTACATACAGTCTATTTCTTCTCACTTGACTAATTGAAATAATAACTGCCGGGCACCTCCAAGACTTGAACGCAGGCAATTTAAAGTCCACATTTGCCAAAAGGCAATTGCACCACCATCAAACAGATGAAATTAAAATTCTGCCCAAGTAAGAAGGAATCTCTGAGGGTGAAGTTTTCCAGGAATCTTGATTAAAACAAACAGAAACAATTACTAATTAAATGTGCTATCTCGACGTGAAGTTCCATTAGCGTTAGAAGTGTCCCTGGAGTCTGGGAGCTCATTGGCGCTGGCTGCAAGGCTTTTTTAGTTTATTCTATTCTCAACTCTCCAGAATCCAGAACATCTTCAGAAAAAAAGCAGCTCAGGGCCCATGGCTCCTTTCTGCCAACTTCCCAAGCCAATCTCTGAGAATGCCCGCAGGAGCACCATAGCTTTTTTCCCTTCCTTTGTCCTGGGGCATCTAATTTCTAAAACCATGGACCAGTTATAGGGGAAGTAAGTTCACTACAACTTAAGCATTGATTTTTTTTCTTCAGTCCAAAGACACATGCTATCTCAGAATTCTGCTTAGCCTGCTGTTTAAACTCTATTTTTTATATGTGTGGGTGTGGCCTGCAATGACATGCTATCATGGAACTCTGTGATATTAAGCCTCAGCTACCTGCTGTTCCTTGGAGAAAATAAAGTCATTTCAAATATGATAAGGCCTGGATTTTTTTTAAAAGTCAATAAAAATTCAGCCAGGCTCAAAAGCATACCTAGTTCTTACGTGGAATGAGTGACAGGTGGGAGTGTGGAGCTGCTCATAGTTGTCCCCTGTTGGTGGGACATAGGCGTGACAGGAGAGGTTATTCATTACGAGGAAGATAGTTGGCTGAGGGGTGCCATGTTTTATTTGGCACGTTGTCTTGATCAAGCATACTTCCTCACCTCCTGATCTTTGTGACATCATTACATAGGAACTTCTTCCCTAGTAGCCAACCTTGCGGTGACAGCGCAAGATCAGGGACACTGCCGGGCACGGGCCCACAGGGGGACAACTAACCTTTGTGTAATGAAGCAGGAATCTCTGACCAGGGTGGAGGCCGAGAGGACTTGAACCAGGCAGAGGAGGACGGGGGATTGTGGCCACCGTGGCCTGGTGGGAGGTGGAGGCTGGGGCCTAGGGTGAGGGACTCTGGCAGCCTCTAGAGGCCCCGGAGCACCGCCCTGCCAAAACCACGCCCTGGCAAACTGACTCTGTACGTCTGGCCTCTACAGCTCCGGGAAGATGTGTTGATATTGTTTCAATCCATCTGTGGTCATTCATTCTAGCAGTAGGCAGAAATGATTACACCTCAGACACAGATGCAAAGGCAGAAGGCAGCAAACTCAGGTGCTGAGAGTCAGAGATGGAGAGAAGTTAGACACAGGGATTCCAGAGGAATGGGGGAGAGATTGCATAGGGAGAGGGCTGCGCTGGTTACACAAAGGTGGGCTGTGTATTCAGTTCACATCCCTCAGTGGGACTCCTCTTAGTCATGTACCCAGGGCAAACCCCACCCAATCCCTGTAAGATGTGTATCTCTAATTCCTTCTTGTTTCCTGAATCTATTATCACTTTAGTCAGGCTGTACCTAATTACTCTCCAGCCCATGAATGCAGCCTTCTTTGTTGACTGAAGGAATCTTCTTATCCAGAGTAGGCAAAATTAAAATCTAATACATTACTGAGTTGGCACAAAGCTCACGCCCAGGTATCAATCATTTAATTAGCACCTAACTTGATTGGGCGGAAGAGTGAGCTGACCAGCAAGGAAACAGCAGAAGTCTTGACTTTGAAGAAGTGTGAAGAATTCTTCCTGATGGTTGCTGATGGCTTCGAGATGGTCCAGTAAGAAGAGAGAAGCAGAGCGAGTCTCTGGGTCAACCTTGGTGACTTGCATAGGAAGAGAGAGGAACAATGGCTTGGGCTGAGGCAAAGAACCCTAACAGGATAGGACCACTCTGGAAATAAGGTGGGGTGGGGGAGGGAAGGAAAGAGGGAGACGGCGATCAAGTGTTCCTTTTAAGATGCCATCTTGGCAGAAGGATATACTCTGGAACACATCTCATAAAGTCCCCTGCCCCACATGAGAATATCTAATGCAACCTCGACGTCGAATGGCACAGCCTCCTCTTTTGGAAGTGAAAGTGGACTTTGATGTATATAGATTAAGCTCTTACATTTTCCTCCCCTAAATCCCGATGTACTTTTTGATGACAGAGAAACACAATAGCAAGCCACTATTGCTTTATGGATTATTCTAAATCTTCCTAATGTTCAGAATTGCATGGCATCTTATCTTATATCTGAGCCCTCATCCTTTTCATTCTCCCCACTGAACTCCTCCACGCGTGCCTCATTGTAAAGAAATAGACCTGGGAAGAAAATCTTGTTATCTTCAGCTTTATAAATTATAACTCTACTCAACCTCCGTGGGTTTCTCAGCTTGACGGCAATTCATGAAACGGCTCTTTGTTCTTTATCTCAGCTGCTATCATTTCTGCGGCAGAATCCCTGGCGGTGCTAGGCTAATTGTTTTTCCACTCTCTTTCTGCAGCATTGAAAGGAAGCCTTGAGCAGGAGTGCTGCGAACCTTGGATGGCCGGAGACACAGGTGCTGGGAGATGCCACCTGACCACACTGCGACGGCTTCTGCACGTGCTTTTGTAAATCATGAAAGCGAATGCCTGTAGTGTCTGAGGATCCAACCTTGTCCAAGATGGATCAACACAATGAAGATATCTGTGTAATGCCACATGTGTGTGTGTGGGGGGGGTGGCAGGGAAGGTGAGCTTCCTGACCAGGGTGGGAGACACACAGTGCACCAAGACCTCTCAGACCCGCCTTAGCATCTTCCCCTTAGAGCTGCATTGCAGCAGTGCAGGTCCCTCGCTGGGATGCACCCTGGATGCTGGCCCTAGAGAAGTCATCGCTTACCCTTGTGTCTGGAGGAGCAACAGGTCACTCACACCAACACCTGCTGCCCAAGCACCACAAAGGAACAAATTTATCCAAGCCATGGGCTCTTCTGAGGATGGCAGTACTTAATAGATTTTTAAGCTTGGGAGAAGGATGGAAGGGGCGACACTAATCAAGATGCATTGTACTCATAAATAAACTGTGCATTGAAACCCTTTGTGCGCCTGTTTAAAGATAATAAAAGATTTAACACCATAAAAGTAGTTTAAAGAAAACTTAGCCTAAGCTCACACATAAATGTAGCCTGCTTGTAAGACATAAACACTATGGAATCTTAAATCTAACACACCAGATTCCTTTGATTTTTTTTCTGATACACTCTAGTTACAAGACTCTACACATCTGTTACTAATGTGTGTGTATGTGTAGTCACAAATACGTAGCTACCTTTTATTTATTCTCTTTATTTCTTTTTTAAAATTAGTTTACTTATTTATTTGTTTATGCCAGTTCTGATGCTTGAACTCAGGGCCTGTCCCTGGCTTCTTTTTGCTCAAGGCTAGCACTCTGCCACTTGAGCCACAGCGCCACTTCTGGATTTTTTCTGTATATTTGGTACTGAGGAATCGAACCCAGGGCTTCATGTATATGAGGCAAGCACTCTTGCCACTAGGCCATATTCCCAGCCCTCTCTTTATTTTTTTATTGTCATTGTAGAGGTGATATACAGGGGAGTTACAGTTACATGAGCCAGGTAATGAGGACAATTCCTTTTGCACCCTACCTACTTTTACAAGCTCTCAGTAGTGAGTTTTATGCTGGACAAACACAGGTGTCTGGCTATGACTGTCCCCCCAAACACACATGTTGAGGATAGGGGCAGAACTGTTCAGGGCAGGGGCTTTAGGGAAGGCAATGGTCGCTTGGGGGCCCAGCCTTGTCCATGATGCAACCCCGGATGGAGGCACAGTTGGGTTACATTTTTTGGAGGGTGGTAGGAACCAGAAGGGGCTGCAGCAGGGGAAGGCAGGTCACGGGGCCTGGCTTTGAGGGTGCGCCGTGTGTCTCATGCCTTGGAAACACCTGTGCTGGAGGATTTGCGTGCACACTCTGAGAATCCTCAGGGTTTGGCTTCCAGCCCCCCACCCCCCGGCCTCTCTTTCCAGCTGAGTAAGGGGGAAGTAGCTTGGGACGGACATTGGACATGGGAACAAGTGAGCTAGGAAGTAAGGTTGGCTGCCTCCAGCGCCCACCTGCACCCCCGAAGCTTGTCTTGAACAGGAGGAACTATCGGCATTCACCACAAGCTGGTGTTGATGCTATTACCATTTACAGAACATTTCCCAGAGGATGACCTCAGGCTTTATTTGTCCTCATACGAATTCTCCTGTGGAGGATGCTTCCGGCTACTGAAGTCAAGTAGAGCGGCATCATTGGCTGAAAACAGCAGCAGACGTGAAATGTTGAACACCCTCAGATCCCCAGGGGAGGAATCTCATGTTCAGTCCAACGTGGTGAGCCTCGGGCCTATTGGTTTTCTAGGTTTAAAAAATGGGAAGGTTTTCACTGAATGAGGCACACAGATGGCAGACAGGCACATGAAAAGATGTTCAGTATCTTTAGCTATTATGGAAAATTAACCAAAATTAAAACTACCTTGAGACAGTATGTACTGCGCATCTACGAGGATGATTGAAAATTTCAAAACAGTGGTAGCATCAAATGCCAGCCAAGAGGCAGGGATGGGATCCCTCACCCACTGACTGGGGGGACAAGGAGTGGGACTGCCCTCCCACAGTCCTCCACCCTCCCACAGTGAACGGATCCTTACAAAACCAGCAGGCAGCCAGCAGCTTCCCTCCTGAGGATTCACCCCCAGTGAAATGAACGCCCAAGCTCTGCACACCAAGCAAGCCCAGGACTCTTTATCCTCAGTGGCCCCCCACGCTCAAAGTGTCCCTGTTGTCCTTCAGCTGCTGGCTAGTAAACAGGCAGATCTCTCAGGCTGGGACACTGCACAGGAAAGGAAAGCAACCAACTCCACACACCAGTCTGCTGACGTGGCCTCAAAGGGGGGAAATACAGAGTCGGGAGGCTGCGTACCTCATGACTCCGTTTACACAGCACGAAGGAGCTCCCAACGATGGCAAAGACAGGGCTTCCCACCAGCACAGCACCGAGAGAGCACTGGCCACATCCATGTACTCTTCCCAACATGATACCCAGTGGCACACAGGACTTCCTGCACATTCCCTCTCTCTTTCTGTCTTTCTCTCTCTATCATAATTGGATCAGGATCAGAGGCATATGCGTCTCTGTCAATGACAGTATCTATTCCAGAGGCCATTCCAATAGCTTATGGTTCAACCCAAGGCATCTGCAGTACTGTGGGCCAAAACCAAGCAGGTGGATGCATCAGAGACAGGTGTACTACAGTGGAGATGGAGCTCACCTTTGCTATGAGAATGTAGTGAGAGTGAGCTCACCTTTACTCTGGAATTGCAGTGAGAGTGAGCTCACCTTTGTGCTGAGAGACACGTCTTCCTGGTTCCCAGGGGTCGTCTTGGGGCAGTCATTTTGCTGGGTTTGTTGGCGGGCTCCTGGTCTGAGGAGCATGCCCTGTTCTAAGCTACCACTTGAGATTCACTTTTTGATGTCAAGGTATAGCTGGGATAGGTGATAGAGACACATAACCAAAGAATGAGCACTGAAGGGCAAGCAAGATGCGATCTCACACCAGCAATGCTGTTTTGTCTTCTGCTCATCGGTCATGGAGGTGTTTGTAGCAGTTCAGTCCCCTCCTGTGTTCATAATGCGATGCATCTTGATTGGTGTCACTCCTTCCACCATTCTTCCTCACCACCTTCCACACACGAGTGAAAACATGCATCCTACGTGTATGTGTAGACAGTCGGATCTTCACCCTGGTGTGTCCACCTTCTTCCCAGCCCGCTGGGGCATGGGATCCCTGTCTCATTGGGCGTCTTGGGTCGCCAAGTTACCATGTGCTCACTGGACCAGATGGCCGCTCTGCTCCTTCAGAATCAAGAGCAGCCGTGCAGGCCACTTGCTGGGAAAGCAGGAACGCTGTTCATCCACACACACAAACCCTCTCCCTGATGAGGACACGGGAGAAGAGCCTCAAATCTGTCCTAGTGGAATGGCAGACCTTAACATTATACGAAAAACAACCACCAAACAAACTAGGAACCTTTATATCATCATCAGAATGTTGAAGTGGGACAGTTACTTGGAAATAAATAACTGGCAACTTCAGAAAATGTTGCTTTTCACAGTAGCCAAGCTATGGAAACAGCCTAGGTGTCCAACAACTGATGAATGGATCAAGAAAATGTGGTGTACATGCACAACCGAATAATATTCAGCCATGAAGAAGCATGAAATTATGTGGGTTGTGGGAAAATCAGTAGACCTGCAGGCCACCACGCTGTGTGAGGGAAGTCAGGTTAGCAGGACAAAGATCACATGTTTTCTTTCATAGACGGGTGCCAGACCTAAAAGATGCAAACATATGTAAACAGCTTCTCTATAAAGGTGCTTGCAATCGTGAAACTGTGTGAAGGAACAAGAAGTGGAGGGGGGGGCAGAAAAGAGAATTGTTGGGGTCAGCTGCACTTCTAAGGGGCCACAGCTGACCTCAACCTGTCCCTCCCCTTCCTGTCTTTAACAGGAAGAGAAGGAAGTCTGACATCACTTGAGGGACAGCTCCTTGGGACCAATCAGGGGCCCCTCTCTTGTACCCGCCTTTAGGGTATATCTGGGAGGCTCCTCATTTGAATAGACAGAAGCCCTAGAGGTTTTCTCCAGGGACTCACGCGTCCGTGTCGTTCTTGGCGGCTTTGGGGCACCCTGCGACCACACGCCACCGAGGCTACCCGTGGCCATCGCTCCCGCGTGAGCGATCATGGACCACCCATGGACAAGCCCCTTCCCCCCCCCCAAGCGAGGGGAAGTCGAGAGAGCCCACAAATTGGCGGCCCGGCGTGGGGCAGGATGCCCACGGGAAAAGCAATCGGAGCTGTCGGTAGCCTTCGGGAAGGATGGGAGTGAGGTACCTCCATCTACGGTGATGGGGCAGAGCAGAATCAATCCGCATCCCAAGAGGCCGGATCGGATCAATGGCACTCGGACCAAGGGCCGAGGAAATTCTGCAGCCCTCGGAGATGGGCTCGCAGCTTCGCGCCTCCGGGCGCCAGGTGGGGTGGCAGCGGCAGTCTAGCCCAGGGCCCCCCACTGGGACTTTTAAAGTCCCTACTAGGGAGCAGCCACGCGCACTGGGTCTGGCCTCCGGGAACGCGGGACCCAAGGCGGCAACGGGAGCAGCAGGGGGTCACGGCCCAGCAATGTTCGGGTCTCGGAGAGCACGGGCAGCGTGGAGCCGCGCGCCGGTGGCAACGTGCATAGAGCGCGCTGCTCCGGACCGCTGGCGCGGAGCCAGGGCTGTGGGGGTGGGGGTGAAGGCAGCGAGCGACAACCCCACCCGGAAAGCGGCGGCAGCGGGTATTGTGAGTATACAACATGCATCTGTGAGTCTGTGAGTGTTTCTGTTGAGTGAGGAGAGGTTTCCTTTTGTTTTTATCAACCACGTGGTTCTATTATGGGCAAAATAATACCATTTGCCACTGGAATTCCAGAAAACTTACATGGCCAATTTAAAAAAAAAAAATTCTAAGCATGCCTCAAAACTTGTGCACAAGTATCAGTATGTCTGTCCGTGTGTGTTGGTAAAACGTGGTTTCAAAGTTACTTGCCTTTTGACTACTAATCTAACTCTAATTCTTAATGTTAAACTGTTCTTTGCAGCTTGTGGGTGGAGTCACAGTAAACAGCCTGGAGGCAGGTGTGACTCTTATCACTAAACAGCCTGGAGGCAGGTGTGACTTATCACCAAACTCCAAGCCAAAAGGAAAAAAAAAGTTATTCTTCCTCTCCTGTGCTCTCATAAACTCTTTTAAGATCAAGGGACCAGAGTCATTTTGGAACAACTGCGCAAACCTCGATTTTCCTGACTCAGGATTAATACTTTGCTTTATAGGATGCAGGTTGACGTGTGCTAGCTGCATGGACTGTGGCAGTCTGTGGCTACAGGAAGCTGACTCCACAGTCTGCTCCCAAACTGCCTTGGTTTTTTTTTCTCTGACCTATAGTTGTTTTTTCCGCACCCCCCTCAAGCCGGGGACCGAACCCCGGACCTTGCGCTCCTCAGGCAAGCGCTCTTCCACTAAACTAAATCCCCAGAGCCTTGTATATGCCTTTACAGATTGGAAAACTAAGCCCAGAGCACTTGCTCTGGAGAAATGTCTCCCTTTGTTTTCTCTTCAGGATAACAAAGACCGTAGTGGATTTTTCCATGGAGAAACAGGAATGCCTGCCTGTACTAGCGATGGACCCAGTGTCAGCCCTGTTTCTTCCCTGGACCCAGCCTGGTGCCCTACCATGTCATAAGAAAAAAAATAGATAAAAATAAAAAATTGAAAAAAAAAAAAAAGGAGGAGAGAGAGGAGAGTAGGCCCCATAATTAGTAAGGATAGCTATGCTTATATTATATATCTTAAGAAAATATCTTAAGAAAATTTAAATCTTCCCAAAACAGTGGGAAAGAGCCTTGTAAATGCTTTTACAGATTGGAAAACTAAAAACCAAGAGCACTTGCTCTGGAGAAATGTCTCTTCTTGCTCTCTTCCGGAAAACAAGGAATATACTGCAATTCTTCTGTTCTTCTAAAGAGAATAAGCGCTTCTTGAGGCGCAATATTTAGCTGTGGCAGTGTTGCTTGCAGCTTTGTACAAAAATTAAAGAAATTTTGCACCATGTTTCTTCCACTCCTCTCCCCCTACTGTTTGGTTTAAGGGAGTCCCGTTACAGGGAAATAGGAGCTGAGGGTTTGACACCCAACCTTAATGTTTTAAAAAAAGTAAGCGCAAAGGTTTAACACCTTCGCTTCAATGTTTATATATAAAAAGAATGTTTTACTAATCACTTATGTTTAAATTATCAGCTACTGTGAACTACCAGGGATGCCAGAGCTCCAGCCTACTTCTACTTCACCACCAAAAGAGGGCTGATGTCTGCACCTTCCTGCACTTGGCAGAAACCAGCTGAGGATTCCAGCTTCTCTGGAAAAAGTCAGACGGATGGCCACCTTACCTACCCCTTCCCTCTGTGGAAGAGGCCCCCTATATATTTATATATATATATGTCTTATGTCAGCATTTGCCTTATGCCTACATGTATGTTTACAACATCCCCTACTAATTTTAAAAAAAAAAGTAGAAGAGAATGATAGAGAATGGACACACCACATCGTGAATGATACTCTGGAGACACCCCTATGAGCACAGAACCCTACACTTGGGCAAGAGGACAGTCGCAGGAGACCAAGGGTCAGAAGGCAGATTATTTTCTTTTCATTTGAACTTCTGCTTTGGAAGTTCAGATTTCTGTCATGACTATGTATTCCCCCTAGGTTGGCATGCCGGGGAGCAGCACCTTGAAGAGAAGAATTGTGGGCACCAGGACTCGATGTTCTGGGTTGTGTTGGTTCATCCCTTAGCAGGTGGGAGGGTCCACAAACCATGACACTGCTGATGACCAAAACCCAGACAACCAGAGTGGCCCCATGCACCCCAGTGTCCTCTCCTCCTGGCAGGCAGAAGGTCAGGTATCGCAAATCTGCCTCTCAGATGGGAGGTGGGAACAGCTCACAAGGGAGTCACCGCCGGAAAGTCCAATGGGACATAAAATCCTCAAGTGGCTGCATCTCAGAAAATTAGACTATGTTCTATTCCATTAGGTTTTCTACTGCCTGGGCCGCTCGTTGTGCCGAGTGACTGCCTCCATCTGCAGGCTCCAGGCCCCCCGAGACAGCCGGGGTCCCAGCGTGTGAGTCAGGAATGAGCTGCTCAGGCTGCCAAAGGGAATTATTTCCCAGAGGTGGATGGTGCTGGGGAGGGCAGGTGGGGAGACTGAGTCAGCCTCGAGGTCCTTTACTGGGCCTACTCCAAGCTTTCTGTTCCATTGCTCTCTACAGCTTTCTTCAAGGACTTTCTCTAAAAACCCCAGTGATTTAGGCTTGCTGTTCAATCATGGGGCAAACCTACGGTATGTTGCGTTTTCTAAAGATAGCAATGAAGGTACATTCTACATTGTCTTGATGTGATTGGAATTCCTCCTGGAATATTTGGGTGTCTTAGCCATAGCCCTGGATTTTATAATGCAGAAAATCACCACCCCACCGTTTATTTTTCAGACTGAAGGCTCATGAGCGGAATAAATGGCTGGCTGTTGTTTTCAGCTGTTTTGTGGTGATGGATGTCCGGAGCAAATTCTTGCACCTGTCATGGGAGCAGTAAAGGTCCGAGAGTGAGCAGGGTGAGCCCTGAGCTCACAGGGAGACCTCTGGGCACTGCTCCTTTCCCAGATGCAGCCAGCCAGTGCCCCGATGCCTGCCACATACCTCAGTCCTGGTGACTGAAGACCAGAATAGCGGTTCCAAAAACAGATAGGACAGGACAGGACTTGCAGTTCAATAGGCTGATCCCAGGTGAAGACTACAGAGAATGGACAGAATTCCAGGGACCAGCAGTTAGCAGATGGAACAGCACGCTACACCTCCCTTGACTGAGCCCCCACAAAGCCAGGAAGATGGTAGTGCAGCTGCTGCAGGTTCTATATACAGGAGCAGAGCTGGAGGCCAAGAATGTTCTCCACTTTGTCTCAGGGAACATTGGAGGAAGAACAGGAGATCAGCTAAGACCTCCTGTCAGGCATGGTGGCACCCCTATGGTTGCAGTAGCAGCCCTAGGAGCTGTCTTATCCAGGAAGCCATTGCCCACAAGTTCCCAGCCAGAAGCTGCTGAGAACAAGATGGAAACAAAGCTGCTGGAGCCAGAGCCGTCTCTGCCCCCCTAGCTTTGCTGGGAGGAGAAAGGTTTGGAGAGAACTCATGCGGGCAGCGGCACAGTGGGTGTGTCTAGTGAGCTAACAGGTGGGATGCTCCGCCAGAGGACGCAGCAAGAATCCCAGATTTCAGCAGGATCTGTGAGAGAAGGTGTCAGCAGGAGGATGGAAGGCTGAGCTGCCATCACTGGGGCTTTACAGGCAGCTCCCAGGCTTGGGCACTCTTGGCTCTGGCGCTGTGGGCGCTATAGGCAGGGACTCAAGGGGCTTTCCTCAGGCACAAATACCAAATTGCCTCTGCCAGGCCTACTTTCAGGCAAGGTGGTATTGCTCCTCCGAGGTTATGTTCTCTCCACTTTTCTGTCATTTCCTGCAACTCTTCTTGCTGCTTTTAACTTGAATCAATGGCCATTTGGGCAGTGTCTTCAGAGCCTGCCTTTCCTCGTGACCGTGACGTGCAGTGAAAATGCATTTCAGGTTCCCTTGCGACTCTTCTCAAGCAGTCAGCTTGAAGTATGCTGGACCCGGGGAGAAAAATCCCTACAGGCCGGGATTCTGACCCAGGGCACAGACAGGCCAGGAGCTGACTCCACACAAGCAGGTGACCCCAGACCCTCGTGACTGGCCAAATTCAACACCTGGCTCAAAGTTGAGCTCAGTTGGCCACAGGGCCCAACAACAGTGCTCCCTACTCCTGAGTGTCACCACAGGACATTGTCACTGAGAGCTAAGCCTACTGGGGACAACATGCTCACCTTTTGCAGAAGTAATTGTAGTCTTAGGTTTGCCGCCATATACAAAAACTCCCTGTCATCAGACACAGCCAAATCTGAGTTGTTTTTGTTTCTTAACTCTACTGTGTTTGGTATGTTTTGTCTGTGTATTTGCAGTGGGAATTCCCCCATTATTTCAAATGGTATGATTATTTACAAGGGCTTCCCAGCATTTTGCTTTTCCTAAGGACTTGGCAGTTAGCTAAACTTGGGCTTGAATCCACCTCTGTCCTGGACTTGCCCTTTGACCTCTCCACACCTGGGGTTTTCCTCTCTGTGATGAGGGGAGGGGTGATGGTTCCTCCCTGTTCTGTGATGGCTTCATCTGGTCAAAGGCTCGTAAACTTGCTGCCCACGAGAACTGCATGGTGTGACAAGAACACTGCGCATGCCTGGCTCCTGCCAGGTGTAAGATTCTACCTCACATCGCCTGGGCTGCAGCCTGGACTTGAGGAGCATGAAGAATGTTCCAGGTGGTGCCTCAGCTCCACCTGGCTGGGGAGCCCAGAGGATTACATCATGTGTGTAAAGCAGTGCTTTTCAGTCACCTGTCTTGGACTGAAATCAACCAAGAGTCATTGAGACAGATGGCAGGGCCACCAGCCCCAAGCCTGCGTTGGGCAGGATGTGCTTGGCATCCTTCAAAGCTCCCAGGAGAGGGCGGTGCCACCGGTCCAGCCTCACACTGCATGGGAGATGAATGGGAGCAGTCCCTCTAGAAAACAGAAGAGAGACAAACACTCCAGCAGTCACTGGAGGAAGCCTGTTTAACTTGGTACAGGGCTAGAAAAACACTACTGAATAAACAAAACCACAGCAATACTGAAGTAAACGCAGATGCAAAGTATTTCACTACCTATAAGTGACAAACGCCTAAGGAAATTTAATACACATTTAACTTCTAATAATAGAGAGGATGAATTAATTGTGGCACAGTAGGTACTACAGGCAAATGAATTTTTCCAGAATGTAAATTGGAAGGCAAAAGAATCAAAGAGTAATGCGAAAATGCATTCACTTTCATTCAAGAAGGATAAACATGAAATCACGTCTGCAACTATTTCTTTGAGTAAAAATCATGCAGGAATGACTAAGCAGAGATCCTTAAAGTCAGTTTCTAACAGAATTAGTAAAAAAAAAAAAATGAGGGGCTGGGGATATGGCCTAGTGGCAAGAGTGCCTGCCTCATATACATGAGGCCCTGGGTTCGATTCCCCAGCACCACATATACAGAAAATGGCCAGAAGTGGCGCTGTGACTCAAGTGGCAGAGTGCTAGCCTTGAGCAAAAAGAAGCCAGGGACAGCGCTCAGGCCCTGAGTCCAAGCCCCAGGACTGGCAAAAAAAAAAAAAAAAAAAATGAGGTTGAAGTGGTCAGGAAGATTGACAAAGAGAAGTGTTTCTGATTATGCTTTTTTTTTTAAGGAAATACAATGATGCTTCATAGGCTCATGAGGAAAATGAAGAGCCATCCAACTGCCCTGATTGACAGTTCAAAGACAATGACATGATGATACTGAAAGGGAAGAATCACCTCATGAAACATCTGAACCCTACTGTATCAGGATCATATACCATCTATCTATTAGTATGTATTATTATATATTACCATATATGTATTTACATACAAATATATGCCTTTTATTTTCTGTTGGGCCATTGTTTGGTGGTTTTGATTGTGTTTTATGTACCCTCTAGGAATTAGCAAACAGACAGTGGATTGGAGAGCTAGATTTCTACTTCCTGAAAGAATGCTGCAAGCTAACAAAACAGGGGGATTCCCACCATGTTGGCTTGGAGTCAGAGGCACTGGTTTGAATGCCCAGTTTCACATCCATTTCAATGCTGATCTTGAAATGAATCTAGGCATGTGTGTACATAGGTGTGTGTACTCACACACCTACACTGGGAAATCCCAGTGCTACAGTACCCTGCCTTCTGCACACACCAGAGAACAGTGACTCATGTGGCATAGACCCCATCCCATCTCAGGCCACCCACAGAAGGAGAGGGACTGTGAGGGACCATGAGGAACTGTAAGGGACAGCTTCACCGGCATGGCGGATGACCACAAGAAGCAAGTCTCTGAATGGCAATCAGTAACCTATGTCCAAAACACAGGCTGGTGTGGGGCTGGTTACACCCACCAGCATCCTGTTCAGAAGACATTTCTCATGAGAAGCCTCAATGAGTGACTCAATGTGTCTGGGGTGTCCTCCGGGTCCCCAAGAAGACTCTCTCTGTATTTCTCAAAGAGTCTCCTAGGAATGGACTCCACACTGCTGGCCAGACTATGGCCAGACTATCTACCTCTTGGTCTTAGATACTTGGACATGTTGAGAGTCATTGGTCAGCTGGCAAGAAGTTCGTCAGAAGTGTCGCCTAATTTTCAGTGGGAATCATCAAGGCTGAAGCTGCAGGAGCAAACGTTAAGGGCAGCTCGTGGGAGCCACCACCCCACCTCGCTCCTTCCTGGCAGCTCTCCGGAACAGCGTTGCTTTGCCTGTTGACACTCCCTGTGCCAATTCAACCAGCGATTTCACCAGCTGGTTTACAAGTCATAGTTGAGGTCTATTCTGCCCAAAGACTCAGGGTCTGTCTACACCAGCTTTTGTAAAATCTTCGCACTAAGAAAGGATATTTTACCTAAAAGCCTTGATCATCAAAAGTCCACAGGCAAAGATTGTCATCTTTATTTTTTTAAGAGAAGCAAAATAAAACTCGAGTGACCACAAAGCTCTGTTTGAATTTTTTTTTCCTGAGGCTCAGCATTTTGTTTCAGAAAAAAAAAAAATCAATGAAATTCAAGTCCTAGAAAAATATATGAAATCCATATACATGAATATTTTCCTCTGTGTGGATTCTACTCATACAGATCAATCAGAGGAAGTAAAAAGTTACCTCCTCTAGCTAAATAATTCTTCAGAATTCTCTCTAACAATGTAAGAGAGTGCGTTTGGGTGAGAAGGAGCGTATATGCACTATAAATCAGAATGTGTTAAAGCACTATTTTTTGGTTCAGTTTTCTCCTGACATTTTTTTTTAATTAGAAGGAGATCATTCTTTGGGGGGGGGGAGGATGCAAAAAAACACTTTATGATACATTCAGTCAGCTCTAAATGACAGCCAGCTCTAAGCTATATATCATTCTGAAAAGAAAGATATACATTCAATTTTGGTTCAAAAGTTGGGAAATATGGAGTGGATGCCGTTTTGACATAAATTATTATTTGTGTGGGTTTGCAGAAAGACTGGCTGTGCTAGAAATCGCAGTAAAGCAGAATTAGGAGGCTTTCTGGATCTGAAGGGAAGTGGGCAGGCCTCCTCTGCTCAGATACACCCATCACTCCACATACAATAAATCCCCATCCACCAACAACTATACATTTAGGTGAAAAGGAAAATTACGTCTTATTGTCTTCCATACAAATCACTGCCAATGCCTTAAACCATCCTGATAATTAGGTCACATTCTAAATTCCTTTCCAATCATCGGAAGCTGTGTTTGTAAGCACAGCAAGTGCCTGGGAAAAGGTGCCTCTGAGCATGGGCGACGAGGCCACCGACATTCCTAGTTCTTCCCGAACATCATTCCTGTCTGTTTCCTCCTATTTTGCCTTTTTTTTTTTACTTGTTAGGCTAAATAATACCTATGGACTCGGAATCTTTTCACAGTATTTTTCACTACCCACGCCCCATATCTTAATTCAAGTAGGCTGTGATTGAATGACAAGGTGTACCGAATGTATGACATTTTATACATCCCTATTCTAAATAAGAAAAACAAAACAGAACTCACTCAGTTTGTACATGTTGTAGACTTGAGATTTATGAAAGAAATATGGGGGGGGGGGAGTTTTAATCAAAGGTTCAAAGAGAATCATGATGCTTTGAAGACATTTAATTGCACATTTAATTGCAAGTATCTTCTTCACCCGGGGGAAGAGAAAAACCATAAAACTTCTCATCATTACACTGAAAGGTACAGGAAGAATTAAGATATTTCTAGAAGACTTTGAATCTCCCGGATCAATCAAAATGTATTCAAACTTCAACTCATCGTGGCTGGGCCTACTCCTGCACCAAGGTTTTCTCTCTGGGGAGACGGAGATAGGTGAGTCTTGATTGATATTATTCACCACTAACACGGGGACAGACCCATCAGGGAATGGCAATTAGTGCTCATGTAGGGTTAAAAGAGAAGGAAATAACTAAGCTTAAGCTCTCCATCCCTTCTAATTGCATCCCACTTTGCAAAAAGAAGTTTACGTCAGGGACTGACTGGGCTTTCTTTTCCCAACAAGAGGGAAGTCTCTGTCTCTGCCTGCACCCAAGCGGATCTTTCTCTTATTAATTTTCTCTTGTATACACAGCCAGACCATCACAATTATGTAGGGGAAATTGTTTCATAAATTGGAAAACAGGATGTGTTCAGGTGAAAGAAAAAGATGTCTAGAAACAGTCGAGTGTCTTCATTATTAAAAAGTGGGAAGAAGGATGGCTGTAAAATTCTCATCATGCTGTGAATGCATCCCATTATCATCCATTTCTGCTACGACAGGATAATGGTCTTGATGTGAGTTTTCTTGTCATTATCATGAATATTGGCAGACAATAATTATACACTGAAAAATATTCTTCCACTCACAGAAACTTGCTCATTACCTAAGTAGGATGTAGGTTACACAATGTTTCTACCAATCATGTTTTTGAAATCTGATTAGCCAATGCAAACAATACACCTAAACTCAAATATTAAAAAAATGTGCCACCCATCAGATGGTTGAATGTAGATATTGCACTGATCTGACACCAGTGGAGGGAGGAGCCATATGGCAGAAAATGGCTGAACATTGGAAGAGTAACTCAGCCCAGATTTAGGAATCTTTTTCAGAGGATGTTCAAGTTAGTCTGTGCTTTAGAAAGTAGGTGAGCAATTCAGATGTGTGGGAAAAGAAGGAAAGTGTGTGTGTGTGTGTGTGTGTGTGTGTGTGTGTGTGTGTGTGTGTGTGTGAGAGAGAGAGAGAGAGAGAGAGAGAAAGAGAGAGAGAGTCTGTGTGTCTGTCTGTGCATCTATATGCATGTTGCATGCATTACAGAAAAGGGACTGTGAAAATGGCCAAATGCAAAATGCAGAGTGAGCAAACAAGATCACCATGGAATGGCATAGATTCCGGCTCCTTTCTAGCTTGTCTTCTGAGTTGTAAACAAGCAGACGGCTCTGACTACAACATTTCAGCAGCTGAACTCTCAGCAAGATACTTTCTTTTGAAACTTGATGATTACAAATTTCTATATGAAAATAACCCTTAGGGAAGTTGAATAGCAAGCTTGGGCTTGGAAAACAGCCTTTGTCATGAAGAGCGCTCTTGTTCCCAGTGCCCGCTCATCTAGAGACATTCCTAAGGAATTACTACTGTTTATCTGTCTGCCTCCCTTCCCCTTTGAACTCTCTTTCTTCCTTCTCTGTTTTCATAGCAGGTCCTGCATTTTTCAGATGGCCTCCCATTCCACCCACAAGTCTACAGTGTAAGCACCAGCCCTGCCCTCTGAGTTCCTGAATAAAATCCATTTTCTTGGCCTGTTTGTATTTTTGTCTTAGGTAGATCTTAAATAATGAATACAAACCCCAGAACACACATTTTCCTCCCACATATCTATGGCTAAATAAAACAAAAAGCCTAAGAGCCTGCTTTCTACTTAAAAGCAGAACATTAAGAGAAGGGCCTCCGTCTGTGTCACTCGTGTCAGGCATACATATCCAGGGAGTCCTTGCCCCCTGCTCAAAAATCCTCCCTGCAAATAAGAAACCCTCCTTCCATCGAAAACACACCACCACACTTCAATCTCGGAAGATGTGCAGAGACCACGTTTATTCTCTCACCTGCTGTATCACAGAGCCAAAAGGTTGGCTGGTGTCAAAACGTGTCTCAAAGATACTGGAGAGCAGCGGCCTGCAGACTGCTGTGTGTTCCCTGGAAGGCAAGGTTAAAGCCTCAACAAGATGCCCAGCTCCTAAGGGACGGAGATGTTATATAGAGACACTCATTACCATTTGTCAGACACTCTGCCTTCATCTCTACTTAAAAGATAAATAATGCCTTTACACTTGTTGATCAAACATTCACAACAAAGCCAGCCACTTCTTCTCATCTGGCTCTGGTGGGCTGGGCTTGGGCTCAGATGAGTGAGGTGTCAGGAACTTTTGCACAGAAAACAGCCTTTTTATGTTTCTTTTAATCTATTTAAAGATTGATAATTGGGTTCTCTCTCTTCCCTGGCACCGCATTGAACCTTAATCATTTAAAAAATGATTATTTTTAATACCGCGGCAGATATGTAAGAATTGAGACTTAGAAAGGCCGAGTCTCCTGGGGTCACATGGAAAGAGCTTGAATTCACCTCTGTCTGAAAAGAGACAGAGAGAGAGAGAGACAGAGAGATAGAGAGAGAGACAGAGACAGAGAGACAGAGCGACAGAGAGAGACAGGGAGAGACAGAGACAGAGACACAGAGACAGAGACAGAGACAGAGACAGAGAGCCAGCCAGCCAGATGACAAACAGACAGCCACTGATTGGATCTATCAATTTGGGCTCCCCAAGTCCAGCCGGAATATTTTCAGCAGGCCTGAAAGTTGGACAGCTCCCCTTGTGCCTCCTGTAGGCCACGATCTCTACTTCCTTCCCCCAAGTATTCCATGGCTTGTCCTTACCCAGGCGACTTCGTACATTCAGTTTAAAAACAGAAAGCCAAGTGTGTATCTCGGATAGAGGCAGCAGTCTTATAGAATTCAGATTCAAATCTTTTGTGGGATTTAAGATAAGGAAAGAGGATGGGGTAAGGCTTTATTTCTGGGAGCCTGTGTGTCCTTGCCTGAAAGATGATAGTTCAGTAGACAGTGCTACTTGACTGGGATCAGTAGATAAAATGCAGGTCTCCTGGTTAAATGTAAATTTCAGATAGACAATGAACAATGTGGCAGAAGAGGTTTCAAATGTCTGTGTGTCATTTGGTATGAATACTTGCTAAGTATGGCAACCTTGCCTCTAACAAAAACCCAACAATGATACATGGCAGAGCCAACAACGTGCCATCGCCGACTTCAAAGCCTCCAAAGAAGGCAGATTAAATAAGAACACAAGACAAACATGTCAGCTTCCAGTGTCTGAACAAATCCTCAGGCAGGCACCTGGCATGTCAGGCAGGTGGAGAGAGGGGGGAAGCTCAGATCCCTCATGGTGCCATGTGGGAGTGGTATGTGAGCAAGACGCAAAGCTGCCGTGTCACCCACCTCAAGAAACAACGCTCTGTGTTCACACTCGGGAAGACCTCGGCTGACACTTGAACACTAGTTTTTGGTCCACTCAATTTCACCCCACTTTTGTTTCTCTTCACTGACCATAGTTTTTACATGGGTAGGTATCTTCAATTGTTTCTTCCAGCGGTTGTATGTTCACTCTGTGTAGATATGTGCTCCCATTTTTCTTAAAATCATGGCACATTGGGTCTTCTCCTCTTCTTAAGGTGGCATGGGGAATAATTATGCTTGTGGCCATCAAACACACACACACAGGCCCTTACTGTGTGCCAGGCACGGACTCTTCTCTCCTTGGCTCACAGCAAGCTTCAGGGAGCAGAGTGGGGACCAAGGACTCATCCAGAGAGAGAGAGAGAGAGAGAGAGAGAGAGAGAGAGAGAGAGAGAGGAATCAGGAATGGTAATATAATCTATGCAAGTTCCAGAATGTTCTTCATGTGCCAGTGGTGACCTCCTGGGGCCTCCCTCTTATCACCTCTTCACTCCCCCATTAGTCAGAACTAAATGAATTTATTTCCCACTAGGACCATATGGAACCATGCAAAATTTTCTTTTAAAATATTTTAACAAGTATTCATGACTGGATAAGTTGAACTTCCTAGTGCACATGTGTGACTAATAAGCTTGCTGCAGGCATCAGCAGAGAAGAGCCCCAAGTCCTGTAGAGAAGAAAAAGAAAAAGGAAGGCAGGAAGGAGGAAGGGAGGGCAGAAGGGAAGGGAAGGGAAGGGAAGGGAAGGGAAGGGAAGGGAAGGAAAGGAAAGGGAAAGGAAGGGAAGAAAAGGAAAGGAGGGAGGGAGGGAGGGAGGAAAAGGGAGGAAAGGAAGGAGGGAAAGAGGGACAGAGGAGGGAAAATAGGAAGGAAAGAAGAAAAGTGGAAGGAAGGAAGGATGGGAAGGAGGAAGAAAGAAGAAAGGAAGGAGAATAAGGAAGGGAAGGGATACAGAAAAGGAAATAAAAGGAAAAATAAGGAAGAGGAGAAATTTGACTTGAAAATCTCAGGGGCTATAGTCATGTGTGTGAGGCCTTGGGTTCAATCTCTAGCATCAAATAATAAAAATAAAAATAAATTGCATAACTTTTAATGATGGAAATGTGGACAGCATGCAGAGGCAATTGGGGTTTATTTGACTCCCTTCAGTCTTCTTTAGTGTTCTGAGTGATTTTTATTGTGAACAGTAGGTAGGACTGGAGCTTTGGGGAAATTACACCATTTCTCCCTTAATGCTTAGTTTGTCATTTAGCCCAAATGGAGACAGTCCCTCTTTTCTACTCCAAGTATTCATCTTTTCCATGTGGTCCATGGACCCAAAGAATTCCCTATTCAGAGGTACTGCTTTTGTCTCAAAATGTGTGGTGCTTTGGGTCTTGCCCTGTCTTGACAGTGGCATGGGAAATCACTGCTATCATTGGGCATTTCAAAGGAGTTGGCTGAAAGGAGCTGTGTTCTGGAGAACAGAGGCCCGCAAGGGGACGCACCTGTCATGCTCCTCAGGCCCCGACACAGCCTCTTCCTTCCAGAGGCCCCGCAGCCCAAGAGCCTGCACATGGTATGGTTCCCAGACATAAGAAGAATGATTAAGTGGCTGGCTTTTCCATTTGTTATGCAGAGAACGAGTACAACGGCTGATCAACATATAAGCAAGAACAACTACTCTGGGTGCCAGAAAAAAATGTCCGTGTAAATGAGAGAGCCTTCCACACCCATCAGGGTGCTAGAAAACAGCCACATATGAAAGTATGAAGCCTGTGTGAAATCCTAAGAAATGGCAAGTTCTCTTCAGCTTTTTATTTATTTTTTTGGCCAGTCCTGGGCCTTGGACTCAGGGCCTGAGCACCTTCCCTGGCTTCTTCCCGCTCAAGGCTAGCACTCTGCCACCTGATCCACAGCACCCCTTCTGGCCGTTTTCCATATATGTGTTGCTGGGGAATCGAACCGAGAGCTTCATATGTAGGAGGCAAGCACTCTTGCCACTAGGCCATATTCCCAGCCCTCTCTTCAGCTTTTGGTCACTCACAATATCTAATCAAAGATGAAGATGCACATAGAATTGACCCAGCCAGCAAATCATGCCCAGGTAAACTCGAGTGTGTGCAGGAAACATGAATGGGGATCACTGAAGAATTAAGCCCATCCGCAGCTATGGGATGTGTTTCACGGACAGGAGTCCATGGGCTAACTCCCCATCCTCCACTTGACGTTGGCTGTTGGAACCCTGCTCAGCCTGCGCAGTTTTCAAACTGCTTTCTCCTCCGCAAAACAGCACAGCCCCCATCCCCACCACTCCCGTTTCTACACAGTGAGCTTTCACTGAAATATTTTAAATTAAGACCTTTTCTGCCCCCTTCTAAACCTGCACGCTGGGTCTTTGCATTCGACGGCCTTTCACAATTCTTATCGCCGTCTTTCAGGCAGTTTTTGCATTCTATTCTATTAAAGCCATTCCTGCCAAGGTTGTCACAATTCAGAGATGACAGCGTCTGCAGGACATTTGGTGAGGAATATATTCATCGGCCCCCTTTGTTTGCCACTGAATACATCCCATGAGCCCGCATTTAACATCTCATTTGGTTGCCTAATTCAACGAAAGGATAAAAGGAATGCGGTGATATTTATGCCCATTATGGAGTTGATTGTGCAGGAGGTGGTAGATTGACACAAGCCATCCTCCCAGAGCTTCTGCTCCTCCAGCACCACAAGCAAGGTCAGATAGAGAAGAATGAGGAGGTGGAGAAATGGGAGAACATCTCCTAATTATGTAAATCTGGTATACATATATATATATATATATTAAAATGCTATATATTTACTTCTGCTGATGTCATCTTTCTTAGCTCACTAAAGGCGAATGTTATTATAAAACAAAAGTGGTAACCACTACCTGTGTTACTCTCCCAGTTTAACGTGTCTCCCCTGATGTGTTTAAGAAAAGGTGACTCTGCAGAGCCAGTATCGACTTCTTGCCCTGCTGCTGCTGTGGGACCCAGAGGGGTGTGCGTGCTTAGCTATGGGGCTGTGTTGTACGCTGGTAAGGGGCAGAGGGACCCTAGAAGAGATTTCAACTCTCAGATGAATGGGGAAAGCATCACTGGTGCAAACCCTCTACACCTCTGCCTCTTTGGGGTGTCCATGTGAACCCTGGGAAATGGCAGCTACTTCATAACCATGAGGGAAGACAAAGCCAGTACTGAAGAAGCCAGGAATCAGTGGCACTGTGGCTCAAGTGGTAGAGAGCTAGCCTTGAGCTGAAGAGCTCAGGAATAGTGCCCAGACCCAGAGTTCAAGCCCCACAACAGCAACAACAAAAAAGAACCCAGAATCCAAGAGCTGTTGATCAAACGGCAGATGCTTGGGTTTTGTCAAGCTATTGTTGGCCAGATTTTTCAGTATTGATACCAAGCAAATGTATGGCATTCACAGGCCATACAGACTTGACCAGAACCCATCGCCCAGTCCCTCATTCTTCATTTATAAACAAAAGTGGATCTATGACTGCCTTCTAGAACGTCTCAGATCTGGCGTGGTATGCTTTGAAGGCAAGTGGAACTAGAATCAGGCACCTTGTAATGAGAAGCAGAATAAAAAGATTGAACACCCCTGGAGACATTGAAGCTGCTTTGTTTTATGTGATGCTGATATCGCCAAAGACACATGGACCATTTCCTGGACCCCATACCTGTTGCCATGGATACCAGCGGCAGTGGAAAGTGAACCTGCTAACTGGGATCACAGAACACCGTAATTGAGGCAGGAGACAGATGCTGTAGCGAGAGATTGTAGGTAGCTGGGAGATGTTATTTAGACTATTTGCCACCTTTGACATGAGCTGTGGAATGTAACTGCTGTCTGTGTACCCCTGAACCCTGATCTTTCTACTTCCTCATGTCAGGCCACTTTTTTTGAGGAAATAAAAAGTTGAGATGAATGTCCTTCTATTCCATCACTAGCTATAAATAACTCTAAAATAAATGTTTGTTGAGCTGTAGGCAGTGTTCCTTTATGGACCCCTGGAGAGGGGTTTGCAGAGTAGATCTCTGTGGCACTGGAAACAAATAATACAATGAAATGTAGGCCTTCACTACTTTTGGAAAAGCCAGACACTCTCTCCTAGATATTTGAAAAGTACTGAATTTGGTCTTTCAAAGAATGTTAGAGCTGGGCACTGGTGGCTCACACCTATATCGTAGCTACTCAGGAGGCTGAGATCTGAGGATTACAGTTCAAAGCCAGCCAGGGCAAAAAGTCCTTGAGACTTTAATCTCCAATTAACCAGGAGAACACCGGAAATGGAGCTGTGGCTTAAAGTTGTAGAGCACTGGCCTTGACAGGAAAAAGCTCAGAGACAACACCTAGGCCCTGAGTTCAAGCCCCACAACTGACAACAACCAAAAAGAATGTTAGAAGACTTTCAGAGTTACAGAACAGTTGCAAAGGGAGCATGGGGTTTGCAATGCCACCCCACCTCTACATTATTCCCCCTCGAAGTAGCATCTTCCATTAGCATAGTGCATCTTTTACAGTTAATGAACCAGCATCGGTCCATTACTTTCTGTGAAGGTTCACATTTGTTGTAACATGACGATGGAATTTCCGCACAGGCTCATGTGTTGAAGTCTTGGCCATTAGTTGGTGTATGTGTGTGTGTGTGTGTGTGTGTGTGTGCGTGTGTGTGTGTGTGTACTTTAGGAGGCAGGCCCTAGCTGGAAGAGAGGTGGATCCCTAGAGACTCACCTCGGAGGATGTGTCTAGTACTGGGTCCTTGCTCTTCCTATCTCTTCTTCCCAGTCACCACAGAATGCCAACCTCCATGGCAAGAGTCATGACATCCTGTCTCGCCTCTGGTCCACAATAATGGAGCTAACAAACCCCAGACACATCTCCAAAGCCCTGAGCCCATAGTAAATCTTTCCTCCATGAGCTATTCCTCCAGGTGTGTCACAAGGACACACGATACTTCATTTAAGCTTCCCTAGCTTTTAAATTCTAAGTGTTTTCTATTCTAGAATCTCACCCAGGACCCCTCATTGAGTGGTCAGCCCTTCGTTTCCTCTTGTCTCTGGCACTCCCTCAGACTTCCCTCACTCTTGATGACCTTCACTGCCTTGAGAGTCAGGGCCTGTGAAACATCCATTGTTAGATGCTTTTCTAATGATTGTGTCAGACGCTTGGGGGTTGGGATTTTTTCCCCATGAAATAGTTGCTTTATTTTTCCCCCCTTTATTAAACCATATGCTGATGCCAATATGTACTAGAGGACGTTGTCTTACACATAATTTTATAGTTTAGTGCTAATTGTTCACTGCTATTCTATGTTTAGCAGTGCCAGAATCTTTAACCTACGTATATACCTTTCAGTAACTTTGTTCTACTTTACTGCTTAAGAGCAGTTCCCTTTGTCTTTGGTCTTAAATCTCCTCTTTATAAGGTTACTTAGGTTAACATCTTTGCTCCACTCCTTCAATGAAATTGATTCACACATCTCTAGTAAGCCAGATCTTTTGATACAGGGTACATTTCTTTCTGAAATGCCACGTGCCCTAGATAATTTTCTTCTTAACGCTCAGTAAGGCTCCCTCATAAGATCAATGGAATCTGACAAACATATATAACACTACGTATCAACCATTACCGCCTTACACAGAGGAGACAGATGCATTGTCGCAAACTGTTCTTCTATTTCACCCAACTAGGAGGACTTGATAACTAAGGAGCAAATTAATGTCTCTATAATTCCCCTTTTGAAGGAAGTATTATTGTAGGAACCAGACAATATGTACCTGAAATGTACATTTGAGTTCCTGGACTTTTCATGGCTTGACATTGCTTTCTATCTCATTTGACTGCTTGCTTCCATTTAATGGTGGTACCATCCTTTTATTCATTTGCTTATGGAGTGATATCTTGATTGGTTCTGTGTTTTCACAATTACTTATAACAAAGGTGATAGCTCATCACCTTGGCATATTTTATTTACGGAGAGTATAGGCCACAGGAAGTCGGGGGGGAGGGGTCTCAGGTGACCATGTCCTGGATATAAGGAGCTCTTGCAAGTCTGGAATGGAAGCTTCCAGATAGATGAGGTCTGTATGCAGACGGTGAGCTACTGGCCTTGGTGGTCCATGACCAAAGTAGAAGGAAAGAAAGAGTCAAGGACAGAATTATTCGTTATACCTATGGGATCTGACTTAGGACAACAAGCAGTTTACTATGGAGTGAGAGAAATTCTCAGCCACGTGGGGTGTGCAATGCCATCTTTCTCTGGGACCACCAATAAAGACCCCAACATCATCCACAGTTAACTCTGAGAGACGATGCTGGTCTGCCACCTCTCTGCCTTTCAGCTGTCCCTCAGCACAACTAACACCAGGTCCACCTGCCCTCCTCCGAAGCCACTCCTCAGAATCGCTCACTGTCTCCACTTCCTTTGGTTTCTGCTTCAAAGTTGACTTTCCCTGGAGGCCTCTAGGACCATTCTTCTAAAAATTGTCCCAGCTTTCTCTGCGCTTGCTTTGCAAAGCAATAGTTAAGGGAAAAAAAACAACCTGGACACTCCCTAAGGCACCAGAGAGAAATAAGGTGTTCTAAGATAGGGAGAACAGACTTAGAGCAAGCAAGTCTAGGTTTGGTGGAGGAGGGGAGAGGTCTCACCTGTAGTCCTGGCTACTCAGGAGGCTGAGACGGGCAAGGATCACAGGTTGGGGTCCTTCTCCCTGTGTCCTGAACACCAGCCCACACTGGAGTGGGATGGCCGTGGGGGGGGGGGGGCGGGTACGAGGGGGTTTAGAACCTGGGATGCAGGAAGGGGACACAAAGATTTGCACCATCTTCCCTTGTTCACACAGGCTGACTGTGCCTGGGGCTCCCCTGAGCAGATGGGCTGGAGCCAGGATCTTCCTCCTTTAGGTGGCTGCCCCCAGTGGCTGCCCCCAGAAGACAGATGAAGCCCTGGATCCTGGTCTCCAAGAACCATTTCCAGAAGTCTTCTCTTAGCTGCCGGCTCACCGGGTCCAGGACCTTGGGAGACGCTGGACCATGAGGACTCGGGCTAGGAAGGAGGCAGGAGGCCCCTACCCGCTCAGGGCTGAGTGCCAGGTGCTGACTTCCATAAGGAATCCCATTCTACATGGCTGCTGGCGGAAGGATGGCTTGTGATGCCCGGGCCTTGTTGGCCCGCAGCCCCTGGAACCCGCAGAAAATAACAGCGCGCTGGGGCTCTCATTGCGCAGGACTTTTTACTTTCACAAAAACTGACCGACCCCCAGATGCTGCCCCCAACTCAGATCTTGCCCCCACCCCCAGATCCTGCCCCACCCCCCAGATGCTGCTCCCACCCCCAGATCATGCCCCCACCTCAGATCCTACCCCCCAGCTCCTGACCCGCCCCCAGATGCTGCCCCCACCCACAGATCCTGTCCCCATCCCGAGATCCTGCCCCGCACTGATGCGAGGTTCCCCCTGCTTACCTCGATGTCCTCCTAAACCTTTTCCTCCTACTTAAATTCTTTTGCTCACGGGCAGCACCAAAATCCGCCCCCCCCCCCACACCCCAAGTGCTCCGCCTGCCCTACCACTCACCCAGAGCTGCCCTTGCAAAGGCAGAGGAGGCCCCAGGCACCCAGGGCCCCGCTGCCCGATTTCGGACTCCCTCCCCCACACCCCACCCCCACGCACCTGGCAGCTCCCACAACTGTCCCAAGACCTCTCTCATCTTCATACTGCCAGCCCCGCCCAGCCCCCATATCCCTGCTCAGCCCCGCCTAGGCCAGCTCAGCCCCGTCCAGCCCCGCCCAGCCCCGCTCAGGCCCACCCAGCCCCGCCCACCCCAGGTGCTCAGTGTGACCTGAGTGTTGGTGCTGCGCACCGCACCACCAAGCGCATCCACAAGCCCACCCGCCGCGCGGCTACCAAGGGCTTCCTCTGTCCCGGTCCGCCCCGCCTAGCGCCTCCTTCGTGGCGGCTCTGCCGGCGGCCTCAGGTTCCCATGGGAAGATGGGAAACGGGCAGCTTCCTCCAGCCGCCTCTGTGGTGCAGGAATCCAAGCGTCCTCTCCAGGCTCCGCCTGTTTCCAAGCCCACACCTCCAACATCAGGCCACGCCCACCGTCGAGCCACACCCACTTCCCCCTAAACCTCGCCCTCGTCCAAGTCCCGCCCCTCTCCAGTCTTGACCCTGGCTCACCAGGGCCCTGTGCAAGCCCTTCCTGGCTGGTGCACAGAGCTTGCTGCCCAGCCTCTGCTTCCACCTGCCCTCTCAGGTCTTTGGCCTCCTCCCCTCGCCCATTCCTGCTCCTGCACTGCCCACTCTCCTCTGCCCCTTCTCTGCAGGCCTGGCCCAGCTGAGCAGTCACCGCCCCACCCACTCACAGGTGGAGAGAAATGGAGTCAGAGGAACCACTGTGCAGGCTGCCAGAGGCAGCATCCTCCCCCTGGGAGCTACAGGAAAGGAAGGGCTTGGGGTAACCACTCCTCCTGCTAAAGAGCTTCAGTGGCAAATGGGTCCCCCCACCAGGTCACAGCCCAGCAAATGCCAAGGCTGGTGGGGGCTTCAAGGCACCGTTGTCCTGAGGAGCGGAGCATGAAATGGCCATGCAGCTTCGGGCATTTCACATGTGGTCCCCTGCAGCTGGGACAGCTTTGGGAAGGGGTGGGAACTTCAGGGCTGAAGACCTGACTGAAGGAAGTAGATCACTATGTCATGCATTTGAAGGTCACAGCTGTCTGAAGTTTCACTCCCTCCTCCCTCTCTCTCTCTCACTCTCTCTCTCTTTCTCTCTCAGCTTTCTGTCCACCTTGCCTCCACAAATTTCCACTGCCAAGATATCCACCGTCACATTAGCCCAAAGCAAGGAGGCTAGCCAGCCACCGTCCAGAAGCACAGAAGCTGTGAGCAAAAATTAATCTCTCCTCTTGTAACGTTGTTTGTTCAGGTGTTTGATTAGACCTGTAAGACATTTATCAAGAGAGACACCTGCGGAGGGATAAATGAGGGGAGGGAGACAGTCCTCCGGCTGCGATGCAAAGCTGACACTAGGGCAAGTGAAGAGGACTGCAAGGAGAGGGACTGGAAAGAAGCCATTTCAGCCAGGCAAAAGAGGGGAGGAAAATCAGTCCATAATCCTCGCCAAAGGAGCCCTGGCGGGCACAGAGGCCCTGATGTGTAGCACTGTGCCAGGCTCCATCAGGCCCTGGGAATAGCAGCTCTAGGCACATGCTTTCTGTGTACACCTCGGTGGGTCCAACAGGACAGTAGCCTCAGGGTGGATCAAGGAAGTGACTACAGTGCCGAGCTGAGCATGGCGTTTCTAGGCCTCACAGATCTGCTACTCCAGGAAGTCCAGACACCAGATACCCCTCCTCAGACAATCCACGCTGTCAGCAATATGGCTGTCCGTCCCCCACAAATACAAACCAGCACCAGTACTTGTGTGTGTGTGAGGCCGTCCCATGAAATCCACTCTGTGGTGCAGAACACAGTTGAAAATGTGGGATGGGTCCTTTGGAGTCTGTACAGGGCACCGAGAGCTCTGTATCCCTGGATAGCTTTGACTTCAGCTACCCAATTGCTTCCCAGAGCAGCAGAAAGTCTTATCTGAGATGAGGAGGTTCTCAAACTTGAGGAAATGTCAGCAACTCATCTTGGTCTGTCTTAGCCAGGGGCGGGGGTAGGGCGGGGGCTCCTGGCTCCATATCCCATCTCTGCAGTTGGAGTTTTGTTTTCCAGAGAAACTCTCTTCTTTATGGCTTGCCATTCAGGTCCCTTGCTGTCAGGAGGCAGAATGAAGTTATTCCTCTTTTTTAAAGAATGATATAAGCAGGTAATAATGAATGCAAAATGCTGCAGTTAAACATCAGCAGATAAGCTGATGGATCGGCTGTCACTGGAGTAGGCTATAAATGGAAAGAAAGTGATATTTAATCATTTGCAAAAAAAAAAAAAAATAGAAGCAGCCGTGATGGATTTGGTGTACTCTGACTCTGAGTGACTCATTATGGCAAATTGTTATTTTTCACTTAATAGAGGGAATAAAAAGGGCAAGGCAGAGGAAAGTCATTGCTGCAAGAGTGTGCCAAGCCTTCTGAACCCTTGAAATGCATGAAGGATCACCAGCTACATGCCGTGGGCTGAATTGTGTCTCCCTAAAATCCATAAGTAGAAGTCATAACCACAAGTATCTCAGAATGGGGTAGGATTTTCAGACAGTCATTCAGTTAGGCAACTGAAGAATAGGGCTGCTGGGGTAGGTCCCAATCCAATAGGCCTCGTGTCTTTGTAAGAAAGTATTAGGGAATTCATACGGAAAGGGCGGGCCTCAGAGGACACAGAGAGAAGACAGCCATTCGCAAGCTAGGGAGAGGGAGAGGGAGTGGGGGGAGAGAGAGAGAGAGAGAGAGAGAGAGAGAGAGAGAGAGAGAGAGAGAGAGAGAGAGAGAGAGTCTCCAAAGTCACAAACTCGCTGGGAAATTGACCTTGGACTTACGTTCATAAAGACAAAACACAGCTATGTTTCTGCACACTTCATAATAAAAGCCAGCAGATACCTCTTTCCATATTGGCCAAGACAGGGATGGGGGCTCTGTGCCCAGCGGGATGGTATAGACCACACTGGCACAGTACAGCCACAGGCATGCACACCTGCCCTACTCAAGACCTTCAAAATTCTCAATAGTTGCCTTAACTTTGTATTTTATTTCAGGCCTCCTGATGTGAGTTTAGAGCTAGTTACTAGAACTGTCACAACACGGAGCAGGTCTGCTGCTATCTGCTCCTAGGTCTAGGAGTTTGCAATCAACTCAGTGTTCACTCATTGGGTTTGGGGGCTCCTATGAAAGTTTCCAAGACTGAGGGACTGATAGGATGAAATTTACTGTCTCACAGGCAGGTAGAGGCCAGAACTTCAAAATCAGTCTTCCTGTACCAAGATGGAGGCTCTTGTGGAAAACCTTTCTTTGCCCATTCCTGTTTCTTTACTTTGACTGGAGGCTGCGTCATACACCTCCCCCCCCTCCCACAACCCTGCCTCTGGATCCAGAGCCCCTCAGCATTTAGTATGTGTCAGATCTCCCTTCTGACACACGTGTCATGGTGCCAGGAGACTGAATGAGTCTCTCGGTCTCCATGTCAGTCATCTTCCCATCACTACAACAAGACACCTGAGAGGATCAACTTCCCTGGGGCTGGAGGCCAACCATGGGAAACCAGGGTGCCACAGGAGCACGCTTTTGCTGAAATCCAGTGGAACATGCTGCTTTGCTTTTCCCAGATGCAGATGGCGTCCAAACTTCCTTGCAGATACAACAGTCCCATTCTCTGCAGGATCTGGTCCTGCCCTCTTCATGGCCATCTTTTATTGTACAATCATCTTAATAATTCCAGATAAATGTACCTCAAGGCATTTAGCTGTATCTACAAAGGGCCTCTTTCTAAAAAGGCCAGGTGTCTGGAGGTATTGCTATATGATGATGACTCCCCAAAGCAGAATGTTGCTTCACTTATTATTTGTACATGGCGGAGAAGCAGGGCCCTTTCCCCACCCCCTGCCCCCTTCTCCTTCCCCTCCCTCCCAACCCACTCGGGTTGAAGAGAAGAAGCCATGTGAATTGCACAAGCATTTGCAGAGTTCAGGATTTCATCTCAGAGGCTTTCCCTGGCTCTATACTTCCCTTGGCACAGCAAAGGATTGCAGAATTGTCTTTTTCTCCGTGAACTCCAGCTAAATCCGAGCCTTTTGGGAGGGTGGGATGGGCGTGTGTTGTGCTGATGTGGCCTCTTTTGTGATTAGGTGTCAGTCTCTGCACACTTCTAAGTGGTAGTTATGGGATTTTTCTTGCTGGGAAGAGCTGACTTGGTTTTCCATTAAGGGAGGTCAGTGAAGCCGACCTTAACCTCTCTATGTCTTGGAGTTCAGTGTTTAGATAATAGTTCTTTCTTAGGGCAGAAAGCAGATTCATTTTAAATTTACACGGAAACAAAGGGTACTTAAGGGTTTTCAATTAAGGCGTATTTATCACAGCGGTACTTACACCTCTCTCTCACTATGAACAGCTGTCATGAAAGTGTCATATAGCACTTGAACTGTGGGGGGACATATCTCTTAACTGTTGATCGTGGCTGCTTTTATTCCATTTGTTTTCGCTGGCACCTCAGCAGCAACGGGAGACAGGCCCACCCTGAGAAATGGAGAGGAGTTGGGCAGAGCAGTCTGGGAAAGGCATTTCCCTCTGTGGAAAAGTCTCACCGTTGTCTTTGCAGCACCTGGGAGATGTTTCTTCTATGTGTGCTGTGTTCTGGTTTGGAAAAGTGCTTTTTCCTTGCTATAAATGAACTCATCTCCTTTATCTCAAAGAAGAGGCCAGGTAATTACCCTCAATTACATGGTCTTGGATTTGTGTCTGTCTAAAACTAGCCCAATTACTGAAAGGGCATCACATTCTTATCTATGCTTCATATTTAAATTTTTTATTTTATTTTACATGTGTGAGGTAAAAAAAGAAACGTAATTCAGGACACCATATGAATGAGAAGTTTTATGACGTGTCCTTCTTTCCAAGAGGGCAGAAGTGACTTTCTTGAAGAGGAGCTTTTGAGGCGTCACCCACGTGGGACTTCCCTGGCTATGTCTATGTGTGTGCCACGTCTAGCAGCGTGGATCAAAGGTCTAGAGACTTCTTCACCAATAGGTTTCTGTGGAAGTTCATGAGGGTGAAGGTTGTCTTCCCTGGGTCTGGAGGTGAAGAAAAAGTCAATTGCTTTGCAGCCCTTGAAACTCCACTTTTACACTTGTATCTGTCTGCTCAGGCGACTATAAGGAAATGCTACAGGCCGGCTGTGGCACGGATGTACCTCACACAGCTCCGGGCAGGAACCCAGGACCAGCGAGCTGTCCTGGGAAGCTCCACCCGAAGCCTCTTCTCTCCTCCTGTCAGAGGCCACCATCTTGGTGTTTCCTTGGTGAGAGCTCTGGTTTCTCTCCCCCTTCTAGAAAAGTCTCTGATACACCGGAATGGGCCTCATCCACTCTATCATCCCTCACATCCACATCGCCATCTGTTGCCATTTCAAAGGGCAAGACTTCAGCATACGAATTTCGTAGGGACAGAAGCATTCCATCCATAGCAGCTCCATCTAATTACATTTTTGTTGAAGTGAATCAATACCCAGGAGCCCAAGCGAATGGGAAGACTAGGTCAAAGACATTCCTGTCTGCAAGCTAGCTGCTCCCAAGCTGGCTGAAATTTCCACCTGCATGTTCCCCACATCCTTTTATTGCAGTCATCTGTGGCTCAAGCGGGGTTTCCTTTCCGACACATCCATGCACACACATATCCGTGGACCTTGATCAGACTCACGCCTGTCATTCTCCTTCGCCCCCTCCTTCCCAATCCAGTCTCGGCAGGCTCCACAGTGAGTGCCTGCAGGGGAGGTTGCGGATGTGTTCTGCTCACGTCATGAGTGCTGCTCGCACTGTACTCAACTCACCCGCTTTTACATTGCCGATCTACAAAACCTAGCATCTTCTGCTAGGCCCCGTCACAGCGGGGGCCGCCTGGACATTTGCTTGTCTTTAGAAACCTGTGACCGTGTCTGGAGGAAAATCCACAAGAGAAAGACCCTGCCCTACCTTGGCAGTGTCCTTACAGCCTCATGCTCCTGGTGTGACAGGCTCCTCCCCTCCCGGGGTGGGGGGAGTTAGAACCAAGGGACTCACCTAAAAGGGCAGTCTCTTCTAGTCTTCCTAGCCACAGGACAGGCACCGCTGACATCACCAAGGCCCTGTGCCAATGGTGTCACGTCACCTCTGCTCAGAGAGAAGACTAGTGAGCCCCTCGTCCTATCTCCCTCCAGCCCAGAATGTCAGGAGTCAGCCTGGGGCCTGGTTTTGGGTAGGAAGATGGGCCTGGCCTAAGCAGGTGTGTGTGTGTGTGTGTGTGTGTGTGTGTGTGTGTGTGTGTGTGAGAGAGAGAGAGAGAGAGAGAGAGAGAGAGAGAGAGAGAGAGAGAGAGAGACTTTGCTGGAGCTCTAAGCCCTTGCTCTCCATGTTTGAAACCAGGCTGGGCTGCCTCCTGTCCAGCTTCTCCAGGAAGCTCCGGCTGTGTGGGAATGGCTTTGTGTCAGGTACTCAGTCATCCTGGCTGGGAGTTCTGGAATTGGCTTCCAGAGGAGCCTGCAGGACCATTCACCCTCTGCTCAAGTTAGCAACAGGCATCCAGAGCTCTGGGCATTTATTTCACTAAGTAACCCAGACCCTTGCTGGCTTAATTACAGCAGCTTGGTGGTGGGAAAGAATGGAGGTGTTTCGGTATCAGTGTTTCTTACTTATGAGAATTTGGTGATCTTGACGGGCAGTGCTAGACAGAGCCCTGTGGTTCGAAATAACTTTCTAATTTACTAATGTAATTGGCAAGACAGAGAGAGCATTTCAAAAACCTTCTACAGTCACATTTTTGCTTTAGAAAAGCTTTAAAGCTAATCTCTCCCCGAATTTAAAGACTCAGCTCTAATAACTCTATTAGCTTTGCCATTTTGCACATCTTCTAATCATCAGACTTGGGGTTAATCCTAAATAAAAGAATCCCAAGGGTCAGGCCTCTCCCCAGGAGTCTCAGAGAGCAAACATCCAGGCCTCCTTGGTATGACACTCAGAGAAATGTAAGGAAAACCAGACTAGAGAAGTGTGTGCGCGCGAGCACACAAATAATTTTAGGATGAAAATTAGATATGAAATACACGGAACACTTCATATCTAAGGGTTTCATGTTTCATCGTGTTTGATTAGAAACTAATCCATGGAAAATTCCTTCAGACTCTGCGTCTCATATAAGAAATAAATGTAATAAGATTCCCCCCCAAATTGAACGATGATCTTAAACATTTGCCCAATAGTATCAAAGATGAGTTTCAAAATTGAAAGAAAATAAGATTCCACTCAACCGTGGGAGAGGAAAAAGTGAATTATCTGGAACAGAAGCCAGGCATCAGAATAGAGAATGGATATTTTAATTAGCACGTGCAGTGGTGATGGAAGATTGCAGCAAGATAACAAAAAAAAGTGTTAGAATTTCAGGCAGTTAATTAACAGAATATTATTATATTAGGTAGCTTTCTCAGATTAGTAAACTGCTGTGATTCCTCTTTTTTGTCTTGTGGTTCTACTTTGTAGAGCAATGTTTATTTCTGTAGTGTTGCTACAAAATTTGCACCGTGATTAATTGTTTCCAGACAGGGTCTTGTATCATAGACTTGACTGACCTAGAAGTCTCCATCCTGCCTCAGCTGGAATTATAGCAGTGCGTTCCCACACCCATCCTGTGTTATTTTTCTTAAAGCAGCCTCACCAACTGCCCACTGGCTTCAGTTCCTCCACCCAGACCTGTGCAGGCTGAGCTCAGTGGGGAATGCGGTGGGGAGGGCCGGGATGAGAAGGAGCCCTGGTCACCAGACTGTGGGCCCCCCTGGGGGGAGGAGACCAGAGCTCTGATAAGGGACTAGAGGGCCCAGGCACAACCAGAAGTGAGGGCTAAGGCCTGCCTTTCTATTTTCTCAGCATCGCTTCCATTGCTTTCTTTGCTGAGTAGATGGCAGTGTGGGGCTGAGGGCAAGAGAAAACCCTGGTTAATTCTTTCATGAAATATGCTGTGTGCAAAAGCCTAATAAAGTCAGATTTCTGGGGGCAGGGAGACCAGGCTCATTAAAACTTCCATAAAATAAATGAATTTAATTATTGCAACTGAGAAGAGGCAGCATGCGTGGCAGGGAGGCGGACCCCACCCTGCACACTGGCGCTCATTTGTTTCTGATATGGAAATTCAGCGCATGAAGTGACTTTGTGAAGATCCTTGGGCAGACTAATAAATGTGACCAGAGCTTTTGTCGTGAAAGAATTATAATTAGAAGACGATTAACTGTTTTCTCAACCAGTACTGTGGAGAGAACAAGTGAAAAGGGGCTTATCCTTCATAGTAATTAAAATTCAGAATTAGCTCTTTTTTGTTTCATAAGTGTCTGACTAGAACATTGTTGAATTTACATAAGTGTCTGAATATTATCCTGTCTTTCAGTCTCCTCTCTCTTCTCTCCTCCTCTCCCTATCTTCTCTGTTCCCTTTTCTGCTCCCCTCTCTTTCCATTCCTTCCTTCTTCCTCTCCTTCCTCCTCCTCCTCCTCCTCCTCCTCAGCTTTCTCCCTCTTTTCTCTCCTCTACTCTCTTTCCCTCGCTCTTCTTTCTCCTCCTCCTCTTCCTCCTCCCCCCTCTCTTTCTGTCTCATCATGATACATCTTATATCCTTTCTGACTCTGACCCCTTGGCCTGGGTCGGTACCCTTGGGCCACACTGGTTCCCTATGGTGAGGGCACTGGGGGGCGGGGGGAGTGATGGAAATTCAAAACACTAGCACTTCCCAGCTGCCATCTCTGGAAGGGATTAGTACTAATCCCAACGAGGGACTTCATTCTCACTGGAAGAGTTGCTATCTGGACTCCCTGAGTTCCTGTCTCAGTCTCCTCCCTACGTGTTCCAAAAGCCACTGTGACCTCATCTGGGGACGATTTCTCTCGATAGTTCCGGGGAGAGAATGCCAAGAGGACACACCTGGGATGCCCTCTGTTTGAGAATAATTACAATAATCATAACAGACACAAAGGCATTTCAAGAGACAACTCTGGTATCTTTAAAGTATGTTTTGCTGTGTTATATTCTGGTTTTTTTTTTAAATTTTGTTTTAAAGGGACTCCTCTATGGTGCCTTCCCTTACCAGAGTCTCCCTACTTCTCTTTCCCTTTCAAATAAAAAAACTAGTTTGTTGTGAGGACACGGCTCCATGATAGAACATTGCCTGTCATGCAGAAGGCCTGGAGTTTCATCATCCAGTGCCGCTGGGAACTATCACACAAATCTAGCCCAAGCCTTGCCACACTCCCTCCCTTTACCCTCATGGTTTCAACTTTTTTTTTTGTTGTTTTTTTTTTTTTGGCCAGTCCTGGGCCTTGGACTCAGGGCCTGAGCACTGTCCCTGGCTTCTTCCCGCTCAAGGCTAGCACTCTGCCACTTGAGCCACAGCGCCGCTTCTGGCCGTTTTCTGTATATGTGGTGCTGGGGAATCGAACCTAGGGCCTCATGTATCCGAGGCAGGCACTCTTGCCACTAGGCTATATCCCCAGCCCCATGGTTTCAACTTTTGAGACCCAGCCTAGTTAAGACGAAGGCATACAGCATGCTGGGAACAGTTCAGGTCATAAGGCTAGAGAATAATTAGAATAACTGTTAGAATAATTCAAGGAATAATAACAATGAGAATAATTAGAGGAACAATAAAGGATGATTTAATTTAGATGAGAACACTAAGAGTTGAAGGCTTCCTGTTTCTCTATTAAGCATTGTTGTGTAGAAATTGTTTTGCTTATGTGTAACAACTAGTTTGCGCTGGATTTTTTAAAAGCAAATCCACTAGTGTAATTTAAAAGCACCCAATTAACCCAGAGTGCAGTGCCTTGCTCTCTTCGCTTCCTAATAATTCTCAGCATAAGGGTCATTTCTGGATGATGGTATATAATCATATGGTTAATGGGCCCATCTGGATGTATTTGAAACACAGTGTATGATTTCAAGCAGACACGTGACTGCACACACACATTCACACACACACACACACACACACACACACACACACGTATTGCAGCAAATGTGCTCCCTTGTTTCAAACCTGCCAGCCAGCCAGGTTCATTCTTTGTCATAAGACTAGAAGACTGGACATCCCTGGTTCCACTCCCAGCCTGGTTCCTTTTCCCTCTCCCTCCCATGAGTTTTTCAGTTGGTTTATACCAAACGGTTTTGTAAATATTGCATTTGGAATCATTTATCTTTTTATCCTTTGTCTCTCAATTTTGATATTCTCTTTCCCTTCCCTAGTTCTAATACCAGTATATACAGTATCCAGTGTACTCAGATGAGATACAGTGATAGCACGGGGACAACCACAGGAAGGGGATACAAGAGGATCATCAATTAAAAAAAAAAAGCTATGGTTTCACATGGCATGTTGAAAATAATTACAACAGTGATAGAACACTCGTTTCCATAACATAGAGTTCACTTCACTTAGCATCATCTTATGTGTTCATAAGGGCATAGCTATTGGGCTCTTGTGATCCTCTGCTGTGTCTAGCCTACACCTGTGCTAATAATTCCCTATGAGGGAGACCATAGAGTCCATGTTTCTTTGGGTCTGGCTCACTTCCACAGTGAGAGAGGCAGGTATCTGCCATCAAAGCATCATGGGAATTTTCTTTCTCCAGCTATTTGATTTGATTTGTGTGTGTGTATATGTGTATGTGTGTATTTGTTCACCAAATAGAGCCAGATTTTGTAATACAAAAGAGAATCAATTGCTTTTAAGTACAGTTTAGCATCTTCTCAGGCAGGAGTCTGGCTTATGCTTGCTTAGCCAGACAAGATAAGCTCATAATCGATTCAGTGTAAACAAAATCATATTTCCACGGAACAAATTCCAGGAGCAGGCATAATTAGCAGAGAAAAAGTGACGGCAGTCACATGTGCACAATGCTTTTAACCATGGCTGACTTACGACCTAATTAGTGCATAGTAATTGGCCTATGAGAAAGCCTGTGCGTCTGTTGGTAATTAATGTAACAGTCCAACTAGGGCGTGTGAAGAGGATCAGTGGATTTTAATTAATTAGATTCAGTGGGATTTCCTGAAGGACAGGGTCCCATCCGGGTGGAATTAGACACTCTGAGCTTTGGGGAGCTTGTGTAGATTGTCTCTCGAATTACTGCCCGCCTGAGAAATGCTGAAAAACCACCAGATCAGTTGAAAGGCAGAAGCTGACATTTGGGTCTTACTGTGAAGTCACTTTCAGCACGTCAGTAGAGCTGTAGTCTCCTCTTCCTTCGATTTCATATTAGAAGATGGGAGGCCTACGTGGACTTTTTATTAAAACATATCCTGGCTTTACCCTGTGGCAATCCACTGTGAGTTTCTCGTGGTCCACAAGGGCTTACTGACTCTTCCTTTCTATTGCCTTTGATCTTGTTTGCACTTCTGCTTCACTCTCCTGGTATGCAATTCTTTCCCTGGGTTCCAACGCTCTGGTGGCACTGGGTATGGCTGCTTCCATGGTTTGCAGCCTTAGGGAAAGCCAGGTGCCACTGTCCCAGAAATTCTTGCTGGAAACTCCATCTCTGCCTTCCTGACATACCGAAGAGTCCATTGTACCCACAGTGGCTTTCAAGGCACCCATGTTCAGGATTCTGTTTCTTCCAGTGGCTGAGTGGCTCCATTGGGTTTCATGTTTTCTTGAAGACCCGCTGAATGTAACACACGCAGCGGTAGCAGTGGCACCTGCTGCCCACATGACCTGGAACGCAGGTAGCGAATTCCTGACAGCCATATGGAGATTGCACAATCTGATCTCACAGGTCCCGAGAAACTACAGACAGCCGAAGAGTATGGTGTTGGCAAAATGACTTACTAACCGATGGATGGAAGAGAACCAAGATGCTTGAAAGTTGTCTAGATATGTGTGAAGACAGATTTTTCAAACAGGTGAACAGCGCAAGATGGAGACGCCACATTTGCCGGTTCAGGATGCAAATATGTAGGTTGTATGTTGCAACGATCAGAAAATGAAAGATGCACTTAAAAATAGGATGAGACAAAATACTGAAACACTGACGTAAACAAAGACTATATAGAAACAACTCCTAAACACACCAGAAATATGATCAACATCATGAATCCGTTTTTACCGACAGTGATGAATTGCCATTACACTCTAAAAGGAACAAGACTGCTGTCTCGATGTGAGCAACTAGATTTCTTAAGTGTTGATGTTGGAAATGTATGCTTTTAATGACACGCTGGAAAATGGCTTAGCAGTTTCTTGCACAATTGAGCTCAGGGCCCAATGAGTCATTTATGATTATTTACTGAAAATCTGTTAGAGCACTCATGTCTGAGCGCAGATGCTATTGTAGCTTCATTTGTTATAACACCAAACCAGAAACAACAGAAATGTCCACATATTGATATATCTCTAAACAAAGCATGATTTGTCCATCCAACTGAAGAGAACTCATTACTAAAACATAATGCAGAATAGATGAAAGATTATGATTGATCTAATATGTCATTTTGCATGATATGTGTTTTATGGGGGGCCAACTCTAGGAAGAAGCAAATGAGTGGTAACTTGGAAAGGTGGGCATTGAGGGGGGAGTTTGAGGTGATGCTGAGTCATTTTTACTGGACGGGCTTGGGGCATTAGTAGAAAGATACAGAAAAAGAACACACAACTGTGGCCATGGCTTGGCTGTGTCCCAGCCTGAGGTGGTGATTGTGTGAAATCCCCTGAGCTGCCAGTATGGGCTAGTTGTTAACTCAAGAACCTGTCCTGAATTTTTGAAGCAAAAGGGACCCCAATAATTTTACTCATTAACCAAGGTTTATCATTTCTCCCTCTGAGAAAGTGTTGCCTAAGCAAAACACAAGGCTTTCTGTGCCATCCTGCAAGGAAGATTTTACCTTTAAAAGAAACACTGAAAAGAGAAGAAACTGGAGGCTGGCAGCCATCCTCTTATGGCTGGAAAGTAGGGGTGGATTAGCGCTCCTGTGAGAGGCTGGGCAAGGAGCCTGGCTGCACATTTCTTGGAGTGTTTACGTTGGAAATCCGTGTACTTCTGGTGAGCATCATAAGACTGACCAAAATGAAGAATCTGTAGTGATGAGCCTTCAGTGATGAAAGCCCAACAGGTGGTAGAAAAGCATAGAAAAGAATAAATGCCTCTGTACCCCCAAACCCAGCTTTATCAACTCTTCATATTTTGACAGGCTTCCTTCTGTATTTTACAATGGAACGTTGCACCTACAGTCGGACACCTGATGAGCCGCTCTGGCGCTCATCCTTTTCCTTGTTTCCACAAGGCTGATGATGAACTTCTTTGCGTATCCGTGTGACTGAGTTACAGGGTGCCCAGGTAGCTGACAAACCATGGCTCTTGGGGTTATCTGTACTCAAAGAGAAGATTAAAAGTGGTAGATGGATGAAAGTTCTATTCTCTTTGGTGGGGGCATCCTGAGACCACTCCCCCCGCCCCAGGTCCTGCTAGAACAAAAAGACACATATGCTCTCTGTGTAAGATGACAATCAGGTTTCTCAGGCCCATGGGCACCCACGGCCCTGATTATCCTGGATGCTCACCACCAAGTTCCTAGGCCTCCAGCCTTGAGGCTTACGCTGGAGCAGAGGCCCTAGATGGAAGGTGTAGCTCTCTGTCTCTCTCATCTCTATCTCCATAGCTTCCTCTGGAGTGCTTGTAGTATAGTTACAATAATGACTAAGTTCCTAAAACGTACATGGATGATCTGTCATCATTGTTGTTTCCAGTGATTGATTTTTCTAGTTAATGTAGTTCAGATTTGAAAAAAACAGTTAGGTCAGTTTTTCAGTCTTCTTTGAATGCCTATAAAATTATGGATTGGCTATTATGTATAATCTTTAGTGTATTGGATATTTTTATGCTTTCGTCAATAATCTTGAGCTTTGTTAAATGCCTCTTTCACCTAAAAAATAGTTCACCCTTTTCCTTTAAGAGATTTCTCCAGCGGCCCTGTATCGCAGCCTTCAAGGTTTTGTTTCCCTCCACTGAGGAGGCCAAATCTTTTGAATATTCCAAATAAGTGTGACTCCAACAAGCCACACCTGGGTGTACCAAGTCTCTCCCTCAAACATGGGCAGCATGAGGGACTCAACCTCCTCTTACGTCATCCAACGTGAGGAAACATCATGTGTGGACCCATGTTAGGTTATACAGAAAGGCAAAGAGATTTTCAGATACAATTAGGAATCCAATTGCAATGCAATGGTTGGGCTTTCAGTTAATCGAAATAGGATTGCTGTGGTTGTTGCTGGTCTAGATGGTGAATCCCTTCGGAAGAGAACCTCAGAATCACTCACTGCGGGAAGTCAGGTTTCCCCGCCCTCGCCACTGGCTGGGGGAAGAAGCTGCTTGCACTTCTGCACCAGTGAAGCGAACGGTCCTGGCCACCCTGAGCAAGGGTGGAAGGAGCCCCTTCTCTAACTGAGCTTTTAGGAGTAGATAACCCGCTTGGCGGCAATGTCATCACAGCCTTGGGCTGGTGATCCCTGGTCTATGATGGCTCTGTAGATGAAGAGAAGAAGGTATGGAGTAGAACGTGTTCGGTCCTCGTAAGGAACTGAGCCGTCCATTTGCAGGAACGTGGGTGAAAGCCAGGGTCGTTGTGTTAGTGACTTTCAGTGATGCACAGAAAGACAAGTTTTCTGTCCTGTGTGAAAACCAGAACAAAGTTCACCTGAGTGCACAAGGGGGATGGCTGGGACCTCAGGAGCATGGTGAGGTGGAAAAGGAGCAGGAGGGGCACAGGAGGGGATGACGATGTGGGGGGGGGGGGATGTCACAGTGAAACCCATTAGCTTCTGACTTGTGTTCCACAGCAGCCTGAGACAGAGTGGGCCAGCATGCATTAACCTCAGCCTGGCGCGCTGGGCTGGCTCGATCTTGCTGTGTGTTGTCACCCCATCCATGGGGAAGGGGAGATGTTGGGTCCTGGTTTGCACAGGGCCAGCCCTCTTCTGGTCTGCAGGCTCTCTCTGTGCACTTCCCTTCCTACTTTCGTGACACTCTGCCCTTCACACTTTGGACCCAAGTTCCCTGTCATCTCTGCGCTCAGCTCATGCTCCCTGGAAATGCAGAGATGTGGCCAGGCCCTCAGTCCTGGAGTGACTTAGATGTGAGTAACTACAGACTCTCACAATGGATGAGCCTTTCTTCTCATTCAGGGTTATCGACCCCTGCGTGAGGAGCAACTGGGCACGAGCAGCCATGAATGTGTCACAGGCCGCTGGGCTGCATGTGGGGTGTGTACTCACAGGAGGACACTGGTGACAGTATTTGTCACCAGTGCTCCCCAAGGGCCCAAACTGTCCTCCACTGATAACTAATGTCCTAAGGGGAGAACCAGAGGCCACTTCTGGGAAGCCAACTGTGTGTAAATACACTTCCAGCCAGACGCGGGCCATGGCTGGAAACTCAATTGAGTGTGAATTTCTTGTCTCCCAGAATGAAAATCACGTCCCTGGAATGCTGCAAGGTGTCATGCCAGGAACTTGGGTATATTCCTTCAATTAAGCAAATCCTGATTGGATTCCTACAACCCATCAGGCGCCAGGCCTGCTGCCACAACTGGAGCAGAAACGGTGCCAGCCTGACACTGGGGTGGTGGCTGCCAGTGAAGGAGGGATAAGGAAATCCTGGGCCCCTTCTGAAGAGGGGGGCTTCCCCAGGCTGGGGCGCAAGGTGAAGGAAGAGAGAGAGGTTGGCTGATGACCTAAACAAGAGGCCCAGCTTCCAGGGCAGCCTCTCTGATCTGATCTCCAAGATTATCCCAGGTAGGGGCCACTGCATCAGGACATTCTAAAGTCTGTCCCTGCCAGTGACATAGCAGCTGGAAGTGGGAACAATGTGCACTTGCGCTCTCTCTCTCTCTCTCTCTCTCTCTCTCTCTCTCTCTCTCTCTCTCTCTCTCTCTCTCTCTCTCTCTCTCTCTCTGGCATCTTTTCCTTGACTTATTCCAAAATGTTGAATTCCCAGGGTGGGTGTGGTGTTCAGAGCACAAGACCCTAAAGCCTTCCAGCGTGAAGAAGCGGTGCTAGGAACACCACTCTTCCTTTCTGTTAAGTGTGTGCTGTGCACTTCCCCCTTCCTTCTTGAACACACGCAGGAATGAAGAGGTGAGCAAGGCAGGTGGGGTCCCAGGACCTTGTGGGGACCCCGATTTGGGTGGAGGGCAGTCACAACTCAGTGTGGCACCCTGGCATGAAGTCCTAATATCCCCGCCTGTGTCCACCGGGTTTCCGCACCCCACAGCCCCCACTCTGCTCCCCAAACTCCAGACCAGAGCGAGCAGAGCCGCTGGTCCGTGAGCTCACAGCCAAGCAGAGGGGGGAAGAGCCAGAATCCAGGGTGTGCCTTGGGACTCAGGTGGCGGTGGAGAGGAAAAGGTGGTTCTGGAACATTCCTGCGTGTGGCCCTGTTGTGGTGTGGGCGCGTGTGGGTGGTGGAGGGAGAGAGCCATGTGCTGTCACCAGCGATGGCAGCGCTGGAGGTTCTCAGTGCTAAGTCCCATCTCCCCACTGAGGTGGGGGCCCCATGCTGTTCACCGGGCATCTGTAAATGAGGGGCTGCCCACCCCGCCAGGTGCTTGGGGAAAGCTGGCAGCCGTCGTCTTGGCTGACCGGGAGAAACGTGGCGGTGTGTTGCAGTTCTGATGCGAGCTGAGCTGCGGGCTTTCCGTGCGCTTTAATGTGTGCTTGTTTTCTAGGGCCAATGGCTCCTTCTACAAGATCCTACAAGTGGACTTTGGAGCCGACAACAGCAGTGGCCTGGCTGGGGCCCAGCAGATCAGCTGGCAGCTGGAGTACCCAGGCGAGGACTCTAGGAGAGAGCTGTTCGTCTCCGAGATCTTCATCAGCCCCACCACCTTTGTGGGTATCGTCCCTCTTGCCATGGTGAGAAATCCGACTCCAGAAAAGCATCAACAGACATGTCCATTGAGTGCTTTTCATGACTCAAACACAGGAGTGCATTGTGTAATGCTGTCTCCAAGCCCTCAGTGCAGTTGTTTAAACAAGGCAAACACACTTAAGCTGTGTTTTATGTGTCTGCTTTCTGTAATGGCTCCTGGAAGCCCTTTAAGGTGCCCGGGGCAAATCCCTCTTTGTGGGATTGTGGGGCGGCTTCCCGGGAGCCCTTGTCCTTGATTGTCTCCATTGTGTGCACACAGGACCTAGGGCTGTGCTACGATGTCCCAGGGCTATGCCATGGGGACCTTGGTCCAGGGACCAGCCCCTCGTCCACTAGTGTACCCTGAGAGTTCCCAAGTGGCCAGGACTGGCACACTTTAAATGCAGATAGATCAAAAGAGTGCTGCTGGGAACTGACTAGAGGAACCTGGACCGGGTCCCAGAGCCCACTGAACGGTCTGTGTTCCTGTTTTGTTGGTCTGGTGGTGACTGAGAGCCTTCTGTTTGGCTTGGCTGTATCCATAGCTGCACTCAGAGGCCATCTTGGCCCCAATAGAGACCTCATACCTGCCTTGTTGTAGCCTTCAAGGGCTCCGTCACTGCTAGTGATTTCATGTTCTTCGTCTGTGGTTTTCACTAGCTTGATGCAGTCAATGTGGAATGATTGTGTCTGCTCACCCGTCACACAGCTCTCTACAGTGCGCATGGCTGTCGTCAATTACAGGGCCCCAATAACTTGGGGTCATTTCAGAGGCCTTTTCCCTGGTGAGCCAAGAGGCACATTGCAACAGACTGTGCTACTACCACACCGCCACCATGCCCCATGCCACCATGCCACCACCAAGCCACCACCATGCCACCAGCAAGCTGCCACCATGTCACCACCATGCCACCACCATGCCAACACAAGGCCATCACCAGGCCACCAAGCCACCACCAAACTACCACCAAACCACCACAAAGCCACCACCATGTCACAACTACGCCACCACCAAACCACCACCAGGCCACCAAGCTGCCACCAGACGTGCATCCTCCCAACACAGGAACCTCAAACTTTAAAACAGTATGCAATTTGGGTGGAGGACTCTCGGTAAACAAAGACCAGCCCCTAAATGTCATGGAGGCCTCCTCTGGGTGAGACAGCCTGGAGGGAGAAGAAGTCATGGCAGATGATGTTGGAAGGCGGCGGGGGTGGGGCGGTGCTGTGTACTGCTGACCCACTGACAGACGGCCCGCCACATGCAAACCATTCTGGGGATCCAGCTGCAGGGCTAGTGAAACTCAGCATGATCTCACCCAGGATCTTGTGACTTCAGGGGCTCAGGTCTTTCCCTCCTGCCCCAGACACTGGGTGGCTGTGCTGTGCAGATGGCCAGCAGGTGCTCCCTTAGGGTGTCAGTACCACTGTAGGTGGGCACCTTGTGGGTCAGTCTTTGTCTGCAGTAGCTAATGCAATTCAAATGCTCACAGCTAAGGCCAGGATCCACGAGCACACCATGCATGAGTTGCCCCTTTGCATCCCTTCGGCTGTTTCCCACTGCATGCCAGGAAAAACAGACGTACTCCAGAACACACCTCCAACACAGAGGAAAGTCAGTGATGGAGGAAAGGAAAAGGAAAATGCCTAGGGAGATATTTGCTTCCATTGACCTGCGCCTATTCAAATAAACACTTCTGATGCACAATTTCCAGAGAAGAAGCAAGGAGTCAGAGACAGCTGAGTGAATTCAGGTGGTTGTCAGTCAGAGGAGCCAAGTGGTGGAATTCTGGATTTTTCCTTGGCAGGGATGTGACATGATACATTTTTAAGGCTCTGTCAATACCATGAATATTTATGACCCCGCCCGCAAAACCGCCCATCAAGGACTTCTGCCCTGGAATTGTTCTGTTTTGTTGGGTGATGAGCCCTGAATGGCAACATTGAGAACAATTATGAGAAGAATTTTATGCCCTTGGTTTGCAATCCTTTTATAGGTGGTTTTAAAAAAAAAATCAGGATTCTGTGTTCAGAAACAATCATTTTCTCTAAAAGATCACCTTTTCTGTTGACAGGTGACTGGATTATTTATCACAAGGCAGAGTCATAAATATGCAAGTGTTCCTGAGCAGTGGAAGACCTGAGTTCTCCCTCCATCCTTCTTCACTCCCAGCTTCTGCTGAGACGTACCAGCCCTAGCCCAAACAATGATGCACTCTGCCTGCATACTGACTCCTGAGAAAGCAGGGTCTCCCAGGCTGGGGAAAGGTGGAGGAGCGGGTGGTGGAGGGAGCCAAAGGTCACATAGTTTAAAATCTATCTTCAGATTGCTAAAGGCCTCACATGCCCCCGGGCTTCCTTTTCTGAGTGCAGCATTGTGAAATTCCCAGTAAACAATTCCAGGGCTGACTTGGAGGGTTAAGTAAAGACAAGGGAGACACGCAGAGCATGGGGCAAATGCCAGCACTTTCTTTTATTAGTATTTTTTTATTAGTCTGATTAAAAAGGAGGAGGCTTGATCTGTGTTGGGATGGCACCTTTCTAAACAACCAGGGCGTTGTAATGTAATAATTAGCCCTTCCCTGTCCTCCAGGCCACGAAGCCACATGTCAGCTGCCTATGGCATTCCAAGGGGGGCTGTCTGAGCCTCCACACAGCCCAGCAAACTGCACTGTAAACAAATGGCTTTAATTTTGCAAGCGGTGGGTGACTTTTAATTCGCTTCAGTGTCTCTTCTCCAGGGAGGGAGCTGTGGGTGACAATCTGGTGTTCGCCAGCAGATGGCGCTAACAGACCAGGTTGCAACCACCAGGGCCGGTCCTCCCCCATTCCCCCAGAGGGGCCCCGGCCCCCTTCCCCCTCCCAGGGCTTCAATCCTGTGCTGGCATCATGGTTTCCACTGAATGCAGCAGGCCCAGGAAGGCTGCACCTGCAGCCGGGAGCTCAGCACAGCCCAAGCCTGGGACCTGGCCATTCTATCCACCTGGCCTTCCTCACTGCCGCCGCTGGATCTGTGCCATCTGTGCTTTGTTTGCAGGTTGGTGGGTTTAAAAGATCTGCAGAAGCTAAAACTATTTCTACAAAGTTCATCGACATGGAAGGAAAACATTCTTGGCACACTCCCAGGGGAGCCTGGGTGAGTGAGCTCCCCAGGGGAATGGCCGTCCTCGTGGCTCTTCCCATCCACGCTGGCAGAGTCGGACGGCAGGCTGCAGACCTCGTAGCTGTGCCAGTCGGGGCTCGGAGCAGGTTCTGTGCACCCAAGTACCCGGGGCCTTCACGTGTAGTTAAAAGACGAAAGGGCTAAGGAGAGTTTCCCTGTATGTTACAAAACAAGTGATGTGTTACTCTACATGGGAGTGCGTGTGTGTGTGTGTGTGTGTGTGTGTGTGTGTGTGTGTGTGTATACTTTCTATACCCACTCCCCCTTCCAGGGCTGCTTACATGGACCTTGTCTCCTGGCCGTTCTGAATAACGCCGCCGCCGTAGAAGCCTCCTCGACATACTAATTTTATTTCTTTGGGGGTATATGCTCCAAAGTGAGAACGTCGGATTGGCGAGTAGTTCCATTTTTTTTTTTTTGTCTTTTTGCAAATCCTCCATACTGTTCCCTACATCGGCAGCGCCAATTTATGTTGCTCAGCCCTAGGATGGCAAAGAAGCCTTGCCACTTGGGCAAGATGGATGGCCCCTGTGAAGGCCCAGAAGAGCGCTGACCCCTCCCGCGTGTGAGGACACAAGCCATGCCCAGGAGAAAAAGGACTTGCCCGGGCCCCAGCCACCCCCGGCACCCACCTCGGGGTTCTCTAGCGTCGCAAGCAGTGAGAGTTTCTCGGACACTCAGCCAGTGAGCTGTATGTATCTTCCTGAGCCGACTGTGAGCGCGTGTGAGTCAGCTCTCTGTTGGTGTAAGGAAATACACCAGGTACCTAATTTACCCTCAGAGGATGGTTCTGCAGCTCTGGAGGGTCTCCCCCACGATGGACGGCCGGGGCCTGTGGTGAGGCAGGACACCATGGGTGATTACAGGAGGCACGAGACGACTTACTTCCTGGCCAGGAAGCAATGAGAGGGAGAAGACACCCCAGTGACCTAAAGACCTCCCGTGGCCCCTGCCTTCTGAAGGCCCAGCCTCTGCCCATGCTGCCCCCAGCACCACCCTAGGTGCAGGCCTTGAACCTACACTGCCACTCCACAGCACAGCAGGCGGGGTGGCCTTCCCTCACTCTCGAGGTGGCTGTGCTACTTTGAACTTAGAGCAAAGGCACTGGATTGCCCTGACGTCCGTGCAAGTGACCCACTCCTAACCTCAAGCCAGCGGTTGGTTGGGTAACATATCTGAGCCCCTGGGCCATGCTGGTGTATTTAGAATGCTTCTAGAAGACACCCATAGCAGCACAAGATGTTTTGACAGTTAGACCCCAAGGGAGGCAGGAGTGAATGACGCCATCATCTGGTTCAGATAAAGGACGTTGGAGTGAATGCATGCCTAGAGAGCCACGCGGGCGCCTTGAGGACAGCCTGACCAGGCAGGGTAGGAGGAGGCTGGCAGGTGAGGCTGGAAGAGAGATGGGGCGGGACGTGGGCAGATCACAGATGCACCACTCCGTGGTGGCAATGCAGCCACTCCGTGCTGTGAGAATTCAGTGCCACCATCTGTGTCCAATATCTCACAGCACCCTCGACTTTCACAGGAAGATCACTGTTAGAGCAAGGACGCTGGGTGACTGGAAGCCAGCTTTGATTGTCATTATTGATCAAATGGCCGCGTGACTCAGAGACCGTGAACTCCGCAGTAATGTAGGAGATGAAGGCGATACCAAATGTCGATTAACCACACACCTCCGCCGGCCAACTCCACGGTTTCCATTTCTTCGCGTAGAAAACTTGAAAAAAAAATCTCTCCTGTCACTTTTTAAAGCAGTGAATGGCCTATTTGCTCTGTTATCGTGTACTAAAGCACCGTGAGATCCCTAGGGTTACAGCCACAGTCATGGAGGTGGTCATAGGGGCTGGGCCCTAAGGTTGTGCACCAGGGGGACTGCACTGGGCGCCTCTGGCCTTGAGTCCTTCTTCCCTCTCCTGAGGCACCCAGCGACACAGTGCTCCTCTCCAGGGAATAGCAGAGGCCTGGGGGTCAACAGGAAAACATCAGGCTTGTTCAAAGCTAGGCTCTGAGAAGTGTGGGACCTCTCTACCTGCCTGCCTGTCCCAGATCAATGCAAACCACATGGCTGGACCATGGGGAGAGGAGAGAGAGGCAAAGCTCAGCTCTGAAGGTGCGAGCACAGAGGGAGAGCCCAGGGCAGCTCAGTGGCGAACCAGTAGCAGAACCTGGAAGCCCCCAGTGCCCTTCTAAGACATATTTTAATGATGTGGAACTTCCCAGCACTCCTTTGATTGGAAGTTAGGATGCTTCTCCCTTTGTAAACCTTTAAGGATGCATCAGTGATTATCCTTTTATGTATTTTTTTTCCTGTGTCTTTGATTCCTTCCTTAGGGTGACTCATTCATGTGGATTGAGGGGTACTTCGTATATGCAATGCTAATATATCTGCTAAATATCAGCAGTGTCCTCTGCAGAAAGGATGTGGGAGTCAGTCTGGGAGCAGAGAGCAGAGACCACGTGTCCCAAGAGGGGATATTATTGCATTGAAAATCCTTCATCAGCTGAGTAGGTGCAGCCTGCTATGCCATTTTAATGATCATTTCATTGATTTCGGGAGATGTAGGAGTGCGCATATTCCTTTATGGAGAAGCCATACTTATGAAAATCACCTTAAGATGATACCATAAGGGTTCATGGCTAATGGTGCTCTCTATCCTCTGATTTATTTATTCAACGTGTATCAATGCAGCAGCCAAATTTTCTAGCCAGTAGAGATGTGGAAAAGAAAAACAGAAATCCCTGGCTCTGTATAGTTTAAATTGTAATTGAAGGTGGGGACAATAAACTCAACATTATCTATCTATCTTAGCTATATCACATATATAAAATATCATTTATATTACATTATATACTATTAAATAAACAACTGTTAAGGGGCAAAATAAAGTAGGGGATAAAGAAATGCCATTTTGAGGTAGGAAGATGAGAGTTTCAGGAAATTACACTGACAAGGTAACAAAACCTTGAAATAAATCAACAAGAAGACCAATAAGTGAAGCATAGCCAGAGAAAGAACATTTTAGTGGCGAGGCTTGCATGTGCCAAGATCCTGAGAAAGGAGATGCTGGGTGTTAAAGGAATGCTGAGTGGCCCGCTGAGGCCCCAGGTAGGTGTGTAAGGTGAGGAAGGGGCTACTGGGCATTACCAGCTATGAGCTGGACTCCAGTGACCTTTCTGACAAGGTCAACGATGATGGAATCACACTTGGATTCAGACAGACAGACCCCTGAGAGCAATGCAAGTTGTAAACACACACACACACACACACACAGAATGAGGAGATTTATTACATACTAAGGCTGGCAGGAACGATCAGGGAGGCTCACAAACTTGCCCTTTAATGCCCTGATGAAATAGGAAAAGTGATGGCTGAAAATGATGGCTTAGATGTGGATCCTAAAAAGTTACACCCCAGCCTGCTGACATTACCAGAAGGAATGTTTTGACATTCTGCAGTGTCTTGCCAATCTGCAGCCCACAGAGCCTATAAAAGTGACAGCCCGGTCAGCCACCCAGGGCTGGGAACTCCCCAGGGGGCACGTGGACGACGCTGCTCACACACAATCCGGTCTGCGATGCATGTAGCCAGGCTCCCAGGCCTGACCGCTCCCATGTCCACCGACCCAAGGGGATGCTAGAAGGCCTGGGACCCTGGGGACAGAGAGCCTGCTCCCGCTCGCCTGCCCTGTTGTCTGCAGAATGCTCTTATAGGATGGACTTGCATTCAGCCAGAAAGAAGAAGAATGAAATTATGTTGATTGCATGAAAAGGGATGAACGCAGAAATCATTGTGTTAAGTGAGATAAACCAGCACCAAAAGAACACACATTAGAAGTTTTCTCTCAAATGCATACTTTAGTTTTTCTAATATACTGAAAGTTAAAAAAAAATCTGCATAGAAGTAGATGGGAGATCACCGGAAGTGAAAGGGAATGAATACAAAGAGGTCAGGATCTGGGGGGGATGGAAGGGCAAATACGATCAAAGTCTAGTATCATTATTCATTGTATTCCACACACATCATAGAGGGGGTATTATGTTGTATAATCCATATGTACTCATGAGCAAGCTAAATTAAAGGAGACTTCACCAATCCCGTGCAGGGGCTCATGTAACAACCTGCTCTCAGGAACATTGCCTACGAAAGACAACCTAAAGCCCCTCTGTCCTCTCTGGGGCTCTGAGGACACACAAGCGGGCCTCTGGGCCTCTGCTCTCCGAGTGCCTCAGGACATCAGCCACAGGGGGACCAGCCCTGTCTGCCCCCCACACACCACTCACCGTCTCCTCTCCCGAGATTCTTTTCTCTATCCCCGGTTCTGAGCCAGGTATCTGGTTAAAAAGAGCTCTAACAAGTATCAGAGCGGGTAATACGTTCTGTCCTCAAAATGAGAATGTCTCCCTTGCTGTCATGTGAGGGATTGAAAAATAATTGAAAAGGAGATAAAATTTCTCCCTCTGTGATTACATGTTCTAATGCTCTGTCTGGCTGGGGTCACCTGAAGTCACACTACACACCCCCAGGGGGCTCCACAGTTGGACAAATGCTCTTACAATTTATTGAACAGATGTGACTATTTTTTTTTTAATACTGAGGTGACATAAAATGTTTCAGCCAAAGTGGAAAGCTTCAGAGAGAGTTTGGGTGGTGGAACTTTAGAAAAAGCTTTAGCAAATATCACACACACACACACACACACACACACACACACACACACACCTAACAAAGCTTGTAGCTTCTTTTAACACCAAATGTTAAGTGAAGGCTCAGCCTCCTGCTTTAGTATTTGCATCTGTATTTTATGTTCAGACTGAACTGTTGGTGGAATTATCATTGGAAACAGGAATACCATTCCGGTAAGTGCAGCTTAGATCCTAATAAATTTCAGGTTCTTCCAGGTTTTTACTTTAATAGATTAATGATACACATAATGGTAGACAAGACCTAGTAGAGAAGAAATACATCCTAAGGGACAGTTGCCAAAGAGAAGAAATTCCTCTCGTTTATGGCACTAGCTATGGAAGTGAGTGGTAGCCTGCAATGTCGGCTCTACTGCCCTGGATGATGGGCAAGGTGGAAAGAGAAGTGCCCAAGAAATACTCGACCGACATTCCTCTTCATTCTTCCACAGCCTCACAGGACTAGAATTCACTTTACACTTCGATTGCAAAGCAAAAGTGGGGATTTACAAGGGACATAGTTCAGTCTAAGAACTATATAACTCTTTGTAAATTTAAACGTTGTTTTTTTCCCCTACACCTAGGTAGGAAGATTTCCAACCATTTCCAATTACTTGGGACTCCCAGAAGCACACGTGAGCATTTGGGATGCCAAGTTGGAGGTGAGACACTGCAGGTGAAGCGTCTCAGACTCCTTTAGCTTCTGGGCTTTCTGGGTCACCATCTCAGGTGGATGAGTGACAGGCAGAAATGAGTTAATGTCGCTAGCTGGCAGGATTTGGGATACTCCCCCAGTCTCCACATTAATTTATAGCTGTAATAAGCAATTCAGTTACTGTGGTTTTGAGCTGGAAGGATAGGCAGTAACTTTGTACCTGATCTTAGGAAGGAGACAATGTCACTTAAGAGGTCATCTCAGATCTCTCCATCTTTCTCGACCCAGCTTTGAAGAGCACCCCACTTCCTATCAAACTAAACTCAGGACTCAATTGGAAATGTAGAGAGGATGAAACACACCAAGGCCATTAGATGAAGTGAAATTGTCTACATCTTTAGAAGAGATTGAAGATGGCTACTAAGGTTGGTTGTTTTCTTTAAATTATTTTTTTAACTCTAGAAGTGTAAAGTCAAGAAATACCTTGCAAGCTTTCTAAACAAAATCAGAATAAATAAGCCAATAGTCTCCACATGGAATAAGCAAGCATTTCTCAGAAAATGCGGGGTGTGGCCATGCATACGTGAATTCCAAGCACTCAGGAGGCTAAGACAGGTGTATCAAGGGTTCAAGGCCAGTCTAAGCTATATTGGGAGAACCTGTCTTGAAAATGTGAAGAGGAAATGGACATACATCTAAAAGATGTATCTGAGGACTGGGACAAAAGTCTCCCTGTACTGCCCACACGATTTCAAGGACATGTAATCAAGTCGCAGAGGAAGTCACCTGAGGAGCTAGAGGTGGAGAAATTCTTTCCAGAGGGTGTGAGCAGTGTCGCAGTAGAGGGTTGTGAGTACTTATCCTTCTTGTGCCTGAACACTCCTCATCCCTGACAACCTCTGGTCCCATAGCATTAGCAGAACAAGGGCCACCGGGCCACCAGGGACCTGGGCAGGAAACGGGGCCTGGAGCATGAACTTCCAGGCACCATGGATTTGGGGCTGAATCCTGGCTGTTTGCTTCCTTCCCTGGCAGGGCCCCTCGCACAAGGGATGTTACTCCTTGCGCAAGTATAAGGTGGCCCGGTGAAGGGCAGAGGTGAGATTCAAGTCCAGACTGGCTCTGAGACACTGTAACAGATGAACGTGCATTTGCCCCACAGCCAGCAATCTCTCTGAAGCCGGAGGCACTTCAGGAATGTGCAGGGGGGCAAGATTTCCTCCATGCAGATACAGGCCCTGAACTCGAGTCCTGGGGGCCTCAGGCAAATGAGTCTGCGCCCCTCCCTCCGCACTGGCCGGGACCCACGAGGGGCTGCGCAGTTTCCTCTGTATGATGTCATTTGGGTTTTTACCTTGCCGCACCTTTGGTAGGAGGCCTGGGTTTGGGCAAGGAAACCCAAGGGCCAGGAAACACCGCTGTGTTTGCTGTGTCCTGCAGCAGAGGCTATGGGGTGGCGAGGCCGTGGCAAGCACCTCTCCCCCACCTCGCTCCTCAGGGACGAATAGTTTGAGCTGCACCAGGGACCGGTAGGGGTGCACAGCCCACCCTCCCCTGAGCTGAGATGCACTGGTGACCACCAGCAGCAGCTGGCCAGGGCGGCCTGGGACAGACCCCCATAGCTATAGCTACTACAATGCCAGTATGAATGATTTTCCCTAGGCAAAAGCATTGCAGGAACAAACTAGAATTGAGGCCCAGAAAGCAGAAAAGGCTGACCCCAGGGGATAAGGCACACAATGGCCAGTCCTTGCACTCAGCTAAAACGTTCTCCCTGGCTCTTGGGCCCAAGGTTTTTAGTGGTGAACCCATCAGTCTTGTTAGTGCTCACGGCCCAGGAATGACAACTGGCGTTTATTTCTGTGTTGTTATTATTCTAACACAGCCACTACTGGAAACATCTGTTGTTACACACAGCACAGTGCACACAGCCTTGCTTGATTGGGTTCTATTAATTGCATCCATAAATTATGCATTAAAGTGGATGTGGGAGCTGAAGGGTGGGGAGGAGTGAGCCACAAATTCCCCTGGTGTGTTGCTGGAACCCTGAGCACTGGCCTCTTGGCTGATTCTTTCTCCTCATATTTTTACTGCCTGCTTCTTATCTCAGGCTAAAGACCCAGAGTTTAGACAGATCTAAGTGTTTCACAGTAAAAATGGGGAAAATATTGCCCGGGGACTTAGCCTTCCCTGCATTCCCTAATGGGGCATTGGATTTCAGAGTGGAGGTGCAAATCAACTGTGAAACACAACATTAGATTGGGCAAAACTTAAGGAAAGCTAGGAACAAGGCTCCTGTCAGCTCTCCACCTCTCCGGAGCTCCCAGAGAGGGGGATGGGAGGAAGAGCTGTGGGACCTTCATCCTCCAACCCCCTGCCTCTGGCCCTGTGATTACTGAGGTCCCACGACCCACACACTTCCTCAGCACCGTCCTTTCCATGGGCCCTCTTGGCAAGAGCACTCGAGGTTCCCGAGGCGAGAGTGGTTAGTCCCAGCCATAACCAGGTGCCTGGGGCATCATCTGATATCCCAGCGTGGGGCGTGATTCCATCTTCATGAGCAAAAAAAAAAAAAAAAAAAATGACTCAGGTTTGCCCTGCTGTGAATTAGCTCCCAGCAGGGAAGCTGGTTCTGTCTGGAGTTCAAGCGACCACACAGCTCTTGCTTGGTTCACAGAAGCAGGTGTGTGCGTCTACACACTCTTGCCTTCCCTGTGTGCCATGCACTGCCATGCTGTGGAGAACCACGGTGCCTCGGGGAGAATGGAAAGCTGTAAGAGTTTGATTTTGCCATTTAGAATGTGAGCAGGACAGTTTACAATCGATGGTTCAAAGGAAGAGACTTGGATGGAGAGCCGACTTAGAAAGACATGGACTGGGATACAAGGACCCAGGAGGAAAACGAGGCATTCAGAAACCAGCAAGAATGCAGAGCCATTGCACGGATAGCTTTTGTTCTTCTGTGAGTGTGTATGAGTGTGTATGTGTGTTTGGGCATTTTGAAGGTCTACTATTCCATTACTTTTTGTTGACGCATCACATAAACACAGAAAGTACCTAGCAGTAAAAGCATAAGATACACTGAATTTCCAGCAGGGAGACATTCCAATCTCATTAGCATCAAAATTGATCATCAGAACCAGGAACCTCCCTCGCTCCCCTTCCCATTCCTCTGCAAGTCACTACTGATTTTATTTCTAACAATATAGATTAGGTCAGCCAGTTTTAGAACATTCTATAATGAGCATGGTATCATTTGTGCTGGTTTCTGCGGCTCAATGGGATTTTAGTGAGAGGCATCCATAACGTTGGGCGTGTTTTCATTTCTCCCATTTGCATCACTCTGTTTTGATTTCATTGTGAGGAAATGTCACAACTCATTTGTCCATTATATGCCTTGTGGACATGTGTGTGGTTTTCCAGCTTGTGAAACATTCCCATACATGTGCCCTTCTGGACTGACCTGTGTGTAATTCGGAATGCTATTTTCAGAGCATTAAGAATTCACCTGGATAGTTTCTGCCTGGGTTTACAGCCTAAGTCAAAGCCCGGCACTTCTTGAGCAATGCTGCATGCTATTTTGGAATACGGAGGCTAAGAATAGCCGGTGTGAATGTGCTATTTGTGAGCATCAGGCACGCCTTTCTTAGATGTCTTTCCAAAGCAGTGTGCGCTTGCCTCCGCACATGAGCTCTTCTCTGTGCTTGTGGGGCCATTGAGCAGTGACTGAGCTGTGGGCGAGCTATGCTTCTTTGATAAACAGATGTAACCCCCTTCCCCGCCATACACACACACAGTGAGCACCAGGGCAGGAGAGAGGGAATATGAATGCACACACACACACACACACACACACACGGTGGGCACCAGGGCGGGGGAGAGGGAATAGGAATGCTCCTGGTATTGAATGATCGCCCACTGAAACTCATCCATGCTGACGACTCCAGGCCACCTTCAGAATTCACCTCTGTCTCCGTGCTCCTGAGACTAGACCTCACAATGAGGTGCTTGTCTTCTGAACACATCTTTCTCCTTTTCACTCAGGGCAGAAGAGAAGGGCTCAAAGGGAGCTGGCACTTAGTGGAGACACAAATCACCCCTCTAGCCTCATTTTTCACGAGCCCAGGGAAAAGCCAACTCTGCCGATGGTCACTCCTGGGGATGGGGACTAAGAAGTGAAAGCTTCCTCCTGAAACTTGGCTGAGGGAGGTGGACAGGGACCTGTTGGAGGAAGATCAGGGAAGCCTGGTCATCTCACAGTGACAATGGTGGTGGTGGTGGTGGTGATGGTGATGATGATGGTAGTAGTGGTGACACTGACAGTGATGGTGAAGGTGAGGGCAATGATGACCGAGAGTGGCTTGTTGTTTCAAACACGCAGATTCGGTTCACTGCAGAGCCAGTCCCTCGAGGCTGGAGCGCTCCATTCAGTTTGTAAGCACCATTGTGTCTCGAAGAGCAGTTGGGTATGGAAATCAAAGCGTGTCATGTGGTTCTGACACCCCAGAGAAATGAGGCAGATCCACACCTGGAACATTCCTTCCCCCCCCCCCCCGCCCCCGCTCTCTGTGGCTATGGTAATTGACCCGACGACTCACTTGAGAGTAGGGAACCAAATGGTGTGGGTTTCAGTCCATGTAGAAAGGTCTGCCATGGATTCTTAATTAAGTAAACCTTGATTTAAGTACTTGGAAAGTTCTTTGTGTGTGCAGATTCTGCAGATCCTCACCATGGGGGCTCCCTCCAGCAGAAGGCCGGGTGACTCTGCCTGACAATTAGCTCCTCACTGTCAGAAGGAACACACGCAGCTGGAGCCTATGAGGGTGATTATCAGCCGCTCACCTGAGAAATGGCCCTGCACCTGCCAAGCATCAGAATTTCCTTTTTACCTCTTTCTACACTGCTCACGGCTGTAAACACTATGGACATCTAAATTCTGGCTCATTTCATTTCCCTGCATTATGTTCTCTCTGTTTTGTTTTTATTTTTTTTTTAATGGAGCAATTGTTAAGGGGATCTCACATTGTTATCAGGCAGTGAAATTGAGACAGATGAATCTTAAGGGCAGAGCTCCAGCCATTGAAGATGCAGGCCCAGGCTCAGCAGAGGGGACCAAGCCAGAAAACCATCAGTGAGCTGAATTCAGACTGGGCTTTGAAGACAAATGGAGAGTTCTGAACTGGAAAATAGTGATTTATATTTGCAGTCTGCTGAAGGGACTTGGGGCTTTTGCATTGCTACCAATCAGGCAGAAAAAAAAATCACTTAAATATTTTCCATGTGTGATTTTCTAGGAGGTTGGAGTTGGGTAAAAGTCTCTCAAGGCAAGAGACATAAACAAACCAGGACCCTTAAGCCTCCATCTCCCAAGTGTGCAGCTTTCATTGGGCTGCGTTTGACCTTTTTTTTTTTTCATTTGCTGTGTCTACTACACACAACTCTAAGCCATTTTCCTGAAATACAAATAGGGGCATGGTCTGGACACTCTCCCTTTCTGGGCTGGTGTCATGGGAGTATCCATAGCCCTCACAGATGCTTGCACAGATAGGAACAGCACTTGTGAGCCACACTGGTGAGTTTTAGTCAAGGTCACACTTAGGTGACAAAGGTTGTGTTCTGCCTTTTGGGTTGGGGGTCCCGGGAAAGATGCACCTATCCCAAGTTTAGGCATTACCTATGGTTCTTATTTGCCATTGGAAAATCATTTTCTTTGTGGACCATCTGATAATGCTACTTATTGTAAATCCAGGTCACTGAATGTGAGATGTGGTGATAGAGGTTCGTTTTGCCTACCAGGAAGCCTCACAGGGCACTACTTCAGCCCCCATTGAGCAGCTCAGCAATGGCATCTAAGACTCAGTGTCTTTTGTTCTTTTTTTCCTATTATGCTCAACCTATTAATTTAGTCCATAGATGTTTAGGTCCATAAATAAAAATGGCTCCCAAAGCTGCAAGCATCATATGAAAATGAAGGATGGAAGCAGACTGAATTCTTATTATGGGACAGAAAACACAACTGAGAGACCCCCATCAATATTCTCATCAAGATTCACCTCATGGGCAAGGAATGGGTCATATGCCATCAGCAAAGGATTCTGAGAAAAGTGACTATCTGCCATCACCGGCTCCCTTGGGGAGTATGAACGGGGTGGCATGGGCACCCCCGTGTGTCCCTGTCTGAGGGGCGCTCAGGATGCAGGGCTTGAGTTTCAAAGCAAGGCACCTGAGGCATCAACCGAGGCTCTGTGTGGAAGGAGAGAGGCCTGCTGGAAAACACGCCGGCTGCTGCAGGAGAGGTCAGGTATTGAGCTGCTGGTGATCTCCTGAGAGCCTTTGCTCCCCGTCCCCTCTTCTTTGGAAAGCATCTACGGGTCTAATGAGGCAGAGGAAGCAATTAGGGAAATCAATGGGGATTGGCGGGAGTTGCAGCAGGGGGGAGGAAGAAGAGCACACACTGGGGAAAAGCATGTTGTGCAGAGCTCCCTGCGCTCACTCTGTAACAGAATGTATTCAACAACACAAAAGAGAAATCAAATTCGTTTGCAATGATCATTTTCCTGTTTGTAATAAAGGACTGCACTGCCGAGCCACGCCCCCAATCCCAACCAACATCGAAATTTTAGGATAATTTACATAACTTGCAGGTTTTTCTTCTCTCTGGAGAAACTAGAAGAAATTGATCCACTGGGGTCTCAGTCCCAAATAAGGACATCTAAACTACAACACTGACCCCGAGGGGCATGGACACCATATGCCACAGCCTAGCTCCATGCCGTTGCAAGTGAAATCTAAAGAAAAAAGCGCAACAATATGAGAGATAAGTAAATAAACAAGGCAGAATCCATCTACCACTCACCTAGTTGCTGCCCCTCCCCTCTCGTAGAGATCGACAAGAACTGGGGAGTAGGGGAGAATGTAGAATCGCTGGTAAAGAATACAGAGGTATTCAGAGTGATAGAAAGCTCTGGAAACAGATCAGGGCAATGTTGGCACAAAATGGTTTTGATCGTCAGTTTGCTATTCAAATTTTGTCACAATGAAAAAGAGGAATGGAATTGGAATTTTTGTCTCTAGGTTGTTCTCTCTCTCTCTGTGTGTGTTTGTGTGTGTCTGTCTGTCTGTGTATGTGTGTTCATGTGTGTGTATCTCTCTCTGTGTGTCTCTGTCTGTCTGTCTGTCTGTCTCTCTCTCTCAAAGTGTAGTTTCCCACTGACACAGCAATGGCCGGGCACACCAGCCATGTTGAGAGAGCTCTGGCACCAGGCTAGGGGGTGCCAGGACAGCATGCTTTGCAAGGCTGGGCTCCCACCTGTATTCATGTGGGACTGAAGCGGGCTGGTTTATCCAGAACTTCCCAAGATGAAAGGCAGCAGGCAGACATGTGCGTTTCTCCATATCAAAGAAGGAAAGCAGGTCTCACACAATTGAGTTGACAGCTTTCCTATTTTAGTTCAGTAGCCAGAGGACTGAGGATCTGTATTTTGCTTGGATTAAGTTGTCACAGCAGAGGGCACTCGGAGTCAACAACCTTCATGTCCCATCAAAGGTTTGCATCTGACCAATTTGTGATCGTGAAGCTTTTCTTTTGAAAAAACAACAACAATCAAAAAAGAATATTATTTGCTTTGAGAAATCCACGGTGCAAAGTGTGGGAGAGACATATGAAGAATAAACAAATGCTACGTGAAAATCACTGAGGATAGGGGCTCTGCCACTCAATGGATTATTTATAGAAATGTTATATTTGTTTTGCTACTGTGCTGTGACAGGTAAAATAAAAAGGTGTGCTGAGGGAGGCCTGCTGGCGTTGTCCTTATTTCTTCTGTTTTCTTAGAGTGTCGGAGAGATTCTGCCACTCTCCGCGAGAGATAAATAACACACCAAGTAACAGGAAAACAAAAGCACGGATATGAGCTGAAAATATTCTGGCCTCAGAACAATAACTCTCTCCATTGAGTTAAATGCGTTTATCTCAGAGAGAAATCCCTCCAGTGCCAAATGCTTGGCTCTCAGAACAAAATCAGAGCTCGAGGAGCAACTGGAGCACGGGGAAAGGAGATGGGTAATCTAGATGGCCCAGCTTCTTGGTTTTAGTTGTAAATATCCCCCTCTGCTAGGGATAGCAACAAATTGAAATAGATGACTATGCCCTGCTCCCAGAAAGAGGGAGCTGTCCAAGGTTCTGTAGTTAATTTATAAGCAATGTTAAAAGGAATCTTTAAGAGGGAGAAAGATGGCGCCGAGACAATAGGGAGGCACCCCGACTCGCACCAACTGAATAGCGAGCTGGGAACTCCAACACCCAACACTCCACCAAGAACCCAGCAAAACCAGCATCCAGAAGCAGTGGAGAAACGCAGGAAAACAAAAAGGAGCAAAAAAGAAGAACCGAAAACCTACACGGAGCCGGAGATTAATCGGGGCACCCTCCCCCCACCAGCCGGCCCTGGCCCAAACAGGGTCAGGCTGGGAAAGGGAAACCCGGCGATCGGCAGACAGGTTGCCAGGAGCGCAGAATCCATATAGCGGGAGACCCCACGGACACAAAGCAGGGTGCGGACCAAGACACACCCGGCAGCGACGAGAAGTTCGGGTCCACACCGGATTCGGACAAGGGAACCCAGCGCGGCAGAAAGAGGGAACGGGGGAGCCACCACGACACTTCGCCAACCCCTGAAGGGCCAACGGCGGTGCGGGACACACACACAAAGCAGCAAAAGTGAGTCCCCCATAATCCCTTCCCCCAACGGGAGACCCAAGCCCGACAAAGACGATATATCTCCCTCCCTCCCCCTCCCCACTCCCGTGGGAACAAAGATTCCCCAAATCAGGCGGGAAGCTCCCAGCAGGCACTGGGAAGCCAGTCTAGCAGGGGAAGGGCGGAACAGCCCCAAGCCCCCAAAGGTTCCTGAACTGGCAGAACCGGCCCCGTCCCCTTCCCAACAGGGGCCAGGGACGGCCGGCAGGGCAAGCCCCACCCGAGGCGCCTAGACCTTGCGGACTCTTACAACTAAAATCACAGGCGCTGGTGGGCAATACCAGCCCAGCAGGGTCACCTGAGCCTGATCTCGTTCCCCCTCCTCGAAGCGGAGGCGAGGTCTGAGGGTGCCAAGCCACACCCGGACAGTCAATCCCACTGGGCCCCACACATACTGCTTCCCCCCCCAACGGACTCGCGGGAGGGCGCAAGCACAACCCAACAACCCAGGGCTCGCTCTGGGAGGCAGACCCCACTTAAGTGCCTGTTGTAGGGGACTCACAGTGCACAGGAGGGCGGGGCCCCGGCGAAAGCGCCCGCTCTGATAGGCGTGCCCTGCACTGGTGGGCGGGGCCACAGCGACAGCACCTGCTGACGCAGACACGCCTACACAGAAGGGAGGGAAGATCTACACAGACTTCCAGATGCGCAAATCACAAAGAAACATAACTCAGTTCATCAAAGGACAAGCCAACTCGCCAGCTCCAAAAAGCAGCACGACTGGAGAGGAGATGGAGAATAAAAAAGCAAATGAGGACATGTTAACAGGAATGATCGAAACCGTCAGAAATGAAATCAGAAAACAATTCCAGGAGTTTAGAGCGGAAATCTGGAAGGACACCCAGGAAGCCAAGAAAGAAATGGAAGCAAAACTGGATACAATGCAAGCCTCGTTTAAAGAAATGGAAGCAAAAATGGATACAATGCAAGCCGCCTTTAAAGAAAATCTCCACACCCTGAGAATTGAAATGCATGAAAAAATAGATTTAAAATACAACTCTTTAAAGGAAGAAATTTCCACGATCAGAGCTGATATGACAACCATGAATAGCTCTCTGACATCCATAAACTCCGCAATTGAAACCATAACACAAAGAGTGGACCATATGGAATCCAGAATCTCTCGCCTGGACGATGAAGCAGCTGACAACAACCAGAAAATGACCACACTCCAAGAAAAGGTGAAGCTTCAGGGAAGATTACTCCAGGAACTAATGGACAAAGACAAGAGATATAATCTGCGTATAATTGGAATAGAAGAAGGAGCCGAATATCAGAGCAGAGGGCTTAATCATGTTCTCAATAAAGTTATTGCAGAAAACTTCCCCAATCTCACAGGGGACCCCATCCAGGTAACCGAAGCCTATAGGACACCTGGCAGGCCAGACCCCAGGAAAACCACCCCAAGGCACATAATATTCAAGACTACAGACCTCAAGATTAAAGAGCAAATTCTGAATTCAGCCAAAGCGAAGAAGGAAACTTTTTTCAATGGGAAGAGGATTCGAATAACATCCGACTTATCCACACAAACTTACCAAGCTCGAAGTGAGTGGAAGAACACCATCCAAGTACTTCAGAATAACAATTTACAACCTCGGATCAAATATCCAGCGAAACTGGAGTTCACATTCGAAGGGAGAACCAGATCTTTCCACACCAAAGAGGAGCTAAAGGAGTATGTGAATAAAAAACCAGCCCTACAGCGAATATTAAGAGGGGAAGCCCACCCAACAGAGATCGTAAAAGACACACAGACAGATTCAGAAAGAAACTTCAATAGCCAAAGTCCAGCAGAAACACAAGCTCACTAAAGACAAGAAGAAAAAAAAAAACAACAGGAAAAAACAGCCCAACAAGAAAATGGAAGGAGAAAAAACACCCTTATCCTTGATCTCTTTAAATATAAATGGCTTAAACTCCCCGATCAAGAGGAGCAGACTGGCAGAATGGATCCGCAAGCAAAAAGTTGACATCTGTTGTCTACAAGAGACCCACCTTACAGCAAGGGACAAAAACAGGCTTCGAATGAAAGGATGGAGCAAGATCTACCAAGCAAATGCACCCACCAAAACAGCAGGTGTAGCCATCCTGATCTCAGACAAGCTGGATTTCTCTTTAAAGTCCACTCAAAAAGACAAAGAAGGACACTACATATTGATACAAGGAAAAATCCAGAATCAAGACATCACGGTGATAAATGTATACTCACCGAACAAAAGAGGCCCGACATATGTCAAGCAAATTCTCACAGAATTACAGAGCAAGATAGATGCAAACACAATCATAGTGGGTGACTTTAATACTCCTCTCTCTCCAAGAGACAGATCCAACACCCAGAGGATTAGTAAGGGAGCTGAGGACCTAAATAACACCATTGCCCAAATGGATCTAACAGACCTATATAGAACCTTCCACCCTACAGAGACCCAATACACCTTCTTTTCAGCAGCCCATGGATCATATTCCAAAATAGACCACGTCATAGCCCACACAAAGAACCTCAGCAAATACAAAAGAATTGACATCATCCCATGTATTATATCTGATCACAGTGGATTAAAGGTAACCCTCAACAACAAAGGATACCACAGAGCCTATACACACTCTTGGAGGCTAAACCCCACGCTGCTATCCAACACTTGGGCCACAGATCAAATTAAAGATGAAATCAACGAATTCATAAGCCACAATGACAAAGAAAACACATCACAAAGAAACCTATGGGACACAGCTAAGGCAGTACTGAGGGGCAAGATCATTGCACTCAGTACCCACATTAAAAGAATGGAAGCAGAGCAGGTGAATACCCTCACGATGAAACTAAAACAACTGGAGAAACAAGAAATGACAGAATCTAAAACGACTAGGAGGGGAGAGATTACAAAGATTAAAGAAGAGATAAATCTGATTGAAAATAGAAAGACCATTCAACAAATAAATAAGACTAAAAGCTGGTTCTTTGAGAAAATAAACAAAATTGACAGACCCCTTGCAAGACTCACAAAAAAAAGAAGAGAAGAGACTCATATTCGTAAAATCAGGGACTCCACAGGAAAAATTACAACAAATACACACGATATTCAAACAATCATAAGGAGCTATTTCCAAAACCTCTACTCAACAAAAAACAATAATTTTACAGAAATGGATCAATTCTTAGAGAAGTACAAACTGCCCAAACTGAACCAAGAAGAAATAAATCAACTAAATAAACCAATAACTTACGGTGAGATACAGGAGGTAATCAAGAACCTCCCTACTAAGAAAAGCCCAGGCCCAGATGGATTCACCAATGAATTCTACAAAACCTTTAGTGAGGAGCTAATTCCAATACTCCTCAAACTCTTCCGCGAAATAGAAACGGAGGGAAAAATCCCGAACTCATTCTACGAAGCTAATATCATACTCATCCCCAAACCAGGCAAAGATCCAACAAAAAAAGAGAACTACAGACCAATATCACTAATGAACACAGATGCAAAGCTCCTCAATAAAATATTAGCTAACAGGATCCAGAAAGTGATCAAGAATATCATACATCATGACCAAGTAGGCTTCATCCCTCAGTCACAAGGATGGTTCAACATCCGTAAATCAATCAATGTAATTCACCACATAAACAGAACTAAAATCAAGAATCACATTGTTATCTCAGTCGATGCCCAAAAAGCCTTTGACAAAATACAACATCCATACCTATTAAAAGCTTTGGAGAGAACAGGAATAGATGGAACATTCCTCAAAACAATAAAAGCCATATACAACAGACCAACTGCTAATATCATATTAAATGGAGAGAAACTTAAATCATTCCCCCTAAACACAGGAACAAGACAAGGATGCCCACTCTCCCCACTTCTGTTCAACATAGTACTGGAATCCCTAGCCATAGCAATAAGGCAAGAGGAGGACATCAAAGGGATCCACATCGGCAAGGAAGAAATCAAGTTATCCCTATTCGCAGACGACATGATCTTATATCTCAAGGACCCAAAAAACTCAGTACCCAAACTCCTACATCTAATAAACCAATTTGGCAAAGTAGCAGGATACAAAATCAATCCACAAAAGTCAGCAGCTTTTCTGTACACCAGCAATAGACAAACAGAAAAGGAAATTATGGAAACGATTCCATTTACAGTAGCCAAAAAAAGAATAAAGTACCTAGGGATCAACTTAACCAAGGACGTGACGGACCTATTCAATGAAAACTACAAAAATCTAATAAGGGAAATCAAAGAAGACACAAGGAGATGGAAAGACCTCCCATGCTCATGGGTAGGCAGAATCAATATAGTGAAAATGGCCATACTGCCCAAATTGTTATACAAATTCAATGCAATACCTATCAAAATCCCAGCCACATTCTTCACTGAAATAGAGAAACCAATCCATAAATTCATATGGAACAGCAAAAAACCTAGAATAGCCAAAGCAATTCTAGGCAAAAAACATAGTGCAGGAGGTATCACCATACCAGACTTCAAGCTCTACTACAAGGCCATCATAACAAAAACAGCATGGTATTGGTATAAAAACAGATCGGAAGACCAGTGGATTAGAATTGAAGACCCAGAAATAAAACCGCACTCTTACAGCCAACTGATATTCGACAAAGGAGCTAAAGACATACAATGGAATAAACATAGCCTCTTCAACTACTGGTGCTGGGAGAACTGGGCAGCCATATGCAGAAAACTCAAAGTAGACCCAAGCCTATCACCATGCACCAAGATCAACTCAAAATGGATCAAGGACCTCAACATCAGACCTGAATCCTTGAAACTACTGAAGGACAGAGTAGGAAAGACACTAGAACTTATAGGCACAGGAAGGAACTTCCTGAATAGAGTCCCAGGCGCACAACAAATAGGGGAAAGACTCAACAAATGGGACTACTACAAATTAAAAAGTTTCTGCACAGCTAAGGTCATAGCCACCAAAATAGAAAGACAGCCAACGATATGGGAAAGGATATTTACCAGCACAGCAACAGACAAAGGCCTGATATCTGTCATCTACAGAGAACTCAAAAAACTAAGCCCCTCCAAGCCCAATAAACCTATTAGGAAATGGGCAAAAGAGCTAAAGAGAGACTTCACAAGAGAAGATATAAAAATGGCAAAGAAACACATGAGGAAATGCTCAACATCCCTGCTAGTAAAGGAAATGCAAATAAAAACAACCCTGAGATACCACCTCACCCCAGTTAGAATGGCCTATACTCTGAACTCAGGAAACAACAAATGCTGGAGGGGCTGTGGGGAAAGAGGAACCCTTCTCCATTGTTGGTGGGAGTGCAAATTAGTACAGCCACTTTGGAGAACAGTATGGAGGTTTCTCAAAAAGCTCAATATAGACCTACCCTATGACCCAGCCATACCACTCCTAGGCATCTATCCTAAACAGCAAAACCCAAGATATCAAAAGGACATTTGTACTTCCATGTTTATCGCAGCACAATTCACAATAGCCAAAATTTGGAAACAACCCAGATGCCCCTCCACAGATGAATGGATCCAAAAAATATGGTACTTATACACAATGGAATACTACATAGCGATTAGGAATGGTGAAATATTGTTATTTGCAGGGAAATGGTCAGAACTCGAACAAATAATGTTGAGTGAGACAAGCCTAGAACACAGAAAACAAAGGGGCATGATCTCCCTGATATATGACTGTTAACAAAGGGAGATGGAGAGACAGTAGAGACCAAGTCTGTGAACACTGTATATGTGCTTGATACATTGTATACTGCATATGGGTCTACCTGACCTAGACAAGGGATGGGAAAACAGGTTGTAAGATATCACAAGAAATGTACACAATGCCCTACTATGTAACTGCACCCTCTTTGCACAGCACCTTGTAAAAAAAAAATTTATGTTCAATTGATAATAAAAAAAAATTAAAAAAAAAAAAAAAAAAAAAAAAGGAATCTTTAGTCACTTGCTCTTTAAGGCTGTGCATCCAGCTACTAAATCAATATGCGTTCCCCCAGGGCCATTTTGAGAATGTTTGCTAAGCGTGTTGAAATACCTCTGATAATGTTTCCTGTCACTTTCATGACAGCAATTAAAGGAAGAGTCTGGGGGTGGGGCCATGTCTCATCTAGCTAACCATATTCACTCAAATCTGATGGCTCCATTTGGCTATTAGACATAAACACAGGACTACAAATCAAATTTAAATCTAACTTTTGCCTCAGCGCATGCCCAAAGTAGAAGGTCTATGCAAAGATGATAGACTAACAGTGTGATTAATACCTGTGGAAGTTCAAAGGAGGGAAAGTAGGACTCGTTAGGTGAAGAAAAATAACCACAGAACCCATTTATGCAACCAAGCTCGTTTCTTCCTATCAGTGAGTTATCTATGCCAGATTTCCTTCATAATTAGTTCCTTTCCTTACTCAAACATGCCCATTGTGGTGCTGGGATTTAAATCTCTTTAATCACTAAAGATTAATATAATTTAGGTAGGGATTGCTCTAAGAAAATAGACATACTCAAGGGTGTGTGCAGTGGTGAAACATTTGTTGATCAAGTGAGTGAATGAACTAATGAAGGATTGAATGTGAGCTGAGGAGGAAAAGGACGTCAAAGGTCTACAATGTTTCATGTCAGAAGTGTAGAAATGAACAATTAGAACATTTTTAAATGATAAAAAAAAATCCTGTTCACAAGTGCCAATCCTGAGTCTCATTTTAAAGTCTAGAAGTTCTGGCCCTGTTCTCTGCTGTTCCTTTGTGGGGTCATGCATAGGGACTGTCCACCCTAAAAGGCCCATTGCCCTAGTTCTCTGCAAGCCCCTACTCCTGAATGTACCGTAACATTAGTTGTTTGTACAGCTTGTGTTTACTCCCTTGTTTCTGTTTGTCGTGGTTATTGTTATTTGTTTCATCTTGTGAAGGCTCTTGCTCTGTTGCTGAAGCTACATTCTCATACCTAGACTTAGGTGAACCTCCTGCCTCAGCCTCCCATCTAGTAGGCATCACACTCTGCCGTTGAGTTATCTGTTTTCTTGTCTTTCAGTTATTAGGTATATAAAGTGTTCTAAGTTGGTAAACAAAAGCTTGACCAAGAAGGCCAAGAAGGTGTTCCTTAGAAAACATGAGGATCTCGTGAGATAGTGAAGACAGGAGTTATCTGTCCCTGAAGGAATTCTCCTGCCTGCTTCTCACATTCATCTAGCTTCATAGCCTATGGGCTTTTGGCTTGTGGTCCCCACATCTGCTGGCCAGTGAGGCTGGACACGTGATCTAGTCTAGATAGACAGTCTGGATGGTTCCATCCTTCCCTAGGCTCCGACCCTGAGATTTCCCCAAGGAGTCTCTCATCCAAGGTAAGGTTTCCTTTTTCAGTGCAACTTCCTTGCGTGAGATTTTATTTATTTATTTTTTTGCATGACCAATTGGCCACGGAACCAATCTCAACAATTAGTCTGATCAAGCAAGTGTGTCCTCTGCCTCAACTCTGCAGCGTCCCCAATGAAATTGGACCGTGTGGGCTGAAATAATCTTTATTCCACAATATTTACTGATGACTATTAAATGGGGAAATAAAATTAAAGTTGTGTGAACGATGAAAGCTCTTTTGTGCCGAGAGGCATCTGTTCATGGCTTCCATTGTCGACGCTCTCTAGCTCAATAGGCAGAGCGTAAAACAAATTTAAATGAAAGAAAGAGACTGAATAACAGACAAAGCAGTTGGGCCCTTGAGAGAAATGTGCATCTCAGCCATCAGTAGTTAGAATAGTGTGTTCAGAGAACAGCACACACCACAGGGTGCCAGGGATGGTTGCTGAGAAAGATTTGGGGTTTCTGCCTTGCAAATATTTATTACCTTCTCCATCTCCATTGCTCATGCAATCCATGTACACTAATGACCAGCTCCCTGAGTGGCGTTTCTGGAGCAGCCGGGTGAGCGGGTGACCCAGGCTTCCTCTCTGGCCCTGCACCAGAAGCAAGGTCTTCATGAGGCCCAAGTAGCCAAGGCTATGGTGCTAAGAGTGCTGAGAACTCACTCTGGCTCCACCCAAATCTGTCACACAGACTAGACAAGCCCTCTTCTACCCCGGAAATGGGAAGAGGAGCCAAGTGGGAGGACAGTCCTAACACATTAGGCAAGCTGTACACCTGCACAATCAACTGTGGAACACCAGATGGTCCCTGTAAGACAGAGGAGTCAGACACCCATCAGTGCCCATGGGCTGTCCTCCAATGTCACCTCCAAGTAGAAGAAGTCACAGGCCCTCACCATAGGGAAAAGGAACATTTCAGTTATGAGAGTCGGGCATTCTCACCACCTAGTTTGTACTGACTCAAAATATCAAATTTAACCCTGTAAATACCCTCTGATACCATGTGCCAATCTAAGCACAACCTTCTCTTCCCACGCCTGTGCTGAGAATCTGAGCAGAAGGCAGGAAACCGTCTGAGTCTCGCAATGGGCTCCTGAGTCTCCGATGAGATCTTCTCCTTCCTCATACCTAACGATCTCACTGAGCTTCCTAATATTCCTAAGAAGTTTCTTTCTGCTTAAGCTCATCTGAGTAGCCTTGTTTTCTGAGTTTAGAATGCTGACTCATACAGTCACTTGGATGTACAATGAGAAACAAAAGCACCAACTCACAAACCATGTCGTATGGACATGGTGATTTCAAAGCCCTGGACTAAATCAGAAATGAGATTATCAGCATTAATTTTACCCCTTATGTTTTAAAATCTCAGGCTTAAAAAAATGTCAAGGGCTGGGAATATGGCCTAGTGGAAAGAGTGCTTGCCTCGTATACATGAAGCCCAGGGTTCAATTCCCCAGCACCACATATATAGAAAATGGCCAGAAGTAGCACTGTGGCTCAAGTGGCAGAGTTCTAGCCTTGAGCAAAAAAACAAAACAAAACAAAAAGAAGCCAGGGACAGTGCTCAGGCCCTGAGTCCAAGGCCCAGGACTGGCAAAAAAAAAAAGAAAAAAATTCAAGATCTAGCTTCTCTTGGGAAATCGGCATCTAGAAAATTTGAGAAAGGAAATAGAATTTGAGGCTAGATACAAAATTTTTGATAAGGGATATTCACTACATAATTATCCATTGTTAGTGTATATGACTAGCAAAGCCATTATTGGATGACAGCAGTTTCCCAGGCCCTGCACTAACAGGTCAGCATCCGAGCTGTTCAAACACCAATGGGAAGAGGGACATGAGTAGCATCCATTTTCTCATTAGCATGTTTATCTACTTTAATTTTACCTCCACAGAAAAATTAAAAAAAGCTAGCCAGGTACTGTAACCCCCAGCTACCCGGGATGCTAAAATCTGAGGATTGCCATTCAAAGCCAGCTGGGGCAGAAGAATCCCAGTGAGACTCTTATCTACAACTAACAACTCAAAAATCAGCTGTGGCTCAAAGTGGAAGAGCACTAGCCTTGAGCAAAAGAGCTCAGGGACAGCGCCCAGGCCCTGAGTTCAAGCCCCCATGACCAACAAAAACAAAAATAAAAACTAGAAAAGCTGCTGATAAGCTTAGGGAGATCAGGTCTACTTGTAATTTCACATGTGTGTGTCCTTTAACCCTTCAAAAAGCCCTAAGAAGTAGACATCGTTATTGCTACACAAAGCACAGGGAGTTCCAAACATGAGATACTGGGGGGAAATGTCTGGAAAAGCAAAGTAAAGAAACCCAGAAAAGAAGAAGGGAAGTGTCAAGCAGTACCAGGAGCCATGTGTAGGTTTTAACTGAATCCTCCACTTAGGACCGGAAGGGGTCTGAGCTCACAGGAAGGGTCTCTATAACATCGTGTTCTGGCTCACCGAGGGCTCCCGCTGAACTAAACACAGCCTCACCCCATCACAGGTCTCCTGGGTGCTGCGCAGGTGAGCCGCCTCCCTCCCTCACCAGCCTCATTATCATTTCAGAAAGCAGTCTTGGCTGGATTGTGAATTATTTGCATCAGTGGATAAACACGCTTGTTCAGAACTGATACACCAGGAAAGCCGTTTCTAAAGACAATTAAACGTGAACTGCCTTGCCTGCACCAGGGCCACCCTCTGTAAGGGCTTCCTGCAGGAGCCAGGGGGGGCGAGATTTATGGACCCGGCATAGATGACCCACGGCATCGACGCTGACCCAAGAGTCTGGCTGCTTTATGACCGCACCGAGCAGAGTTCATGCAGACATCTGGTCTGCAGCAGAGAAAAATGTCTTGCAGAAAACCCAAAATGTTTACACCTCCCTGGCTTTTGAAAGAGGCTATGAGGGGAGACATAAAAAAATAGAAGCAGGAAGACAAATTTCACAGAAGAATTTTTTTTCTTTTTTTTTTTTTTTTGAGTAGTTTAGTAAGTGGAGAGAAAGGACTTGCATGGCTCATAACTGGCAATGCCGAATGGGTCATTTGGGGGTAAGATTTCGTCAGAGGAGGGAATGGTAGGGGATGGTCTAACCTGGGGATCCCACGGCTCATCACTGTTTAAGACCGCTACCCACAGACACCCATAATTCTCAGGGAAATGAGAAGTGATGGTCGAAGGCCACAAGGATCTAGTGGGACAAGAAATTACTGGGATCAATTGCAAGACAACATAGCTGATAGAAATGCATTGTTTTCTTCTTCCATTTGTACGACCTTCCGCCATTGCTGGGTGTCATTACTCCTGCTGTTCCTTTGTGTGACTTTTGGGCTGTTTTTCCTGTGTTCAGCCGAAGACCTTCTAACCTTTTTCTAATATCTTTTTTGTTCTGTGGGGCCATTCTTTCTGAAACAAGAGTTTATGTTCTGCCAACAAGGACTTTATGCACCAGGAATATTTTAAGTCACCCATGAGGGCTTGCTGTTGTTGTTCAATGAACAAACGAGGTGTTCTGACTTCGTAGAAATAGCTTCAATGATTCAAAAGTCTTTCCTCTGTTCATGGTGCAGTGGCATAAGGCATGAACTTAGTGGGTCTGCACAGGCTTGGGGAAAGTATAGAATTGATCTCTTCAGTTCAGCTGTGGGCTTGGGGTGCAAGTCATGAACCCAATTTCTTTGCCCATCTGCTCTCCCTTCTCATTTCCTTTCAAGTAGGTTTCTTGGTCTACAGCTCCATTCCAGTCTTCACCGGCACTATGCAGGGGAATCAGAAATATGTATTTCAATCTGGCGCTTTGTTTTGTCTTCAGACTAGAAAGACATCCTTGCAGGAACACCACCAGGGCTTTCCCGCCCTCTTGTCTCTTGGTTTCATATTGTTTACTTTATTTATATTCTTTTTTACAGATTTTTTACTTTGGTATCCATTATCACATTTGAAACCTTCAGTATCATGTAATTGCAGTATAATTGGAGGGCCTTATATGCAGCTGTTTACAGCAATTCACATTTCTCCAAATAAAACCCTTTTGTCTTCTTTCTGGTTGAAGTTGATTTAAAAAGCAGCAACAGCAACGAGTTAGAGATCCATTGTTCATTCTTTAGCAATGCCAGTTTCAGCCACAAATATGTTCTGCTATAAACAAGGTCCTAGAGATGTTGGGGAAAGTTGCAGATTTGAAAATTGGCATTAAATCCAGCCAGTGTTACTTGGATGCATTTAGCTGGAAGTCTGAGTTTAAGGGGAAAAAAAGATGTAATTTCATTCCACCCCGTAGCTCAAGGTTTTGTCATAAAGAATACAGGCCTGGGAAATTTTCATTTGTCCCTTTTTCATTTGTAGCCACTTAGCTCTGAATCAGCAACACGCGTTGGAGGGCGGTAGGCCAGATTCCCATTTACCCACTTTGAAAATGTATCTGTACAGCTTTTCTTTGCCTTAGGGTCAGCTGGCAGTTCATCTACATGCCTGGGACATCTCTTCTGCACAGCTCCAAGGATTTTATTTCTGAGTGTCTTCTTGTTTTGCGAAATGACCCACAGTGTCTGGGAAAGCCTGATTCTTATTCTCTCTTCCACACCAGATATTCATTCACTCATTGCATTCTATGTGCACCGTGAGGATTCACTTACAAACCCTGACTTCACAATCAATATGTCTCTACATTCCTTCTACAGTGCAGTTTATCTTTTGGTTATAACTCCTGCATCTCCACCCCATTTCTCCCTTTTATTTCTTTCATGTCAGGTGCGCTTGTGTGGAATTCAAACTAGAATGATGGCCTGCTCACTGATAAATTTGCCATCCACATGCTCTGGCAGCTCTCTTGGTAACTAGCTTTCTTTCTTTTGTGTAATTATTTTGTAACATGATGAAAAGGAGGTGGGGGGATTTTTTATGCAAAAGTGAAGTTGACTGGATTGACACAACCCAATGGCACATTTTTTATAAGTACTGACACACATTAATGCTGTGGAAGAGTGGGTGTCACTGTAACATTTCCACACTCACTTTGAGCATGTCTGTCTTCTACTCCGACCCTCCCTTTCTTCCCCCTCCTCCCCGCCCTTCACTTCCTTAATACTCCATTTACTTTTTTTTTTTTTTTTTTTGCCAGTCCTGGGCCTTGGACTCAGAGCCTGAGCACTGTCCCTGGCTTCTGTTTTGCTCAAGGCTAGCACTCTGCCACTTGAGCCACAGCGCCACTTCTGGCCGTTTTCTGTATATGTGGTGCTGGGGAATTGAACACAGGGCCTCATGTATTCGAGGCAAGCACTCTTGCCACTAGGCCATATCTCCAGCCCCAATACTCCATTTGCTTTTAAGAAACAATTTTTTTCCACTTATGAGAGAAACTATGATGCTCATCTTTGTCTACTTGGGTCATTCCACTTACCAGGACGGTTTCGACTTCCAAAACAGGATTCCATTCTAAATTTTTAGTGGCTGAATAGTGCTCCTCGATATCTGTCCCTCATTCTCCTTCTGGCGTTGAGCACTGAGAGGAATTCCTTAACTTAGCGATGGATAGGGAATAGCACTGTGGTAAATGTGGGTGTTCAGGTGTCTGTTTGGTGTGTTGATTTCACTTCCTTCCCAAATACCTGAGTCCAATTGCTGGTTCCTGTGCTGTCTTCATTTTTAGTCTTTCGAGAAGCCTTCTTGCTGTTTTCCACGGTGGCTGGACTAACTCACTGATTATGGCAAGCAAAATGTTCCTAAGAATGATCACATCCTCATCTCTGCCTCCTGTTTTAATACAGAAGTGTCATGGAGTCTCTAAGGAGGGAAGAGGAGAGGGAGGGAGGGGAGAGGGAAGAGGGCCCAGAATCCTCTGCCAACCTTGGTCATGTCACTGGCCTCCAGGGATCGCAGCATATTTGACTGTAAATACCTCGCCTCAGTGAGGATGGACAGATGGGAAACTTTTGCACGTGAGTTATGCTTCTGTGGTTTTGTTGTTGTTGTTGATGCCAGTACCAGGCCTTGAACTCAGGATCTCACACTCTCACTGGGCTTTTTTTTTTTCCACTGCTCAACGCTGTCACTCTACCACTTGAGCCACAGCTCCTTTTCTGGCTTTTGGCTGATTCACTGGAGTTAAAAAATCTCAGAAATTTTTCTGCCTGGCTGGCTTCAAACCACACTTCTCAGAGCTCAGCCCCTCGAGTCTCCAGAATGACAAGGCATGAATCGCCGGCACCTGGCCACTGTTTCTGTGCTTTTTGAAATAAGCATATTGCTGCCAAGGCCTGAAAAATGACTTGGGAATGCTTCCAGGTGCTTGAGGATGTGAGAGAGGATGGCGGGAAGGCGGTGCTCTCTCTCTGAGATGGAGGCTGGGCTGGGCGCCGTCCTCCACCCAGCCCTAGGGCAGTGTCCGTAGCCGACTGCAGCACTTCCTGAGCAAAACCCCTGGCTGGCAACGTCTCACCCTCTGAAGGGGAATAGTGGTTTTAATGCCACATTCTTCTTAACAAGGAAGAACTTGTTACTCTCTCTGCGGCTTGGCTACTTTGCCCTCCTTTGAGTTCGAAAGACAGTCATGCCCTTAAAAGTATTTCCGCATACATTTGAGGAAATGCTTACAGGACTATAAAGAAAAGACTGGAATCAAGATTGCCACCATGTATTCCGAACCCACATGAGAAATTGATGGCGGTGCAATTACTCAGCGTTTTCTGTTTGCCTAGCTGAACGCCTGGAATGAATATCAGCTCTGACAGAAATAAATGTTATTTGAGGTCATATGCCACCAATAATCATAAAATTTAAACCTACTTTTCTTTTTTGCTGAGATAAGCGATGGGAATTTTTCCTGCAGTTTTCTGCTACTCAGAAACATGCCTTTGTTTCTCTAAGTCTTGCTTTTACATCCCTGAAACTATCTTTAAAAGAGCTGTTGGCAAAGCCTTGCCCTGGAGAATACCTGTTCTGCACGTGTGTGCATGTGCACATGCATGTGTATGTGTGTGCTTAGAAAGTCAGGCCACCTTACACAATCAAATACATGTTGCATCTGAAGGAAATAGTAATTGTGAACTATGGATTATTTGTGAAGAGCAATACAAAATTAGCTCCAGGGCGAGTTTCCACAGTTGAAAAGGATTTATGACAAACTGGGTATTGATTGATTTATAAAGTCTGTCAACTTTGTCAGCACAGTCAGTGAGTGAGGACTTGTTAGGTCAGACAAATTAAGTTGTAATGAAATAGGTTGTCCCTTGATGAAAAATTAAGATCTAGTTGAAATTTGAAATCTCTCCTTTACAGATACTGTTGTTTCAAACAGTGACAGATGTATTTGAGCTCTCTTTCCAAGAAATACACAGTCAATCCCCAAGATTGAAAAGGCTGGAAACATGGCTGGTACAAATTTCAGAACAGTGAGTATCTCAGAAAAGGCAAGAGACAAAAGTGAGACCAGCAACTTCAGCTCTGTTTTATTCCTACTCCCTGTGTAAGTATTTTTTCTAATAGAATATTATACTTTACAAGTCATCAAAGCAATGGGGCTGTAAGCCTATTTATCAATGTTAATTGCTGCCTAATTCTTAAGCTCGTTGTACATTTTAGATATAAATCCTTTGCTGGATAGCTGATGAAGATGTTCTCCTCTTCTATGGCCATTCCTTGATTCTGCCAAATGCTTCCTTTGACCTGCTCAGAAGCCTCCTTGTCTGGCACAATCCCATTTGTTGCTGGGCCATTGGATCCTGATATAGGATGTTGTCGCCCATCCTAGGCTACCAGTGAGGTGTTTTGTTTTTTCACTTTTGCTTTTATGTGGTGTAGCTCAGCCTCGTGGGTTGTCTGCTCCTTTCATCCAGAAGTGACACTGCTTCTCTTCCTCTGTGTGCAGATGGATGGCTATGCACTGTATAAATGGTCTCCACAAATACGCAGCGTTTATTCCGAGCAGCCTCATGAGAGCACTTCCGGCTGTGCTGCTCATCCAACCCCAGGCTTTTGTCATTTCCTGATGGATGATGGGCCTCCATCTCCTGTTACAGCTAGTGAGCCAAGGAGGATGAGAAAAGGAGGATCTGCCCTTCCCTTTAGATGATGGACTCCAGAAACCACAGGTGTGGTTTCACCACATCCAATTGCTAAGATGCAATCACACAACTACATGTGGCTTCAAGGAAAGTATAGATTCAGTGTCTTCTTCCCAGAGGTTTCATTAGTGGAAAAGGGAAGAAACACAGAGGTAGGTATGGGAGGTGGGCTGGCAGCCAGAAACTCGTCAGAAATGTGGACAAGGGCGCAGGCCCTTCCTCAATAGGAATATACTGCATAAAATGGACAGATTTCATAGGTAAGCATAGAAGTCAGATCAGGGTGTCTGCTAGCAGGCTATGGTAGACACTGTCTGACCTTTAGCAAATAGGAGACCTTGGAATTACTCATTAGATTATCTGCGCATGTCATCTACCTACAACAGTGAATTCCGTTGCTTAGGACCATCGTGTCTTGCCTACGGATCTCCTTCAAAGACAATCTGTGGAGGCTGGACAGCAGAGGAGGTTTTTCCAGATGAAAGCCCACAGAACCCAAGCAATCTGAGCACAAGTTCGTATGACCTATGTTTCCAGAGCAACTTCTGATTGCCTTGCTATTTATTTCCCTCCACTCTGAGCATGGTCACCACTGCGCCTTTGGAGATGCAGCAGGATGGAGGGAGGAAGCAGCTGAGTGTGACTGAGTGTGATTACCCACGCTTGTTTTCCACGACAAAATTGCAAGGAAGCACAAAACTAAACAGGGAAGATGATGTGCAGGCGAACAATTGGGCCAGATGTGTGCTTTCTGAACTTATATTGGGACATAAGCTTTTATGTCAATGCTCGTATCTTAAAAAAAAAATAAAGAAGGCCAATATTCTGCCAATATTTCAGTGTCCCTCTGCAGTAGGTCTTTCTACCTCTGAGTGTAAATGCAGAATTAAATCTGTAGGCCACATGAATAGCTGTTTAAAAAGATAATTTTGAAAATAATTCTAATATCATTTACATGTAGCAATAGATTCCCAATAGGAATTACCTCTCTGAAAAATAGGTGTCTCTATATTTCAAAGGAAGAAAAAAAAAAGACAAAGTAGCTACTTGGCTTAATCTAATTCACCTTGATCATATTGACCCACTCTATAGTAGATTGCTTGTTGCTTCAAAGGAAAGCAATCTGATTTGTGAAATGGTGGGATTGATAAGTTTGACTTTCCCAAAAACTTATCCAGAAATGTAACTTTCTTGTGCAAACAGCTATGAAACACCATTGGTAAGACTGCTAGCACTAAAAGTCAGCACAGACAAATTTGAGAGGCTATGGTACCGGTGCTATGATCTATAAACCCACCACGGCGTTTGAAAGCCATGCTGACGATTCATAGAGAGAATGCTCCTGTTGGCCTACCTGATGGCTCTGAGAGATACCATTGTTTAGTAATTCTAACATCACAACTCACTCTGAGTCCTTCTCATCACCATACCACAGGGCGCAACGCACGGAAGTGTCTTTGTGATCCTGGGGGCCTGTGTGCAGGCTGCCTTCTCTCTCCTCTGACACTGGTTGGTAGGAAAGACACAAGATCTCCACAACATACTGGCAGTGCTGTGTCAACACAGCCTCATTAAGATAACAAAGAGGCGTCCACAGACACCTGATGGGCTGCTGGCTGTTCCCTCCCAGGTCCTACCTGGCTCCGGCAGATGTAAGGTGAGGAGGCCAGGTGGCCAGCAGGGTAAGGATGGATGGAGACCGGGTTTTATTTATTCAAAGCTCTGTCCACAGATTCATGGCCAGCAGCCACAATGGCAGCATCCCTGGTCATTAGGGCACACTGTCCACAGGTTGGTCCCAGCATGGGCTGGTGGGCTCGACGGGACAGCACCAGTGCTGTTCTGCCCCCAAGTTCAGGTTCTGTCCATCAGTTCACCTCACCTTACATCCTTCCCACAGGTACCCCTCTCCATTCTGTCTGAGTGATGGGGGTGGGGCGCCTCAGGACATCCCCCTTGCCTTAGAAACACAAGCTGCACACACTTGCCCCCATCTCCACGCCCCGCCATGCAGCCCCCGGGGACAGGGCTCAGTCTGCTCCCCGTCTCCCTGAGTTACAAACGCCAGCCTGGATCCCCGAGTCTCTCCAGAAGAAGAGACTTTATAAAGTTCTTGGACAGTGGGAAGTTTCCTTGTTTTTTTTGTAATTGCTCAGTGTTATCCAGAGACCTGAGTTTTTATTAACTTTTTCCCACTGGCTACTAACTGCCTCCATCTTGAACTTTTTAAAAGTTTCAGATTTCATCTTGGCTTTTCCAAGAAAAATAATTTTGATTATAATGATAGCTCAGGGCCTGGCAGAAGAAAATTGCACAACTCCACAATGTGAAATCATAGCCTGCCCTGGCTCATAATTTCCCCACAAGTGTTCCATTCAGACATATATTTGTCTTTAAAAGGGAAATGCATTAATTATTTTGCTCATTGGGTTTCTGGTAGATGGTACTTACATTTCTGATTACAACATCCCAAGTTGGAGGTAAAGAAGAACATGAGAAAGGAAAAAAAAATCCCCAACAACTCTGCACATTAGCAGTTTTGTTAAAAAAGCTGTTAGTAAGGAAGAAAAAGTTGAGCCAGCAGGCTAAATCTTAACTGCGATAAATTGCAGCCACCTGCTCGCCTATTTCCAAAGGAAATGATTTTATGAAGTATCAATCAATTTCTGTGAATAAGCATTGCTGTCATCTCTACTGACTAAGCGCTTACAAATATCCCTTACCTATCCATCACCCAGCCAAACCCAAGTCCAGCTGCGAGCTGCGGAGGTCACCCGCCTGTGGCCAGCTTCTAGGATGCAAAGGTGGAAGAACCCAGAGGATCCGTTGGGCTGACAGGTCATTGAATTCCATCCCAGCAACAGGTGCTCGGGTGTTGGCTGTGTCGGTGAGCGATGGTAGAGTGGTTCATGAAGCTGACTGTGGGAGCCAGCGGCCCACACCGCATCCTGGTGTGAAGCTATGAAGCTACGGTGACAGTGAGAGCATTCGTGTGTGAGATGTGTTTTCACAGGAAACCGCTTCTGATTTTTTTTTTTTTGTATTATTGGTGTCATTCAGGGAGTGCCACCTGTAAACACACTCTGTTTGGTCACTTAGGATGCCATCATATTGAAGACATTCATGCATAGTGGGTTTTTCCCCCATGAATATTTCCATAGAATCTTTTATTTGGGGCCTTTGATGGGTTTTTAAAAATTATTTTTCAATCAAATAGTTGTACAAAGGGGGAGGGTCCAACCACACAGGTCAGTCTATTACGAGTACAATGCATCTTGAGCAATGTCACCCCTCCCATCCTTCTCCCTCCTATGTACCCCCACACCACCCATTTCCCCAAGTTACCTGGCTCCCTTTTCACAGGTAGGCACCCTCCATTCCCCTCCCAATTTTTTGTACAAGCTTTGGAAAGAAACCACCAATATACGATCATGGTTTTCCCCTGCATAGTAGAACTTCAATGGTTCTCAATTTCTTACCTACTCTGCATTACCTCCTTTGGTCTTGAATAAATGCTCATTTCTGTGTCAACACATTTCAAGTTAAAAATAAATGGGAATGTTTGCAAAAGGAGAACACAGGCTGCCATTTCTCAGAGCAGGAGTTGAAGGTTCGGCACAGGAGCCCTGCGACTGCAGCCACGACTAAATTCTTTGCTAGAATGGTCCCGCCCCAAGCCACAGGCTTCCCTTTGGTAATGAGCTCTCGTCCATTCTCGCCCATCCTCACACCGGCTCAGGCCTCCTGTGAGAGCACAGTTATGTACCACCTAGAAAGTTTCAAAGACATGAGTCACTGCTGAGCAGCCCTGCATCTGCAGGGCCTGAATGGGTGTGATGATAGCTTCCTCCCGTGGCTCATTGGCGCTTCCGCTCTTCACAGAACCAGAATGACTGGATTCAAGCTTCACCCACCAGGATGGTTTCTGTGCCATGGCTGAGTCACCCGTAACAGATGGGGGTGTCTTTACAAAGTCAGGACGACTCCAGCGCTTCCGGATCACCTGCTACTTAGAAGAGCTTTTTGGTTTCATGGTGATTCCCCAGACCATGATCCAGCAATCCCAGTCCCTCTGAACGACTACAAACTACCAGTGGGATCCAGCAATCGGATGCAACCTGGAAAAATCAGTGGAACTGATCGTAAAATCATGTTTGTTTGTTGGTCTCAGTTACAAAGAGAAAATTTCCCCTTCTGCCAAAATGTTCCTTCAAGGAGCGGAGATTTTTCTTCCCTCATTTCAAAATTAATATTTTTTAAAACTCCCATCATTTCACAGCTTAAAAAAATCTCCTTTCATGAGCAGATGCGACTTTACGTTGTGTTTAATAGAAAGAGATTGATTTTTTTGTGTTTTGGTCACACATAACTACAAAGGTGACAGAGTGAAACTGAAGTTTGATTTGTGAAAGAAGCCATTTTCACCTCTGCTGTTTTACACCTGTAGGGCAAAGGACCATTGAAGATAAGATTTGAAATATTAGTTGGTCTTCCCTGAGAAGACAGCTTCCCTCTTCATTGCTGACTGCATCGTGCTCAGTTACAGAGAGAGAGAGGACTGTGTCCTGGATCCCAGCCAGCGTCTTCATCGTCTGCTTATAAACCCCACAGAGCCTGGTTAGCCCACTTCCCCGCACAGCGTCTGTCAGTGCCAGGCCTGTCCCTGTGTGACTGACTTACTGCTGGCTCGGGGGGAAATAGCCTTCCCGATGAAGAGAACACAGTGTATTCTACTTGTGTGCCGTGTGTTCTGTCCCTGGCTGGTCTGCTGCCTGAAAAATCATGATCGGAAGCCTGTGAGGCATTGAAAGTTCAGGAGGAAAACAACCACTTGAGCTGGTGGTATGGGTGACATCATTTAGTCACTAGGAAGCCAGTCTTGATGTAGCTGCTGCTGGGCGGTTAACACTCACTGCTTTAGGCGTGTTGTTGTTTTATAGCCAAAAATCAGAGATGGATTTTACTAGTAATTTTATTACCACTTTGCCTGGGTCCCAAGAAAAAGGTTTCTTGCTCTGGGCAGGGCCCTTTGGAACCAGCTCTATCTGACTTCCACCCTTGTTTGTGAAAGTAGAAGGGAAGACTATGGCTCAGCCCTGCTGGCCCTCTCAGGGCCCTGAGGCCTGGCTGGGGCTCTGGCTAGGACACTGTGTCTGAAGCTGCTTGGTTGTTGCTGTTGTTATGACAGTGATGCCATCGAGCGTGCCCTGTTCTCATCCACTGGCATTGGTGCAAACCACCCAGAAGATACAAAAGGGCCCCTGATGGAAGGGGAACTTCGGGCTGGCAGGAGGGGTGATTCCTCCAGAACCAGTTGTGATGGAGATCTCTCTGGCTACAAGCAAAGCTCCAATTTCCCCCACCTGTTCTATGAGCCATCACTCCCGGAGACTGTACCCTAAACCTTCATTTCTGTCATAACGGACCATGATGGAGAACTGAAAATGAACATTGCATTATTTATCGTCATGTTATTGAACAGTTTTAGGTTAGTTTTCTTAATTATGAAAACTAATGGGGAGACTATTTTATATTTCTCCAAGCATATAAAACTATTTAATTTGATTTTTACTTATGAGATCTATAATTATTCCTTTCGCGGTTAATTATCCACAGCCAAAAATAAATAAAGTTTTGGAAAAAAAACTCATTTATTAATAATCATTCATATTAATAATAATTCCCAAATTAAATATGCCAGCTCTGAACAGACTACCCTAAGATGATGAAGCTATTGTAGTGGGGAGGCCAGATCTGCCCAGTGCCATCAATAGCTGTGGAGGGACTTCAGGTTGACTCCAGCTCAGATTAGAGCAGAAGCCACTTGTCGTCCCATATTTTCCTGTAAAACACATCTGATAGCAACAATTACCAAAAGCAAAACCAAGAACAGACACAGGTAGAGGAGCAGTTCCTCAGTGGATTTTGGTCGTTCCATGCTTCCCTGTAGAGGAAAGTCAATCATAGCACTAGCAAACAGGAGTAGGAGTGTGAACAAACACAGATAGACAAGACCACGTGCCGAACAGGGAACAAGGTCAGAATTGCTGATTTTTTTACAAAATTTATACATGTCCTCCCCAATGAGGACTTCCAGAAGGGAGTCAAGGCGTCCCTTGACCACCCCGGCCTTAGAGAGCTCTGCTGCGTCCAGCTTCTCTCTGTCTTAGGCCTACAGACGGTGCACCTTCAGATTCAGACGGGCCCACTCGGCAGCCCCACAGACGGCCTTCACGGCCAGTGCACTCATGCAGACGGCCCTTACAGCCAGTGCACTTACAGACGGGCCCACTCGGCAGCCCCACAGACGGCCTTCACGGCCAGTGCACTCATGCAGACGGCCCTTACAGCCAGTGCACTTACAGACGGGCCCACTCGGCAGCCCCACAGACGGCCTTCACGGCCAGTGCACTCATGCAGACGGCCTTTACAGCCAGTGCACTTACAGACGGGCCCACTCGGCAGCCCCACAGACGGCCTTCACGGCCAGTGCACTCATGCAGACGGCCTTTACAGCCAGTGCACTCTTACAGACGGGCCCACTCGGCAGCCCCACAGACGGCCTCCACGGCCAGTGCACTCATGCAGACGGCCCTTACAGCCAGTGCACTTACAGACGGGCCCACTCGGCAGCCCCACAGACGGCCTCCACGGCCAGTGCACTCATGCAGACGGCCCTTACAGCCAGTGCACTTACAGACGGGCCCACTCGGCAGCCCCACAGACGGCCTCCACGGCCAGTGCACTCATGCAGACGGCCCTTACAGCCAGTGCACTTACAGACGGGCCCACTCGGCAGCCCCACAGACGGCCTCTACGGCCAGTGCACTCATGCAGACGGCCTTTACAGCCAGTGCACTTACAGACGGGCCCACTCGGCACGACGGCCTCCACGGCCAGTGGCAGCCCACAGCCAGTGCACTCTACGAATGGGCGGCCCTAAAAACGGGCCTGCTCAGGCAGCCCTACACATACCTCATTCCTCCGGAGGTTCCTTTTCTTCACCTGGGCGTCTTCCCCAACAAAATATTGTGGTTAAGGACTCTTCCCGGCCAATGCACCAATATGAAGTAGAGTGGGGGTTCGCTACAATGAAACAGGGTTCCCCCCAAGGGAAGGGATTCCTGGTTCTCCCAAGAGTCCACCACACAGTCTCCAGCTACAAGGTGACAAAAAGACAGTTTTATTGGGGAAGTAAAAAGTGAACAAAAAGTGAACCGACAGGCCTTGGTCGCAGCCCGGACTCGGGAGCCGAAACTGCCGACCACGTGTGGAGCCCAGACTCGGGAGCTGGGCTTGTACACACCTGGGCGGCCCAGACTCGGGAGCTGGGACCGCCCCCGTGTGGCCTTCCAGCCTGGTTATAAGGCAAACATCACAGACAAACTTGTCACACGCAGGTGACCAATGAAGATACAACACTTACAGAGCATGCTAGGCCGCACGCAGGTGGCCAATAGAGTTACAGTCTGTCTCATAATATTCATTTGAACTAACCTATCATTCTAGTTAGAATTGACGCATGGATTTGGCGGGGCTCACATGATGCAGGCGGATATGCCTATTCATAGCTGGTTTCCTTGAAGCTCCCAAGCCTCAGGTGGTTAATCTACATAACTTATCATAATAAAGAGGAGGACACAGGTTCCCTTGAAGCTCCCAGGCCTCAGGTAGTCAATCTACATAGTAAAGGGAGCTTCCCTGAATAGGGTGGGGGAGGGCTTAGTGGAGATGGAGTTGGCTTCTGCTCTAATCTGAGCTGGAGTCAACCTGAAGTCCCTCCACAGCTATTGATGGCACTGGGCAGATCTGGCCTCCCCACTACACTATGGCTTCTCAGAACTGGAAGTGAGGTATGGATGTAACAAATGAAGCAAATACAATCTGATTGTATTCTGATTCCTGAGAACCTTCTTTTGTATGCTGCCCGACACAGATATGCTAATGAAAGCCCGTGCTGTGTCATGCTGTGCTGGTGGGATTCTGGCAGAGCACAGGCACGCTCCCACATCAGTTCCCACCCTCACTCTCCCAGTCTCATGCAATTTCTTAGTGCCCAGTCAGGACTTTGCATCTGCAGGATCCCGTGTCAGTCATTATCTGCCCACACCCCCTTTGCTAGCACTCAGGAGTGTGGGCTTGAGTTCAGCAAGCTCACCTTACCCTCAAGGATGTGGCAGCCCCAGCCTTTAACTCAAGGATGACCTCATTATAGAGTCTGGTACTGCCCTAGGCCAGTGGTTTATGCCTATAACCCCAGCTCTTCAGGAAGCTGAGACCTGAAGGATCATAGGTCCAAACCAGCCTAGGAAGCAGAGTTTAAGACTCCATCTCCAACGAATCAGCCAAATGCTGCTTTGAAGAATTGGCTCTAGTGACTACTCATCAGTGACCCATTTTTTTGGACCAGGTACTGTGTCTTCTCTAAATGTCCCAAAACTCACAGATAGCAAAGGTGCCATATGCCTCTCTTATGGAGATGTCTGTCTTTCCTTGAAGAATATTCATGTTCAATCCTCAGAATGAGAAGACACAGTTTTAAGCAGGTGTCATTCTCTCCACCCGTACCGAGAGGTAAGAAATAAGAATGTAATAGAGGGAGAGAAAGATGGCGCCGAGACAATAGGGAGGCACCCCGACTCGCACCAACTGAATAGCGAGCTGGGAACTCCAACACCCAACACTCCACCAAGAACCCAGCAAAACCAGCATCCAGAAGCAGTGGAGAAACGCAGGAAAACAAAAAGGAGCAAAAAAGAAGAACCGAAAACCTACACGGAGCCGGAGATTAATCGGGGCACCCTCCCCCCACCAGCCGGCCCTGGCCCAAACAGGGTCAGGCTGGGAAAGGGAAACCCGGCGATCGGCAGACAGGTTGCCAGGAGCGCAGAATCCATATAGCGGGAGACCCCACGGACACAAAGCAGGGTGCGGACCAAGACACACCCAGCAGCGACGAGAAGTTCGGGTCCACACCGGATTCGGACAAGGGAACCCAGCGCGGCAGAAAGAGGGAACGGGGGAGCCACCACGACACTTCGCCAACCCCTGAAGGGCCAACGGCGGTGCGGGACACACACACAAAGCAGCAAAAGTGAGTCCCCCATAATCCCTTCCCCCAACGGGAGACCCAAGCCCGACAAAGACGATATATCTCCCTCCCTCCCCCTCCCCACTCCCGTGGGAACAAAGATTCCCCAAATCAGGCGGGAAGCTCCCAGCAGGCACTGGGAAGCCAGTCTAGCAGGGGAAGGGCGGAACAGCCCCAAGCCCCCAAAGGTTCCTGAACTGGCAGAACCGGCCCCGTCCCCTTCCCAACAGGGGCCAGGGACGGCCGGCAGGGCAAGCCCCACCCGAGGCGCCTAGACCTTGCGGACTCTTACAACTAAAATCACAGGCGCTGGTGGGCAATACCAGCCCAGCAGGGTCACCTGAGCCTGATCTCGTTCCCCCTCCTCGAAGCGGAGGCGAGGTCTGAGGGTGCCAAGCCACACCCGGACAGTCGATCCCACTGGGCCCCACACATACTGCTTCCCCCCCCCAACGGACTCGCGGGAGGGCGCAAGCACAACCCAACAACCCAGGGCTCGCTCTGGGAGGCAGACCCCACTTAAGTGCCTGTTGTAGGGGACTCACAGTGCACAGGAGGGCGGGGCCCCGGCGAAAGCGCCCGCTCTGATAGGCGTGCCCTGCACTGGTGGGCGGGGCCACAGCGACAGCACCTGCTGACGCAGACACGCCTACACAGAAGGGAGGGAAGATCTACACAGACTTCCAGATGCGCAAATCACAAAGAAACATAACTCAGTTCATCAAAGGACAAGCCAACTCGCCAGCTCCAAAAAGCAGCACGACTGGAGAGGAGATGGAGAATAAAAAAGCAAATGAGGACATGTTAACAGGAATGATCGAAACCGTCAGAAATGAAATCAGAAAACAATTCCAGGAGTTTAGAGCAGAAATCTGGAAGGACACCCAGGAAGCCAAGAAAGAAATGGAAGCAAAACTGGATACAATGCAAGCCTCGTTTAAAGAAATGGAAGCAAAAATGGATACAATGCAAGCCGCCTTTAAAGAAAATCTCCACACCCTGAGAATTGAAATGCATGAAAAAATAGATTTAAAATACAACTCTTTAAAGGAAGAAATTTCCACGATCAGAGCTGATATGACAACCATGAATAGCTCTCTGACATCCATAAACTCCGCAATTGAAACCATAACACAAAGAGTGGACCATATGGAATCCAGAATCTCTCGCCTGGACGATGAAGCAGCTGACAACAACCAGAAAATGACCACACTCCAAGAAAAGGTGAAGCTTCAGGGAAGATTACTCCAGGAACTAATGGACAAAGACAAGAGATATAATCTGCGCATAATTGGAATAGAAGAAGGAGCCGAATATCAGAGCAGAGGGCTTAATCATGTTCTCAATAAAGTTATTGCAGAAAACTTCCCCAATCTCACAGGGGACCCCATCCAGGTAACCGAAGCCTATAGGACACCTGGCAGGCCAGACCCCAGGAAAACCACCCCAAGGCACATAATATTCAAGACTACAGACCTCAAGATTAAAGAGCAAATTCTGAATTCAGCCAAAGCGAAGAAGGAAACTTTTTTCAATGGGAAGAGGATTCGAATAACATCCGACTTATCCACACAAACTTACCAAGCTCGAAGTGAGTGGAAGAACACCATCCAAGTACTTCAGAATAACAATTTACAACCTCGGATCAAATATCCAGCGAAACTGGAGTTCACATTCGAAGGGAGAACCAGATCTTTCCACACCAAAGAGGAGCTAAAGGAGTATGTGAATAAAAAACCAGCCCTACAGCGAATATTAAGAGGGGAAGCCCACCCAACAGAGATCGTAAAAGACACACAGACAGATTCAGAAAGAAACTTCAATAGCCAAAGTCCAGCAGAAACACAAGCTCACTAAAGACAAGAAGAAAAAAAAAAAAAAAACAACAGGAAAAAACAGCCCAACAAGAAAATGGAAGGAGAAAAAACACCCTTATCCTTGATCTCTTTAAATATAAATGGCTTAAACTCCCCGATCAAGAGGAGCAGACTGGCAGAATGGATCCGCAAGCAAAAAGTTGACATCTGTTGTCTACAAGAGACCCACCTTACAGCAAGGGACAAAAACAGGCTTCGAATGAAAGGATGGAGCAAGATCTACCAAGCAAATGCACCCACCAAAACGGCAGGTGTAGCCATCCTGATCTCAGACAAGCTGGATTTCTCTTTAAAGTCCACTCAAAAAGACAAAGAAGGACACTACATATTGATACAAGGAAAAATCCAGAATCAAGACATCACGGTGATAAATGTATACTCACCGAACAAAAGAGGCCCGACATATGTCAAGCAAATTCTCACAGAATTACAGAGCAAGATAGATGCAAACACAATCATAGTGGGTGACTTTAATACTCCTCTCTCTCCAAGAGACAGATCCAACACCCAGAGGATTAGTAAGGGAGCTGAGGACCTAAATAACACCATTGCCCAAATGGATCTAACAGACCTATATAGAACCTTCCACCCTACAGAGACCCAATACACCTTCTTTTCAGCAGCCCATGGATCATATTCCAAAATAGACCACGTCATAGCCCACACAAAGAACCTCAGCAAATACAAAAGAATTGACATCATCCCATGTATTATATCTGATCACAGTGGATTAAAGGTAACCCTCAACAACAAAGGATACCACAGAGCCTATACACACTCTTGGAGGCTAAACCCCACGCTGCTATCCAACACTTGGGCCACAGATCAAATTAAAGATGAAATCAACGAATTCATAAGCCACAATGACAAAGAAAACACATCACAAAGAAACCTATGGGACACAGCTAAGGCAGTACTGAGGGGCAAGATCATTGCACTCAGTACCCACATTAAAAGAATGGAAGCAGAGCAGGTGAATACCCTCACGATGAAACTAAAACAACTGGAGAAACAAGAAATGACAGAATCTAAAACGACTAGGAGGGGAGAGATTACAAAGATTAAAGAAGAGATAAATCTGATTGAAAATAGAAAGACCATTCAACAAATAAATAAGACTAAAAGCTGGTTCTTTGAGAAAATAAACAAAATTGACAGACCCCTTGCAAGACTCACAAAAAAAAGAAGAGAAGAGACTCATATTCGTAAAATCAGGGACTCCACAGGAAAAATTACAACAAATACACACGATATTCAAACAATCATAAGGAGCTATTTCCAAAACCTCTACTCAACAAAAAACAATAATTTTACAGAAATGGATCAATTCTTAGAGAAGTACAAACTGCCCAAACTGAACCAAGAAGAAATAAATCAACTAAATAAACCAATAACTTACGGTGAGATACAGGAGGTAATCAAGAACCTCCCTACTAAGAAAAGCCCAGGCCCAGATGGATTCACCAATGAATTCTACAAAACCTTTAGTGAGGAGCTAATTCCAATACTCCTCAAACTCTTCCGTGAAATAGAAACGGAGGGAAAAATCCCGAACTCATTCTACGAAGCTAATATCATACTCATCCCCAAACCAGGCAAAGATCCAACAAAAAAAGAGAACTACAGACCAATATCACTAATGAACACAGATGCAAAGCTCCTCAATAAAATATTAGCTAACAGGATCCAGAAAGTGATCAAGAATATCATACATCATGACCAAGTAGGCTTCATCCCTCAGTCACAAGGATGGTTCAACATCCGTAAATCAATCAATGTAATTCACCACATAAACAGAACTAAAATCAAGAATCACATTGTTATCTCAGTCGATGCCCAAAAAGCCTTTGACAAAATACAACATCCATACCTATTAAAAGCTTTGGAGAGAACAGGAATAGAGGGAACATTCCTCAAAACAATAAAAGCCATATACAACAGACCAACTGCTAATATCATATTAAATGGAGAGAAACTTAAATCATTCCCCCTAAACACAGGAACAAGACAAGGATGCCCACTCTCCCCACTTCTGTTCAACATAGTACTGGAATCCCTAGCCATAGCAATAAGGCAAGAGGAGGACATCAAAGGGATACACATCGGCAAGGAAGAAATCAAGTTATCCCTATTCGCAGACGACATGATCTTATATCTCAAGGACCCAAAAAACTCAGTACCCAAACTCCTACATCTAATAAACCAATTTGGCAAAGTAGCAGGATACAAAATCAATCCACAAAAGTCAGCAGCTTTTCTGTACACCAGCAATAGACAAACAGAAAAGGAAATTATGGAAACGATTCCATTTACAGTAGCCAAAAAAAGAATAAAGTACCTAGGGATCAACTTAACCAAGGACGTGACGGACCTATTCAATGAAAACTACAAAAATCTAATAAGGGAAATCAAAGAAGACACAAGGAGATGGAAAGACCTCCCATGCTCATGGGTAGGCAGAATCAATATAGTGAAAATGGCCATACTGCCCAAATTGTTATACAAATTCAATGCAATACCTATCAAAATCCCAGCCACATTCTTCACTGAAATAGAGAAACCAATCCATAAATTCATATGGAACAGCAAAAAACCTAGAATAGCCAAAGCAATTCTAGGCAAAAAACATAGTGCAGGAGGTATCACCATACCAGACTTCAAGCTCTACTACAAGGCCATCATAACAAAAACAGCATGGTATTGGTATAAAAACAGATCGGAAGACCAGTGGATTAGAATTGAAGACCCAGAAATAAAACCGCACTCTTACAGCCAACTGATATTCGACAAAGGAGCTAAAGACATACAATGGAATAAACATAGCCTCTTCAACTACTGGTGCTGGGAGAACTGGGCAGCCATATGCAGAAAACTCAAAGTAGACCCAAGCCTATCACCATGCACCAAGATCAACTCAAAATGGATCAAGGACCTCAACATCAGACCTGAATCCTTGAAACTACTGAAGGACAGAGTAGGAAAGACACTAGAACTTATAGGCACAGGAGGGAACTTCCTGAATAGAGTCCCAGGCGCACAACAAATAGGGGAAAGACTCAACAAATGGGACTACTACAAATTAAAAAGTTTCTGCACAGCTAAGGTCATAGCCACCAAAATAGAAAGACAGCCAACGATATGGGAAAGGATATTTACCAGCACAGCAACAGACAAAGGCCTGATATCTGTCATCTACAGAGAACTCAAAAAACTAAGCCACTCCAAGCCCAATAAACCTATTAGGAAATGGGCAAAAGAGCTAAAGAGAGACTTCACAAGAGAAGATATAAAAATGGCAAAGAAACACATGAGGAAATGCTCAACATCCCTGCTAGTAAAGGAAATGCAAATAAAAACAACCCTGAGATACCACCTCACCCCAGTTAGAATGGCCTATACTCTGAACTCAGGAAACAACAAATGCTGGAGGGGCTGTGGGGAAAGAGGAACCCTTCTCCATTGTTGGTGGGAGTGCAAATTAGTACAGCCACTTTGGAGAACAGTATGGAGGTTTCTCAAAAAGCTCAATATAGACCTACCCTATGACCCAGCCATACCACTCCTAGGCATCTATCCTAAACAGCAAAACCCAAGATATCAAAAGGACATTTGTACTTCCATGTTTATCGCAGCACAATTCACAATAGCCAAAATTTGGAAACAACCCAGATGCCCCTCCACAGATGAATGGATCCAAAAAATATGGTACTTATACACAATGGAATACTACATAGCGATTAGGAATGGTGAAATATTGTTATTTGCAGGGAAATGGTCAGAACTCGAACAAATAATGTTGAGTGAGACAAGCCTAGAACACAGAAAACAAAGGGGCATGATCTCCCTGATATATGACTGTTAACAAAAGGAGATGGAGAGACAGTAGAGACCAAGTCTGTGATCACTGTATATGTGCTTGATACATTGTATACTGCATATGGGTCTACCTGACCTAGACAAGGGATGGGAAAACAGGTTGTAAGATACCACAAGAAATGTACACAATGCCCTACTATGTAACTGCACCCTCTTTGCACAGCACCTTGTAAAAAAAAAAATTTATGTTCAATTGATAATAAAAAAAAAAATTAAAAAAAAAAAAAAAAAGAATGTAATAATCCTCACAGAAGTTCAAAGCGTCTTAGCTATGGTAAGAGAGAGGGGCATCCCAGGGGTAGCAGCTATAGCAGGACCACACGGTGCGGTCATCAAGAGGACGGCATGGGTTCTTCACGAAGACATTAAACATGGTTGAGCCGAACAAAGGGCTCAGACTGCTCCAGGTACTGTCCCCTTGCTCAGCATCTTAAGGCGAAGTCAGTACTAAGGCAAAAGCACCGATCACATACTTTTAAAATTTTTACCCGAATGCTGGAATACTGTAGTTCTAACACCTGGTGCCCCTGCTCATAAAGAACTGGCTTTTACTCTGTAGCCATGGTGCATAGTGGACAAGCACAGGTTCCCTGGGCCGGCTGGCATTTCCGCACAGAGAGGAGTCGCTTCGATTTCCTAGGGAACACAGGGTCTTTAGCACTTGGAGGGAAAGTAAGGACGTTTATTTCTCTACTAAAAGCCAAAATTGCCTTGTAATCTTTCCAGTGGGTAAAGGAAATGACTTGGTGGATACCCGGAAGGGCCAAGGCTTTCTCCAGAGAGTGATCCTGGATTGACTCGTTCAATGGACAGACAAAATAAACTCCAGGACCGCTCTGCAGATCACGGAGGCCTCCCTCTCCAACCCCTGGGGAATGACCGGGGCTTTCCTGAGCTTTATTTCTCTATTCCTTTATTTTGTGCAGCTACTGGGGCTTGAACTTAGCCTGGCACGCTCTCACTTAGCTTTCCCCCTCACAGCTGGCAGGCTGCGACTCAGGGGGCATCTTGGACTGAACCTCCATTCTGACATTTTGCTGATTCATTGGAGATGGAGGCTCTCAAATTTTACTTCCTAGGCTAGTTTGGAGCCCTGATCCTGGAGATGTCTCAGCTTTCTGAGTAGCTGGGATTACAGGCGTGAACCACCGGTCCTGGCATTTACAGAGCTTTGTCATCCAGAGGCACTCTCAGCACTCCTCATTTGCCTATCTTGCTTCATAGGGGAATTTTCTAGAGTAGCCCATGCATTCATTAATAGCAAAGGATTCAAATTCAGATAGATCTGGGTCTAAGTCTAAGCTGAACATTCTCTCCCAGGTAACTAGCCACTTGGTAATATCTGCCCTGCAGAATCACCTTCTTTGGATTTTGTTTGTATTTCCTTGTTGGTGATGATGATGGTGTTATTTGTTTCTAGAAGATGACTCACTTTTGTGGGGTCCAGAATGTTCTTGGGAAGCTCTGCTGAAGCCTTGGTCACTATGGGCCCTGGCCTGTGTCAAATACCACAAGAGTCTCAACAGATGCCATGCACGTGAAGTCAGCATGCTGAGGCTGGAACATACGCTCATTGCTTATCCAAGCTTCAAGCGCAAGTGAGCCTGATTTAGTCGGCCATGCTAACCTACAACCCACAGTGGAATACAGCCTGTGGAGGATTCGGGAGCCGCAGCCCTATGCAACCATGCCAAGGTCGGGGAGAAAGGACTCCCAAAGACTCCCCACTCCAGGACTCCTATTAAAAGATGCCTTCCAGGCTGACAATGCATGCCTGCACACAAGACTCAACTTACAATAACTCTCCCAAGCCAAAAAGGGCCTACCATGGGCTTAACGTCAGCGATCAAGTGGCACATCATTAGTCCAAGCCATGTGGCATTGTGGATTGTTGGGGATTCATCTTGGCCCTAAGGGGGGAAGGGCAATAAGAGCCCTCCCGAGACACCGCCCTTACCCCAGCCCTGGGGCAGTGTGGAAGTGAGCCACACCTATCTCCTTCTGGGTCCGGAACCAGAAGGGATAGCTTTGAGACCATCCCCCCACCTTGAGCCAGCGAGCATGTGTGCTCCCCTTTTTCGTGGGCTTTGCCCAGAGGGCGGTACTATGGGAAGTGACGTTAGCCCATGAGGGAGGTCCTTGGGAGCTGCTCTTGGATGGACAAGCTCGCCAGCCTATCGCCAGCTCTTGCTCAATCCTCCTCCTCATCATTATATTACTGTAAGCCCCTCCTGATTAAACCAGATTGCTCTCCGAAGCGTCTCCGAGATCCGTCTGCGCCTGGCTTCCTTGGTGGGTAAGGAGGGAGGAAAAGGGGATCTTGTTCGGCTGCGTGCACTTTAGGCTTGCCCGTGTCCCTTCACTCCACCTTGGCCGTCCGCGGGTCGGGCGCCCAGGGGAGAGGGTGAAAAGGGGAGCACTGATAAGGGAGTAAGCTTAGCATCTCCGCACCAGGGGAGGTGAATCTAGCCCGGCAGTGGATAACCCCATCATCTGCAGTGACTGAGGTAGGAGATGTAGAATCAGATCTCCTTTGGGGTGAGCAGCGCTATGGTGCTGGACAGTAACCTCACGGGTCATGCAATTTCAAGTTGTGGATTCTCAGACCTGCTGCATGCATGGCGAAGGTAAAGTGGAGCAGTGAGAGTACTGAGCTCTTTGCAAGCTGAGCACCTGCAGCTCTTTCTTGTGGCAGTCTCTGGAAAGCACATGTCCAGAGAGGCCAATGGGCCACCATAGACGGTTGTTCTAAGAGCCGTGGAGTCATTAAAGTGCCGTGATGAAGCAGATGTCTTCAGATCCTATCATTGTGATTAAAACTGAACACTGCAGATTGTGGGTAAATATTTGCTGTGTGAGTTCAGAAATGTGATGGAATCCTGTGAAATCAGACTTGGCAGTTGCTGAGGTGTCATTTTTCTGGCTCTCCACTCTACTCTTGTTACGAAACGCTGTAGCAGCCAAGGTTTTGCGAATGCAGTCAGTGAGGAGGCTTCCTTTCCACATGATGTCAGAGAGCCATGCACCTCCGCTTCACAAGCGTTCGTCGTGTCGATGCTAAATGGCACATCTTCTCTACTCAGAGAGTGCTTCTCTCTGTTGTTTGTGAATCTGCAACTGTGGAATTCTACAAAGAGGATAAATTAAGATAGATGTCCAGAATGCAAAGGGATTGTTTTCATTTCAATTGGGAGTTTCACTACATTATGCTGAGGTTTCAGATTTTGAAATATCCCTACTGGCTGACGTTTGGCTGTTGGTGGAATTGTGCGTGTGTGTGTGTGTGTGTGTGTGTGTGTGTGTGTGTGTTATGAATGTGTATATGTATGTGTGTATGAGTGTCTGGTGGAGGCCACAGGTTATTCTGATTTCTCAACCATTTATTCCAGAGCTGAAAACATTCCTAGAACCTGAGCAAGTATTTTTCTTCCACAGACCTCCCTCTGCCTCCCTCTTCCTCCCCAGCTGCACAGAGCATGAGGAAAGCATGGGAATTTCAAAAACTGTTGTTAAATGTTCTTACAAAGGTCTCCATTCAAAGGGTTACATCACCTGACATCCTCCGGGAAAGTAGTAAAGGAGAAAAGAAACAGTATTGTAACAACGAGCTGAAGGTGGGTTTGTTTGGCTGAAGTAGGAGATGTAACAGTATTCAGACTACAGACTACATTTCTCCATGTGTGCATGCGCACACACGTGTGCATGCCTTTGTGCATGCGTGCATGCATGTGTGTGATCTCTCCCAAAATTCCCACCAACAGAATCCCCCTGGCTCTCCTGAGACCTCTCCCTAAAGCAGACATCTGCCTTCTCTACTTGCCAACCTCTGACATTGTAGAACTTATTTTTCCAAATCTGTTTCTCTGTTAGGAACCATTTATCTCAAGACTGAAATGGAGAAGTGTTGAGACAGAAATGAAATGTTTGTGGTTTTTTTTTAAAGTGGACAAAAATCAAAAGAATGGTCCAAGCGTTACAACTTAGCTTCTTTTGAATACGTTGAATATGTTTCTATCACATCTTCCCCCTCCAGTCCTTCTGCCCTGGTGCATGGCAAAGCTAGCTTTTGAGCACCATATGTTATTTGAGTTGGGAACAAGCACTTGGGGGCTTTAACCTCATGATTCATCCTGTCTGGTGGGTGAGAACTAACATGCAGCAGAGCCTCATGTAGATCTTACACGTTTCCACATCAGCCCAGATCTCACACAGACACAATAGCAAGTCAGAGTCCTACCCTGCGGGCTTACAGTTAAAATCAAACAGCCAGAATGTGCGTTCTAGCTTTTCACGAGGAAGGGCTCCATGTGTGACTGTCTTTGCACGTGGAAATGCTCACAGTCCCTTTCACTTGATGTAGTCTGGCTTCTTCCATGGGCCTGGGGAAAAACTTGAGAGTACAAGACGTCCTTTATAATACGACAGCTGGGATTTGTGTGCGGCAGCTGCTGCTGTAAATAATTCACTACCAATTGGTCCCAGAGGTACCCCCGAAACTGCATGTTAAGATGGGAAATAGGATAATGGTTCCATGTGTGCGTGGCACTCTTCTTGCTCTGTATAAGAAGGGATGCCGAAATTCATCTTTCATTTGGTTTTATCTTTGTTTTAAGTAAACTGAAAGGAAGCAGTATGGCCGTCTAGGGCTCCGTCTGTGCCTCCCATCTAGCCCGGCAAACCTTTTGTTATGGGAAAGTGGCTGCCCCTTCCCTCCAGACGCCCTGCCCTTGGCTTGATGATGGCAATTCCTCTTAGAAAGCAGAGCAGTCTGCACACATATTGGTTTAAGCCAAGCTCAACTTCTTTACCCTGACCGATTTCCAATATTCCTTTCCTTGGGCCAAGTGAGCGGAGAGTGTCTGCAGTCTGGTTACCTCACCTGAGTTAAATAAAACCTTGGGCCATAGCCCAAGATCCAGGCATACGGCGACACCTTCCTCTCAAAGGCCTGTCCTCAGTTGGCACTCTTGTCAGTTCTTCAAACTGTGGTGTTCATTTGGGAGAACCATTCCTACGCAACCCATCACCTGCTGGGAATATTGGAGATTCACAAATGCAAAATCCACATACACTTTAACTAATTGTAATAAATGTCTTAATCGCAGTTACTTAAATGAACTTCTATATCTGAATCCACCTTAACAGCATAGGGCATCAGATAAAAAGCCAAACAAAACAGAAAAAAAATACCTATGATATTATGGCTGCACAGGTGTATTAACATCCATCAAATCACACACTTCAAATGCTTCTAAATATTCAAAGTCTTTAAAACACCAATTATACTTAAGTGAAGCTGTAAATAAGCGGCGCTGTTAGGAGGTGTGGTGGTGAGTACGGACTGACTGTCCCCTGCTTCACCCTCACCTCCCAGCTTTGCCCTCAGCGTTGCTGGGTGTGGTGTAGTTCCGAGTTGGAATGGGGTGGTGGGGGGGAGGGGAGCCTTCAATGTGCTTTGTTGGGGCTCCCAGGCCTTGGTAACCAGGGACTCAGTGGGGCCCTCCGGCTCCCTGTCCCGAGTGGCATTGTTCTTGCATCTCTCTGGGAAGTTACGTAAGATGGTGTCAGATGACACCACAAGATTAGGCTCTCGTGGTGAAAGACTTTCTTGGGAAGCGATGGAACAATTCTTGGATTTGATTAGGTCTGTATTCTGGGGGTAAAAGTAGGCGCTCATGTAAAAGAAGACACAATCCCAAAAGATAACACAACAAGTTACCAGAGTCACCAGAAGAAGAAGAAAATCCCCACCAGACTACGTACACAGGCAAGAGGAATGGCTGTGAGCCTCGTGGAATCCGAACGAGGTGGGTGATGAGGGTGACCGTGGGCTCGGGGTCTGTATGGTGCCACCCCAGAGCCACACAGGGGTGGCCGCCGGTGGGGGGATGGCCGAGGTATGGGCATCTTTCTGTACTTTTTCTTACAAAGAGCATTGGGACACACAACGATCTCTAAGGGTTTACATGTGTGGTCTACATCATCTCTAAAATGATGAGTTGATCGGCACCCACCGGGAACAGCAAGGGGAGATCCTTATCTGAGAAAGATTCGGTGCAGCACCTTAGATGGGACTCATCCCATGTCGAGGAGAAATCCTTTGAGCATTAGATCCAGATGAACAAGTGGACAAAACACAATTTTCAGGGCTCAACGTGACCATCTGGAGGCTCGACCACAGCGTTCACCAGGCTCAGCCATCACTCTGCCCTTCTAGCTTCAGCTGCCATCAGGTTCTCGGCCCTGCCCTGGGGCTGGAGACACAGGGAGAGTTTCCTTTACTCCAGTCTGCAGGCAAGAGCCACTCAGAGCATCTCTACAGCAGGAGAGGCCCTGGCCTGTCACATCTTTCAGTCAAGATAAGAAATGTCTGTATACCCTGAGAGGACCTGGCAGGCCGGCTAGCATTTGCAAACAATCCCAGGTCATCCTGTGGTCCTTCCCATCCATCCTGCTTTTCCACAGCACAGACCTTGGCCCTCTTGGGAGCAGGGTGAAGAGCTTATCCACCCACACATGCTGCAAAGCAGTTTTATAAGTCACTTAGCTATCATCAGCCAATCTCCAAAGGGGAAACAAAAATTATGTGTGCCGGTAACTGGGGCTTGGAGCCAGGGCCTCACATTCTTGCTGTTTCTGCTCAAAGTTGGTACTCTACCATTTGATTTATGCCTCCACCTTTAGACTGTTCACTGGTTAATTGGATTTAAGAGTCATGTGGACTCTTCCACACAGGCTAGCTTCAAACTGTGATCTTCAGATCTCAGGCTCCCAAGTAACCAGGATTACAGGAGCAAGTAGCCAGTTTCATGAGTGTGTGTGCTACCTGATATTTTAAGCTTTAGGATGGATGCATAAAACACCCATTGATTTATGTGCCTCGTCAAACAAGACCAAGAACACACACAACCTCCTAGTGTCTCACGTATATTTTATGTATGATGTTGGTGAGGTCTCTCAATATTTGACATGTACTCTCTTTGATAGCATTGGTCACTATGGAGACAGAGGTGGCCTGCATCAGCAAAGACACAATTCTATAAGCTGGTGACTTTTCTGGTACATCCATCTAACTCCCAGAAGGAATCCTGTTTAGGAAAGATACATAAAAAGGCCACATGGCTGTCCACATGCATACATGTTCAGGTATTGCAGTGGCTGGACAATTAAAAGTAAATGACCCATGCTATTACTCAATATTGATTCTTCTAGAGATTCGATATCTAAGTTGATGTATTTCTAGACCCCAATTACTCAGCAGCTAAATGCTGGAATTGCTTCACGCCTTGGCTTTCAACGGCTATAAAATACTTTCAGCCTCAAGAGTTCGGGATGGGCTATAAATTCTTGTTTGTGTTGCTATGGTGATTTATATTGTCACCCTTTTAATAACCACATCAAATGCAGGCATTAAGTAGCAATATAACACCTCTACATAATTTAACACCAACCATTTGTGACAACTTCTGGCACAATTTGAACATTCTATGAGGAAATTAAAAGTAAATAGAAATAAATCACCTCAAGCCTGAAACGTAAATATTTGAGCTGAGTGTTAGTCAGCTTTCCATCACTGTAACAAACGCCTGAGGTAATCAACTCGTGAGAAGAAAAGATTTATTTTGATTCACGGTTTGGGAGCTTCCAGTCTGTGGTCAATGGGCCCAATTGGTTTGGGGCCTGTGGTGAGACCAACACACCATGGCTGAGAATTTTTATTTTTAAAGGAAGAGATTCTCTGAATCCTGTCTTTTAATTTCCCATTGCTGTCCATGCTCTGCATTGGTCAGGTAGCATAGAAGCAAGACAGCAAGAAACATGTGTCCTGAGTCCACTCTGAATGCTGGGCATCCGGAGGCACAGGGCAAGATGGGGGCTCTGGGAGCCATTCCTCCCCACGGGGCTCCTCCTTGACAATCACCACGCGGCACTCCACTTGCGCTGTGCTGGGTGGGAAGATGGCATTCCCATCTCATGAGTCGTTTCGAGGTGACTGTGTTTGGAGCCAGAAGCCAATAAGAAGCAGGAGCAGGAGCGGAGGTAGGAGAGGTAAGAAAGAACAGGCAGCTTGGAGGGAAGGTGCCTGGAGATTTGCTGCACAGGTGTCTGGGAGATGCACTGTGAGTACTAGGGAGTCCCTCCATGGTTTGGTGAGCTCCCCCTGCTGGCTAAGTGATTGTGTGTCCCCCAGGGATGCAGGATGGACTTAAGAGAACACCGAAGTGATCTGTTCATCTCACTCCTGGCCTGGTAGGGTATGAGCTAATGCTGATACCTCATCTGCAGAGAAGAGAAATGCTGCCCATAGCTCTGCTTAAGTATGTATCCCTGCTGCAAAAACACAACAAGCAAGGTTAGGAAGTAGAGGCTAAAAGCTGCCAAGCTTTCTCTAAGGAGTCATGAGGAGCCCTTGGGGGAGAATGAATTCCCAGAGGCGCCTGCTTTTGCCAGGCTAGATAAGAAGTCCCTCTGGGACTGGAACCCCACACCAAAACCTGCTCTTTAGTTTTCATGTGGATCAGATACATATGTAAAACAAACAATAATGACTTTGCTCTCTCTGGCTCCATAACTAAGGATCAGGAGCAACCTAAAAGTATTGGTGTATCTACTTTTTTTTCTCCAAGAAACCACACTCCATAATCTTTATTACAGCAGGTGGCTGTCATGGAAAAGTGATTGTTTTTAAATTCTAATGTGCCCTAGTCATACATCAAACTTGATTATAAGTATGCATGCATGGGGAAAGCACAATATATAAAGTGTTTGGTACTGTCTATGATTCATACCAGGGGCTTGGGGTCTTTCCTGGCTGGGGGAAGGACAGTATTCAGCTTTGACTTGGGAAAAAAAGGCCCACATGCATAGCACGGGCAGAGGGTGGGCTGCTGAGGAGATGTGGCCATTTCCAAGTCTATAGAAACTACCAAATGGTCCAGCTCTTGTCCAGTTCTTGTCCAGTGATTTCTCCTGCTCACCGGAGTAATGCGATCCAGAAAAAGGAGCCAGAATTCCTGTCTTCCTTCTCCTCTGTGGCTCACCTAACAGAGATAAAGCCTCCCAGTAGTGCAGCTAGCAGGGCGCCATCTTTCCTAATAGCCTCCAAAAGAGCTGTCAATGTGAACCAGGCTTGAAGTGATCCCTCCACCTTAAGCCAGGGCTGGCTGGTTCCCGCAGGAGAAGGACAAGTAGAATAAGCTCTTCCATTGTAAGTAACTGATATTTTGGCAGAGGTACATTTCAACCACAGCTACCTAACAGAACACATCACCATCACACTTTACCTAAACACAAACTCACAAAGTAGAGGTAACGTAAGTATGACTTGATTAGAAATGTTTCAGGGTAATAATCAGTACAGAGTGTTCACCAAAGTGCCCAGCATGACGAGTGTTTTCTCATTGTCATCCGTTCCTATTCTTAGCATCATTTATTTTATTAACAATAGGTGTTATTAATACAGAACTTGGGGTCAAGCATTTCTGTACCTGAGCCAGAATCTGCTATGGAATTAAGGGAAGTATATGATGCAGACTCCCGGAAAGGAAGAATCTCCTCAGGACATTTTTTTTCTATCTAGCAGCTAGGATGAATTTTGGTATTATGGGAAACATCTGACCCCACTCCGGAAGGCCAGGTTCCATTCTCCAAGTGCCCATCGCCTCTCTCCTCACTTTCCCAGCAGCACTTGACACTAAGCTGCTGGGGCCACAGGCAGCTCCTCAGCTGCAGACTCTGGCTATGCTCAAGTGCTTGGTGTCCCTCCCACGCTCTCCTGACCTGCAGGAGAGACGGGAAAACACGCCCCAACCAGAAGAGCCAAGAAGAGGAAAGGGCAGACAGACTGCCCACACCCAGCCCCCTTTGGTTGGAGAACAAACAGACAGTCCAGGAGCCAAATCAGCGGTAAGACTCTCTTAATGGGGGAAGGGAGCCTCTTAAAGGGTCAGAGAGCGGCGGAAGGGGAGGGGTACATGAACCTATGTAGGGGCTGTGAAGGGATGCCTGAGCTGTCCGTCAAGAGTGCAGAGCTGAGGGACCAATCCTAAGAGGCAGTCTTCTACGTCACAGCCCACAGGACCTCCTCCAGGTTCACCACCAGGCACCATCTTGGCTACACGTGGTCCCAAGGCTGGGAGTCGGTTCTAGAACCGCCTTTCCAATTCTGTAGAACCGGGGAAGGCAGTCGGGGTTATAGGGCCACCCCTTCCCGGTTCCGCCATAACAGCCACGAGGCCCCAGGGCTGGGAAAACAGGCGGGGCCAACTAATTGCCTCTTAATGCAAGACAACGGGCCGGGCGTGCCCCACAGTCCTGATCCTCCCAGAGAGCCTCACCGTATGTAAATCTGTTTTCCCCACTCCATGCTGTGGGAGACATCTATCTGCACACACTGAACTTGCAGGAAAAGGAAAAAAAAAAAAAAAAAGGTCACTGCTGGAATCCAACAAGGTCCCAGGATTTCTCTACAGTAGCAATTGATGACCCTAATGCAAAATGTCTCATGATGACCCCTTTTCCCAAGCCCCGGGACAATACCACAGGCGTGGCTAGTGTGTGAGCAGCAGGTGACCAAAACAAGACTTGCAAGGCAGGGTCTGTGGCTGAGTGAAAGGACGAGTCTCTGGAAGAGCCTGCAGGTTTTACAGAGAGCATGACTCCCAGCCCCAGGGAGGCACGGGGCACCTCGGGGGAAGATGGATAAACTCCAGCAGTGTGGGGGATGCAGATTTAATAAATCATCATAAAGTTTTACTGCACCTAAATACAGCTGGAGCCACAGCCTGACATTTCACACCCCTTACATTAAAAATAATGGCTCCTTCCTTGGCCTTTTACTGGTAAGCACAATAAAATACCATGGATTTTAGAATGGTTATGTTCTAATTCTCTCATTGGAGGCACCTATTCCACAGTGACCGTGTGGGAGCTGTGAACGACAAACAAAGTTCAGGTTGAAACAAGATGCGATTCTTCTTCAGCAGGAGTTTATACTTTGTGGGGTCGAGTAGCTCAAAACTAACAGATAAAACATGAATAGTGTATAGTGATGGTCTAAGTATATGCACCAAACATCACACTCAACATCTATATTGCTTTGACTAATTAAGCCTGGATTCAGTAGGTCAAATTTTGAAGGTCATGCTTTTGGCGTGTGGCATACCTACAATTTCAAAATTACATATTATATATATATATCAAATAAAAATATGAACTATTTTAAATAACATTAATAAATATGTAGATGAGGATTCTTCCTTCACAAAAACATTTTCTTCCTGTGATGACATAGCATTTTACTAAGAGGCAGTTGCAAAAGCCAACGCAGGAAAACCACAGAAATTCCAGTTCCAGAAACTATCCCAGAGTATAATGGTACACATGTTCAAAGATAATATGAGCAATGTAATTCTGAGGAGATAAACATAGAAAACAAGAATTAAATGCCAAATATTAGGAAACTAGACATTCATAAAATAGAATATATTCATATGAGGAATTCAATAAAATCATTCACAATATGTTAAATAGTCAGTGCATACAAATGTTTGTAAGTGGTTGTTAAAATACTGGGCTAACATGTCAAATAAGCAATTACAACAGAATTTCTGTCTTACTTAAGTATATGGCTAAAACTGATGTTATGGTTCTTTCCTTTTTAACCATGAGAATCTTTCTCTTTTCCCTAAAATGACAATCAAACGTTTTATTTTTGTTTAAAATTTTTTTTAAGTATTTGAGACAATTGATCTAAGGCCACAATTAAACCGTTTCAGGTATAGTATTTTTTTAATCTCTCATTTAATGCCAGAAATCTTTCTCTGTGAAGTCTATTAGAAAGGAGCAATGTTGACATCACACCATGTGAGATACATCCTTATTTCATAGTTACCAGGTATAAATAATGTAAACATTCAATATGTAAGATGCACTAGTCGTTAGATGGACTATTATAGTACTACTAAATTATTTTAAAATGAGAAAACTTAAAATTGTCTGGCCAAGTAGATGTGTAGTCATTGGCTTCTGGGTGGATGCCTACCAAAATGCTGCATGAAGATATATTGCAAAATTCAGAAGCGTGTCTGGATTTATCATTCTGTCCAGAAACCAATTTGGCCTGAATGAATCATGTAGAAAGATGTGTCTTCCTTCTTGCCTTGCAATCCAAACCCAACATTGCTATTTATTTCCTCACTGAACCAAGATAATAAATCATATCATTCATAATGTTGCATTTTTCCCTAATGGAAGCTATTTGAAACCAAAGTGTAACCATCTTTTTTCATTGTTAGGAGGTTAATTAATATAGCAGCTAGCTCACAATCATCGGTAGGACTTTTCTGGAATCTTGGGCCATCTTATTGTTGCTGGTTATGGCTTATAAAGCCCATCTGAGTCCTACTGTGCGCCCACGGGTGGTCAAATACCATCTGTGGCTTCAGGCTCTTCTTCCTGCTATTTGTGGACCCTGCGGTCCCTCTCTCCTTTTCTTGACATGTAAGAGCTCTGCAAAAGGCGTTTGAGTTGCGGAGGCTCGTAGGTCAATAGCTTTGACAACGGGCATGGAGCAAAAGAAACTGACAGAGTTCATAACAAGATGTTGCCTTCTGCTGGCAGAAGACAAATAGAGATCTTTGATCTCAGTAACTACATTTTTCTGCTTAGTGCTTCAATTTTTTTTCCTTCTAGCCCAGAAAGTTAGTAGGAATTGACAGGCTACTTTGGGATTTTTATACAGAAGGTCATCTGTCCGCAGCAGAGAAAAGCTGGGTGGGAGGAAGTGATAATCACTGGCCCTGCCCAGCTCAGCAGCCTCCTGAGGCTGTGCAAGGCAGGATTCTGCCTCCCTCCCTTGAAATTCAAAGCACAGACATGCCTGGCACATTGCAGCTCCTACACTTAGTTTCTTGACCTATTTTATAATGAGGACAGAGGAGACAGTTCCATTTTCCTGTGAAAGGTGGAAACTTTATCTCAGACGTGGATAGAGTCAGAAACTGGGGATTCTTCTTTGTGGAATCAGGAAATTGTCTCGGGTAGCATGCCGGACAGAAACCATACTGCTTCCTTCAGACATTCTCAGATGACTATTGTTTAAGGGTAGTAATTTAAATATAGACTCTAACTCAACTTCATAGGTAAATACCTTTCTGCACATCAGCAACTAATTGCTCAAAATTCCCAGACATAAGTAAAGTATCTCCTACCCTAGTTAAAGAGAAGACAGAGCCAAGGTTATACCACTTGGTTCAGAAATGAACTTCTAAGAACACAGAATGTGTCTCATTTTCTTTCTTTTTCTTTTTTTGCCAGTCCTGGGCCTTGGACTCAGGGCCTGAGCACTGTCCCTGGCTTCTTTTTGCTCAAGGCTAGCACTCTGCCACTTGAACCACAGGGCCACTTCTGGCCATTTTCTATATATGTGGTGCTGGGGAATCGAACCCAGGGCTTCATGTATACAAGGCAAGTGCTCTTGCCACTAGGCCATATTCCCAGCCCCTTTTTTTTTCCTTTAAAATTTTTATTTTAAAATACTCATTTTCATAGAGGTGGAAAACAGAAAAAAACAAATGTCACCTCTAGACTTCATCAAGTTCTTGGATGACAGGGTCCGACTTTTTTTCTTCTACCACCTCTAAGTGTTCACGTACATGTTTGTAAATTAGTCCTGGGTTTGGATCCTGTCTCTCCGGCCTACCAGGCTTCCCTGAACGTGATTTCCCCCGGGTCCTTTAATAAGGTGCGAGGAGAGTCGAGGTGTGAGCCGGGGCGGAGGGGGCCGGGGAGGAGGGGACCGGGGAGGAGGGGACCAGGCGGTGCGAGGGGCTGGCGGAGGGCAAGGAGAACGGGGCAGACCTGGACCCCGGATTCCGGACCCGGGACCCCGGACCTCGGATCGCAGATCCTGGACCCGGGACCCCGGATCCCGGATCGCGGATCCCGGATCGCGGATCCCGGACCCCGGATCCCGGACCAGGCCACCGAGCCCTGGCGGGCCCAGCCCCGAGGCCTCGGCCGCACGCCTCGCTCCTCACCTCACCTCATCTGGTAGTGCATGGCCACGCGCTCCCGATGCTGGAAGTCGCTGCCGTAGGTGTCGGCCGCTCGCGGGCCTGCCCGAGACGCCATGGTGGGTGGTGCTGGATCCGAGCCCCGGAGGCCGCCGTGCCCGCCCGCGCCCGCCCGCACACCGCCGAACCCCCCACCCCCCCATTTTCTTAAAATGTACTGACAGTACCCACCAGGCCACCTGTCCTATAAAGTCTGCTGACTTGAACAACTCAAATGCATTTACGTCCATTCTTCTTATAGGATCTATTGATGGGGTTGTTTCCCCAGCATCTGCATCTCGTATCTCCCAGGTGAGCCCCCATCAGCTCCACAGGGTCTGGGCCATATTCTTCATGGCGGATGTGAGTTCCTCACCACAGGCTATGCCTGGGAGTGGTAGGTAGACAGGTCATGGGTAGTGTCTTGGGGCTGTAGGCACAACAACCATCGCTGTGAGATAGCAGCTGGACCTGTAGGATTCCAAGATGGCCTCGGGACACTGTGGACACATCTGTTCCATTTGGTCCCAGGAAGTGGGCACCCTGGCGTGTGAGCTTGCAGGGCCTCATCCTGAATTGAACACACAGGTCTGCCCTAAGCTAGACTTACAAGACTGAGAGCCCATTGCTTGGTGGAGAGTGGTCATTTTCCTTGGAATCCATGCTTAGAATGCAATGGGGCCTAGTGTCTAGTGTGTACCCTAGCCTCCCCCCAAAAAAAATGTTTCGTGGGACAGAATATGTTTTCATGTATTATGAAAATGGTGCCCCACAATTCCCACTTCCTCCCATCTTGACTTTCCTCTGCATTCTTTTTCCTCTAAACCCAAAGGCATGGGTTCGGTCATTTCAGATTGTCAGTGCTCAGAATAAAGTGTTGGAGCTCAGCAATAGCAGACATGTAAGAATCTACTAGAAGCTGCTTCTCCTCCTCATGAGTAAAGTGTGGTGTTGGTGAAATCCCTTCACCTATGTGTTAGCTTGTGTGATGGTTATTACATTTGATGGAATTTGGGGCCCGCAAGAGGGATGTCATCTGTGGGGCCCAGGACTGGGTTTTCCCCTTCCTCCATGCATGCTGCGACCTCCAACCTCAAGACTCCCCAGAAAGGTTTCCTGTGTGGGCGAAGTCTGCTCTCCTCCCCATGCTGGGTGAGTTGCCCTTCCGTGGAAATAGACCCTAGAACAATGACTTCAAAGCCAAGTTCTCACCATGTGAAATGCCATGGACATTCAACATAACAATGAACTAAAGGAGACAGGGCATTTATTTCTCAAATAAACCGATACTTACACAAGGTAATCATAGCAGCTAAAATAAGGATCCAGTAAAGCTTCAGACAAGGGAAACGAGTGAAGCAAAGCATTCCCCTCCCTACCCTGTCTTTGCCATTCCAAGAAACTTCCTGATTACTTCACTGGGCATCCCAGGAACACTCATGTGCAAATTATGCAGAATGCCAGGGTGCACTGCATTCTGTGTGCTGCTGTAAAAAAAAAAAATCAAATCAGGAAAATACTTGGACTGGCATGCACTGCACCTCACAGATAAAGACAGGTGGTTGGTTCAAGTATTTCCTTTCTTATAGACTCAGTGCAGTGCCTCGACAGCAGATAAGCCCAGACACCCCAAACTTCTTTGTCTACAGCCAACAAGAAAATCCTTGGGAAAGTTTTTAAAGGAAAGGAAGCTATTGATTCTTTGCGAAGTCGAGCCTGGTGTTCCCCTGTTTCAGTGAGTTAAGTAAAATCACCATCAGCAAATGGACACTTAACACCCTGGTCCCTGAGTCTCTGTTGTGGTTGCCATGGAGACACAGGCATCTGCAGGAGACAGTGGGGAGGCTGCAGCCCAGGGAGAGGAGCAATGAGAGCCACAGCACCTGGGCGGGCATTTGCTGGGCTCAGCAAGGTACAGACGTGTTTCCAAAATCCACGGAGAGTCAGAGAACTTAAAAATCTGGGAACAAGAATTCAGAGTCATGTATTACTTTGGCAAATTACAAACAATCCAAGCTGATTCCTCCCTCCCCATATGTTTCTAGTATTAAATATCCGGGATATAAAGAACAAAAAAATCCAATAATAAAAAAAAATCCAATGAAAATTGGGCAAAGGACATGAGTTCACATTTTCACAAAAAGAAATCTAATCTGAATGATTTTTGTGATGGGCTAGTTTTCAGAAAACTAAACCTGCCATTGAGGAAAGCTAGAAGACCAGTTTTAAAAGAAAACAAATTGAAGTTATCGGAAGAGGTTATATGGCCTCCTGAAGTCATGTACTAGAATTCTGTGTTCCTGCTTCTTTGTTTTCATGGAGAACATTAAGCACTATAACTTAGCTAAGAAGCAAAGAAACATGCTTAAAGAAACATACTAAAAAGGAAGTTATGCTTAGGGTTTTTTTTTTAAGAAATGAAAAAACCTTCAGGGTTGATCTATATGTGAACTTCCCTGACATGGGGACTCTCCTGGAAGACTCAGAAACTTTCTGTCTTTGAAATATTTACGTGCATTCCTTTGTGTCTATAATGCGAGCATCAGAGGAGGTGGTCAGGGCCCGCCAGGCCAGGCTGGAGCATTAGAGGAGGTGGCCAGGGCAGGCCAGGGCAGGCCAGATGACCACACTGCTACCCCTCCCAAGTACAAGTCAAATCATAAAAACAAACCCAGCATAACATTTCTGAATGTCAAGTCAAGTAATATGTCTGACCCAAGGACGTTTGCCTTACAACAGCTAAATAATTAAATCCGATAGTGTCCCAGCATCCAGCTTGACTATCAGACTTTACATTCCTCAGTGCCGCTGGTGCATTCCTCAAGAGCTTTAAAACCTTCACAGTAAGCACAATGTCCTGTCTGTAAGCTCCTGTGCACACAAGTTTTGATGCATATCAGCTCCTTGAAACAGATGTATTAAGTCAGAATGATGTGTACATCACCTAGAAAAGGTGAGTCATTATTTAATGGAGCTTGAAATCACTTCATCTCTAAATCTCAACAGGGAGATATGTTCCAGCCCTCTGCTCTGTACATTAGCACTTAGAGTAGTTATCAGTGGGGAAGATCAGAGGACAGGGAGTCCCATTTGTTTTATGATCATCTCCAAATTCACCCCCTTACCCCTTTGAGCTCTAAGCATGTACAGTCATCCAGAAAATCAGTAACAAAGTGACATGAGTAGGTGCATAAATGAATGGATGAATGAATGAACAAGTGAATGAATGAATGAATGAATGAAACAGGTATCCTCTAGGGTGATTCAAGATGTAGCATGTGTCTATTTTCCAGATCAATAAAAGCTCAGAAAGAAAAACTACTATATACAGAAACATTAGCACCATAATTCAGAGTCTGAAAAGCAATGGTCTGTCTAAAATCAGGAATGGCAATTGCCTAAAGTAGAAATTGAATTGTGTGTATGTGTGCGTGTGTATGTGTGTGTGCATATGCGTGTGTGTGTGCTTGTGTGCACACTGATACTGAAGCTTGAACTCAGTGTTATGCCCTTGCTTTTGTGATCAAGGTCAGAGCTCTGCCATTTGAGCCACACCTCCATCTCTGGCTTCCTTTGAGTTAATTGGAGATAAGAATCTCTTGGATTGTTCCATCCAGGCTGGCTTCACACTATGATCTTCCACTCTCAGCCTTTTGCATAAAGAGGATGATGGGCCTGGATCACTAGTGCCTGGTTAGAAATTTAGTTTTGTCATGATGTGTTCATGGTATCACTTCATACCTGAAACTAACTCATCAGCCATTGTGTGGAGATTTGCCACAGTGGCACCTGTGCAGGCATGTGACAACCATGCAGTCTGTAAAACAGTATATGGTGTGCATTAATATGTGGGAAGTATATACATCGGTTTCCTATCTTAAAGAGTCCATATAATTAAACCACTTAAGTTATGAATCAGCAATTCATTGCATCATCCTTTAGGAAACAACAGTACCGACATGTCTACATTTCTCAAGAGTTTATTAAATAGAAAGAGAGCATACACTGAGTCCCATACAAGGTGAAGGAGTGGCTACTAAACAGCTCCAGCCATCACCTATGTAGAGAGAGGGCACTAAGCTGGAATCTTCCGTGATAATGGTGTATAGTAGAAAATATGCTCTGATCTGGAAAGGAAAGTCTGAAGGGCTTCTAGAAGCAGTAAGAAGCACGGTCAGAGGTGTGGAGTTGTGTGGAGTTGGAGACGCTTTCTCTAAGAGCCAGGAGAAATTGTATTTTTTAAAATTACATCTAACTGGCTATTTTTTCAAGCCAAGATTAAGTCACATAAAGTAACATTCCTCCTTAAATCTTGAAATCCAAACAAAATGTTGATGAAAATAAAAAAGCCCTCTCTCCCATCCCCCCTTGCACACATATATTTTTCTTTTGATCATTTATTCAATTTAGAAAACTCTTAAGTGCTTTTTTGCCATTTTAAAAACTGCATAATTCCTTTTAAATGCTAAGGAAACATCTTGCCCAGCTCTGAGCCTCGGGAAGAAGTTTCTCAAGGACTGAGGAGCCATCAATCTGGAAGATAAGCTGATCTTCTCTCTCCGGAGTCTGAGACAAGATCAAACACCTTTGTTCAGGGGTTCTCCTTTCCAAATTGCAAAGCTAAGTCTTGTCACAGAGGTCTTAAAAAGGTATGTTTCCTGTGACTACATTCAGGGAGCTAACTCAGATGACTTCCCCACTTATGAGAACTTAGCAGGAGGGGGAGAGGAAGATGGCGCTGCCACAGTAGGGAGGTACCCCGACTCGCTTCAACTGAATAGCGAGCTGGGAACTCCAGCACCCAACACCCCATCAAGAATCCAGCAAAACCAGCAGCCAGAAGCAGTGGAGAAATGCAGGAAAACAAAAAGGAGTAAAAAAGAAGAGCCGAAAACCTACACGGAGCCAGAGAATCTACGGTGCACCCTCCCCTCACCAGCCGACCTGGCCCGAACAAGGCCAGGCTGGGAAAGGGGACCCGGCGATCGGCAGACCGACTGCCGGGAGCACAGAGTCCAGACAGCTGGACTCCACAGACACTAGGGAGAGTGTGGAACAAGACATACGGCCACGGCGGCGATGAGAAGTTCGGGCCCACACCGGGAACAGACAGATGTAAGCGGCTGGGGAACCCAGCGGTGCCGAAGGAGAGAGCTGGGGACGCCACCACGACCTTTCGCCACACCCGAAGGACCAACGGCAGCGCTGGACACACACACAATCCAGGCCCAGTGAGTCTCCCATTATCCCCTCCCACAACGGGAGATCAGGTATCAGAGACCCAAACCCTACAAAGAAGCTAGATCTCCCTCCCTCTCCCTCCCCACCCAGAGGGAACAAAGAACCCCCAAATCAGGAGGGAAGCTCCCATCAGGAGCTGGGAAGTCACAGGAGTTTAGCAGGGGAAGGGCGGAGCAGCCCCAAGGCCACCCAAGATCCTGAACTGGCCCAATCGGCCCTGCCCCCTTCCCAACAGGGGCCAGGGGACGCCAGCAGTGCAAGCCCCACCCGAGGCACCTGGACCTCACGGACTTTTACAACTAAAATCACAGGTGCTGGTGGGCAATACCAGCACAGCAGGGACACCTGGACTTGATCGCACGCCCCTCTCACAGCGGAGGCGCAGTCTGAGGGCGTTAACCCGCGCATGGACAGTTGATAACACTGGGCCCCACACATACTGCCCCCCACAGCAGACTCGCGGGAGGGCGCAAGCACAACCCAACAACCCGGGGCTCCCTCTGGTAGGCGTACCCCGCTCAGGTGGATGGGGCCCGCAGCGGCAGTGCACAGGTGGGCAGGGCCCCCGGCAACAGCGCCCGCTTTGGTAGGCGCGCCTACACAGGAGGAGAGCTATCCATCGGCCCGTGCCCACTCAGTTTGGCACATTCCACACAAGCGGGTGGGCCGCCCCTCAACAACACCCAACCCGGAGCAGTCCACACATGAAGGCGAACTGCCTGAGAGGTGAACTCCTCTGACCAAGATACAGAGTGGAAAAAAGAACCAAAGAAGAGATAAGCCTCCATGCCACGCAGAATCAGCGACCAGCAAACCCCCAGAGGGGCACACTAGGGTCAGCACAGCACAGCGCCAGGACACTGTCCCGCAGAGAAAGACAGAACCTACCGGCCCCCAAGAGCAGGGAGAGTGACCACCTCAGCAACAACCGAGAAGGTCACACTCACCCATTGGGAAGCAAGGTTCAAAGCCAAACCCAAACCCAGAGCCAGGACACCAGGACACAAGGCTCCCACCGGCAGACCAGCCGGAAACAACACAAAACCAAACCAGAGAAGCCACCCACAGATCCCCAGATGCACAAATCACAAAGAAATATAACACAGTTCATCAAAGAGCAAGCCAACTCGCCAGCTCCAAAAAGCAGCACAACTGAAGAGGAGATGGAGAATAAAAAAAGCAAATGAGGCCATGTTAACAGAAATAAGGGAAATCATCAGAATTGAAATCAGAAAACAATTCCAGGAGTTTAGAGGGGAAGTCTTGAAGGACATCCAGGAAGCCAAGAAAGAAATGGAAGCAAAAATGGATACAATGCAAGCCTCCTTTAAAGAAGACCTTAACATCCTGAGAAGTGAAATGCATGAAAAAATAGATTTAAAATACAACTCTTTAAAGGAAGAAATTTCCATGATCAGAGCTGATCTGACAACCATAAATAGCTCTCTGAAATCCATAAACTCCACAATTGAATCCACAGCACAAAGAATCGACCATATGGAATCCAGAATCTCTCGCTTGGATGATGAAGCAGCCAACAACAACCAGAAAATTACCACACTCCAAGAAACAGTGAAGCTTCAGGGAAGACTAATCCAGGAACTAATGGACAAAGACAAGAGATATAATCTGCGCATAATTGGAATAGAAGAAGGAGCCGAATACCAGAGCAGAGGGCTTCATCATATTTTCAATAAAGTTATTGCAGAAAACTTCCCCAATCTTACAAGGGACCCCATCCAGGTAACTGAAGCCTATAGGACACCTGGCAGGCCAGACCCCAGGAAAGCCACCCCAAGGCACATAATATTCAAGACTTCAGATCTCAAGAATAAAGAGCAAATTCTGAATGCAGCCAAAGCGAAGAAAGAAATTTTCTACAATGGGAAGAGGATTTGAATAACAGCAGACCTCTCCACACAAACCTACCAAGTGCGAAGTGACTGGAAGAACACCATCCAAGTACTACAGGCTAACAATATGCAACCTCGGATCAAATATCCAGCGAAATTGGAGTTCACATTCGAAGGGAAAACCAGATCTTTGCATACCAAAGAGGATCTAAAGGAGTATGTGAATAAAAAAACAGCCCTACGGCGAATTCTAAGAGGGGAAACCCACCTAACAAAGATCGTACAAGAGACACAGACAGAAACAGAAAGAAACTACAATAGCCAAAGCCCAACAGAAAGAACAGCTCACTAAAGACAAGGAAAAAAAAAGAGGAAAAAACAGCCCAACAAGAAAATGGAAGGAGAAAAAACACTCTTATCTTTGATCTCTTTGAATATAAATGGTTTAAACTCTCCGATAAAGAGAAGCAGACTGGCAGAATGGATCCGCAAACAAAAAGTTGACATCTGTTGTCTACAAGAGACACACCTTACAGCAAGGGACAAAATCAGGCTCCAAATGAAAGGATGGAGCAAGATCTTCCAAGCAAACGCACCTACCAAAATGGCAGGTGTAGCCATCCTGATCTCAGACAAGCTGGACTTTTCATTAAAATCAACTCAAAAAGACAAAGAAGGACACTACATTTTAATACAAGGAAAAATCCAGAATCAAGACATGACGGTGATAAATGTATACTCACCGAACAAAAGAGGCCCTACATATGTCAAGCAAATTCTTACAGAATTACAGAACACGATAGACGCAAACACAATCATAGTGGGTGACTTTAATACCCCACTCTCTCCAAGAGACATATCCAACACCCAGAGGATCAGCAAGGGAGCTGAGGACCTAAGTAACACCATATCGCAAATGGATCTGACAGACCTATACAGAATCTTCCACCCTACAGAGACCCAATACACCTTCTTCTCAGCAGCCCATGGATCATACTCCAAAATAGATCATGTCATAGCCCACACAAAGAACCTCAGCAAATACAAAAGTATTGACGTCATCCCATGTATTATATCTGATCACAGTGGATTAAAGGTAACCCTCAATAACAACGGTTACCACAGAGGCTATACACATTCTTGGAGGCTAAACCCCACACTGTTATCCAACACTTGGGCCACAGACCAAATTAAAGATGAAATCAACGAATTCATAAGCCACAATGACAATGAAAATACATCACAAAGAAACCTATGGGACACAGCTAAGGAAGTACTGAGGGGCAAGATCATTGCCCTCAGCACTCACATTAAAAGAATAGAAGCAGAACAGGTGAATAACCTCACAATAAAACTAAAACAACTGGAAAAACAAGAAATGATCGAATCTAAATCGACTAGGAGGAGAGAGATCACAAAGATTAAAGAAGAGATAAATCTGATTGAAAATAGAAAGACCATTCAACAAATAAATAAGTCTAAAAGCTGGTTCTTTGAGAAAATAAATAAAATTGACAGACCCCTCACAAGACTTACAAAAAAAAGAGCAGAGACCCATATACGTAAAATCAGGGACTCCACCAGAAAAATTACAACAAGTACACACGATATTCAAACAATCATAAGGAGCTATTTCCAGAACCTCTACTCAGTAAAAAACAATAATTTTACAGAAATGGATCAATTCTTACAGAAGTATGAACTGCCCTAACTGAACCAAGAAGAAATAAATCAACTAAATAAACCAATAACTTACAGTGAGATACAGGAGGTAATCAAGAACCTCCCAACAAAGAAAAGCCCAGGCCCAGATGGATTCACCAACGAATTCTACAAAACCTTTAGTGAGGAGCTAATACCAATACTCCTCAAACTCTTCCGTGAAATAGAAACAGAGGGAGAAATCCCAAACTCATTCTATGAAGCTAATATCATACTCATTCCCAAACCAGGCAAAGACCCAACAAAAATAGAGAACTACAGACCAATATCACTAATGAACACAGACGCAAAGCTCCTCAATAAAATATTAGCTAACAGGATCCAGAAACTGATCAAGAAAATTATACATCATGACCAAGTAGGCTTCATCCCACAGTCACAAAGATGGTTCAACATCCGTAAATCAATCAACGTAATTTACCACATAAACAGAACGAAAATCAAGAATCACATTGTTATCTCAGTCGATGCCCAAAAAGCCTTTGACAAAATACAACATCCATACTTATTAAAAGCTTTGGAGAGAACAGGAATAGACGGAACATTCCTCAAAACAATAACAGACCAACTGCTAATATCATATTAAATGGAGAGAAACTGAAATCATTTCCCCTAAATTCAGGAACAAGACAAGGATGCCCACTCTTCCCACTTCTTTTCAACATAGTGCTGGAATCCCTAGCCATAGAAATAAGGCAAGAGGAGGACATCAAAGGGATCCACATCGGCAAGGAAGAAATCAAGTTATCCGTATTCGCAGACGACATGATCTTATATCTGAAGGACCCAAAAAACTCAGTCCCCAAACTCCTACACCTAATAAACCATTTTGGCAAAGTAGCAGGATACAAAATCAATCCACAAAAGTCAGCAGCTTTTCTGTACACCAGCAATATACAAACAGAAAAGGAAATTATGGAAACAATTCTATTTATAGTAGCCAAAAAAAGAATAAAGTACCTAGGGATCAACTTAACCAAGGACGTGACGGACCTATTTAATGAAAACTATAAAAATCTAATATGGGAAATCAAAGAAGACACAAGGAGATGGAAAGACCTCCCATGCTCATGGGTAGGCAGAATCAATACAGTGAAAATGGCTATATTGCCCAAATTGTTATACAAATTCAATGCAATCCCTATCAAAATCCCAGCCACATTCTTCACTGAAATAGAGAAACCAATCCACATATTCATATGGAACAGCAAAAGACCTAGAATAGCCAAAGCAATTCTAGGCAAAAAAAAAAAAAAGCAGTGCAGGAGGTATCACAATACCAGACTTCAAGCTCTACTACAGGGCCATCATAACAAAAACAGCCTGGTATTGGTATAAAAACAGATTGGAAGACCAATGGATTAGAATTGAAGATCCAGAAATAAAACCGCACTCTTACAGTCAGCTGATACTCGACAAAGGAGCTAAAGACATACAATGGAATAAACATAGCCTCTTCAACTACTGGTGCTGGGAGAACTGGGCAGCCATATGCAGAAAACTCAAAGTAGACCCAAGCCTATCACCATGCACCAAGATCAACTCAAAATGGATCAAGGACCTCAATATCAGACCTGAAACCCTGAAACTACTGAAGGACAGAGTAGGAAAGATGCTAGATCTTATAGGCACAGAAAGGAACTTCCTGAATATAGTCCCAGGGGCACAATAAATGGGGGAAAGACTCGACAAATGGGACTACTACAAATTAAAAAGTTTCTGCACAGCTAAGGACATAGCCAGCAACAGACAAAGGCCTAATATCTGTCATCTACAGAGAACTCAAAAAACTAAGCCCCTCCAAGCCCAATAAACCAATTAGGAAATGGGCAAAGGAGCTAAAGAGAGACTTCACAAGAGAAGAAATAAAAATGGCAAAGAAACATATGAAGAAATGTTCAACATCCCTGGTAGTAAAGGAAATGCAAAGATACCACCTCACCCCAGTTAGAATGGCCTATACTCTGAACTCAGGCAACAACAAATGCTGGAGGGGGTGCGGGGAAAGAGGAACCCTTCTCCATTGTTGGTGGGAGTGCAAATTAGTACAACCACTTTGGAGAACAATATGGAGGTTGCTCAAAAAGCTCAATATAGACCTACCCTATGACCCAGCCAAACCACTCCTAGGCATCTATCCTAAACAGCAAACCCCAAGATATCAAAAAGACATTTGTACTTCCATGTTTATCACGGCACAATTAGCCAAAATATGGAAACAACCCAAATGCCCCTCCACAGACGAATGGATCCAAAAAATATGCTACGTATACACAATGGAATACTACATAGCGATTAGGAATGGTGAAATATTGTTATTCGCAGGGAAATGGTCAGAGCTCGAACAAATAATGTTGAGTGAGACAAGCCTAGAACACAGAAAACAAAGGGGCATGATCTCCCTGATATATGACTGTTAACAAAGGGAGATGGAGAGACAGTAGAGACCAAGTCTGTGAAACCAAAAACTTCTTGTCAAATAGTATTTCCCACAGGATTGGGGCAGCGACCCAACAGTATGTAACTAAAACCAAACAATTACTCATCACATAAAGGTCAAAAATTGACCTCTCAGTGGAATACAATAGCTCAAAATCTATGTATGTACGTTCATATATGACTACTGTCAACATATTGTCTAATATCGACATTGCATTTAAAGTCCTAGGCGAATTTTCTTGGGTGCGGCCACGTAGCTACTGTATATGTTCTTGATACATTGTATATTGTATATATGTCTACCTGACCTAGAGAAGGGAAAGAAAAACAGGGCATAAGATATCACAAGAAATGTACACACTCCCCTACTATGTAACTGTACCCTTTTTGCACAACACCCTGTCCAAAAAATTTGTGTTCAATTAATAAATTAATTAAATTAAAAAAACAACTTAGCAGGAGCCATTTGTGATACACAATTCCACACTATTATCCTCCTATTTGTTGACTGGTTATTATTTATCTTGAAACAATGTGTCACAGGTTCTCTGTGGGTTATCAAGAGGCTGAGATTTTTCTCTCTGTGTCAACTCTGAACAGTCTCCGTGTGGTAATTTAATGCATCTTCAGAAATGAAACTATTTTCTCTCCCTTCTGCTTTGGTGGATTGCAAATGAGCCTGGTTTTAATTCTATTTCCCCAGCAAAGCTCTGTGCAAGATGCAGTTTAAAGGAGGGCATAATGAAACACAAACATTAGAAAGACTATCGGAGTGCAGCTCTCATTTCATAAATGCCAGGGGGGTGGGATGAACAATGCGTTCTGGTGGGCACTGTGGACAGCAACCCTCTCCCAGGCCTGCTTAGAGGAGGCTATACCAGGCAGCTTTGGATCCCATCATTCTGCATTTGGTTCTCACAGCCAAAAACAACTGTTAGAATAATTCCACTGCTAGGCATTTCCTGAAATGACAGGAACATTTAATTTGCATTTAATTCAAGCAGTAAGAGCCAAGTAGGGGTGGGAGGATAATGCCTTTGGGTCTGTGTTCACCTCTATTGGTTCACATCTTCTGAAATATTTAAATGAGAAAAAATCAAGTGTTGGGGTCAGCTGCACCTTTAAGGGGCCACAGCTGACCTCAGCCTGTCCCTCCCCTTCCTGTCTTTAACCGGAAGAGAAGGAAGTCTGACATCACTTAAGGGACAGCTCCTTGGGACCAATCAGGGGCCCCTCTCTTGTGCCCGCCTTTAGGGTATATCTGGGGGGTTCCTCATTTGAATAACCAGAAGCCCTAATGGCTTTCTCCAGGGGCCCATGCGTCCATGTCATTCTTGGCGGCTTTGGGGCACCCTGCGACCACACGCCACCGAGGCTACCCGTGGCCATCGCTCCCTCGTGAGCGATCATGGACCACCCGGGAAGGGGCGGACAAGCCCCTTCCCCCCCCCAAGTGAGGGGAAGTCGAGAGAGCCCACAATCAAGCATAAAGCAGAAACACACATCTGCTTTTCTCCAACAATGTACAGAGTATAGGTGGCAAATACTAAATTTTTTTAAATGCTGCACCATCTTTCCCCCCTTTCTTTTCTGTGGCCAAGGAAGGATGATATGTCATTTTATGACCTTTGAGTCTTGATGCCAAATTAGGCATAACAGTGAAGGGTTTCTCTCGAGTTTTAGGCAAACCTGTGGATTGCCATTTACTTCCTGCAGCAATTCAATGCAGCACTGGTTACTGGAAGGAGAAGACCAGCTAAAGAAAGATAGGAGGAACGAGACTCTACTGTGAGTGTAGAGCCAGGAGCAGAAAGAAGAAAGGAGAGCAGTGCCTTGCATTGGGAACAGTCCTGTAATGTGACATGCTAGCAGAAGCCTGCACTGCAGATGATGAAGAGAGAGAGTGAAAGAATGAAAGGAAGGAAGGCCTCTTGGTCCCAGCCTTCAGCAACTTCCTGTGTGCCCTGGGAGGATTCACCTCTGCAGAACCAGCCTGGAGGGCTCTGTGCCCCAGACCACACACTGGCACTTAGACCAAGCTTCTCAGCCCTAAATTGAGGACATTGTCCATCAGTGTACTCTCCATGACCACCATCGAGAGAGCAGGCAGTAGAATTAATTTTACTGTGAATAAAAACCCTGCTCTTTGTCCTGGGGATTGCTTCTTCCTGCTCTGTTAGGTTTCTGAGTCTTAAGATGTCAACCTTTAAGAAGGGACCAAAACTTAACATTGAGATTCTTCCAATGGCCAATATGAACAAATGGTCAATGTTTTCCTGAGATATGATTTTAATTACCAGGGTCCTGGGTCAGTGACTAGGCATAGCTACTATTCTGTGGTGAATGGGCTGCTCTGCTTGAGAAAGATAGGACTGAACACAGAGGACAGAAAGGAGGTCATTTTACTCTTCATACCACTTCTAAAATGGACTTGAATTCTTTCACGGTCTCCGCAGCATAGCTGGAGTCTTTGATGTGTGTTTGTACTCACCTACAGATGAGTAAGGAAAAAAAAGCAAAAATATACTTCTAGATTTCTTCATGTTAACTTGGCAGTATATCAAGAAATATAATCATGAGATGATAGAAAACAGGTTAGAATCCAAAGGACAATATTCAGTTTTGTAAGCGATCAAGAAATGCTAAAGAGGGCTGGGAATATGGCCTAGTGGCAAGAGTGCTTGCCTCCTACACATGAAACTCTCGGTTTGATTCCCCAGCACCACATATATGGAAAACGGCCAGAAGGGGCACTGTGGCTCAGGTGGCAGAGTGCTAGCCTTGAGCGGGAAGAAGCCAGGGATGGTGCTCAAGCCCTGAGTCCAAGGCCCAGGACTGGCCAAAAAAAAAAAAAAAAAAAAGAAATGCTAAAGAAAGAAAAATGAGTTGAGTCAAGGAGGTCTGCCACTCCTACTAGAGATATGGTAAGAGGAAAGACGAAAGGGAAGGGAAAGGGAAAGAAAAGTGAAAAACAAAACACAACACCACAAAGGTAAGAACAAAGCAAAAACCTTCCATGGGTACAAAAAGGGTTGAAGAAATTGCACAAGAGCTCAAAGCCAGAGTCTTCAAGAGGGGTCAATCGTTGCTTTTCAGGCTTCTATTCCTAAGGATGGTTCCAGGAAATGATGATATGAGATTATGGGTCTAAGAACACCTTTGTCTGCTCTGTACGAGAAGGGGGCCAGGATTGGAGTTTAACAACCAACCCCTCTGAGGCCATAGGAGGGCACTTCACCTTTACCTGGACCCTCAGAGCCTACACCACAGGAACAAGGGGAGCCAGAACAAACCATCTGGTGTCTGTCTTGACCTTCAACTTCTCTGTGCTGCTTTCCACTTGCTAAAATGAGAACAACTTCTGCCTGGTGCCTTCCTATCAAAATGTCAGCCACGGTATTTATTATACTATTTAGTTTCATTAGTCACCATTAATTGTTTAGAGTGCTTTTTCAAAGTCATTAGCTGAAATCCTCCAGCTCTTCAGCAATAGTTTCAATTAATCCATGAACAAAGCTCTTTGTATCACAACCAGCCCGTGACTGTTAGTAGACAATTAGTGGGTAGCATCTGACCTCCTCTCTTCTGACCACACAGCACTGAGAAGAGACCAAATGATTCATACACAACCTGAGTGGATTATGCAAACTCTTTTCCAAGTCATAGGAATCATAAAAGATTTAAAAGCCATTTTTACATCTTAAGCCTTCCCATGGTTTAGGGAAGTTATAAATTCATCTAGATTATGGCACATTTATCCTTTTTAAAAAGCTAACTGAAGTCTTTATGCACAATGGATAGTGAACAGAGAAAGAGAAATTGCTGATCACTTTGGATTTTATTTTGCATAAATGCACAATACATCTTTCATGCAATTCTGTGCTCAGCATTGTTTCATTCTCCACAAACAGGCCCTTGGGTATCCCGGGCTATTTTGATAGAGATGCGAGTTGGTAAAATCCATGCAAGAGGCTGGACATAGAATAAGACACACTGAGATAATTGGGGGTAGGATAAGCTGACCTGACCAGGAGCCTGTCATGTGGGAATACCTGTTCTGCAGAGGTACAGCAAGAAGCTGATCTGCGGAGCAGAGAAACTGACCTAGGCCTGGAAGAAACACTTACCATCAACCCTCAACACCAGCTAGTGTTAAATCTCTCAGGTATAAGGTGTTGAGATCCTTGACTCTCAGAGATTGATATTTGTTTCTCATCTTCAACCTTCAACAGCCTCATTATCTGTTCCCCAACCCTGGTTTCTCTCTGATAGTCTTCATCTACTCGCTCCTTGCTGCTGCTGCTACTGTAGCTTCTGCCTTTGCCTTTGCTACCAGTTCACTGCTGCTTCAACTGTCTTTTCCTTGCATGACCAACTTGCCTGCCCTACAAATGTTAAAGATCACAAGTAGGCAAGAAAGAGCATTTCTAATGGGCCTATTATTGCCATGCAAGGGGCAGCCCAGGAGCATGACTCACTGTGGCTAGAAAAAGTGAGCTAAATAATCAGGTAACATACAAAGGGTGTTTGCACCAACCACAGCACAGTCCTTCATGCAACCTATGTTTGCACCAGTCAGAGACCTTCTGCTGGCCCAGGAGGGAAAGTTCTGTTTCTGCCACTTGAAGGAGAATAGCTGAAAGAGCATGCAGAGTTTACCACGGCTTGTCTTCTGTTTCAGAAGCCTGGTGCTGCACTCTCTGCAGTGGTCATGACTGGAGCATGTCTTCCCTGGTGATGATACTGGTCCTCTTCAAGTGGCTGGAGCATCCTCAAGGCGACTGCAATGTTTCCAGAGTATCCCGGCTGCTACGGGGGCCATCTAGCGGGCTGCCTCTAACGGGGCTGCTTGGCTGACATCACCCCACTCCAGACTGCCAGGTGTCATAGAGGTGCCCACCAAGCTGCCACTCTGGATGATTTCAAGCATTCGTAGAATTATAAGGATGTTTATAAAACTTAGCAAACACACACACACACACACACACACACACACACACACACACACACTAACTCAACACATAACTAGCAATTCTGAGAGCACTAAACAGTATTTGATAGTATTTTTTAATGTTTACTAGTGCTTCACTCCTACCTGGGGACCTCTGGAAGAGCTGGGGCCCTCCACTAGGTCTCCCCAGGGCCAGGTAGGAAAGTGAAGATGGCCAGGTGGTGGTGGATCATTGCAAGTGTGGGCTACAAGTTACCCACATTCTCTGCAAAGGTAATACATGCCTTAGTAGTTTTGGGGTAGAAAAGAAATACTATTATGAACAACTGCTCTTTTTTTAAATTTTGGGTTTTAAGAGAAAGCACAAGCTTAGGATTGGATATGAAAATCTCTTCACCATTTAAAGTGACGTTAACTTGTTCTTCAAACACTGAACATACGAAGAGCCTAAGGGGCAAGTCCTCAGGTGTTGATTTGACCTACCACCACGAGTTATTTGAAGTTTGGTTTAGGATATCAGCCCTCCTAAATTCTTTTACCTACAAAGTCCACTTTATTTTTTTCCAGAACATGGATTTGAAGAGACTTCTTGAATGTGTTTGAAAGGTCAGAGGTATTCAAGGTCAGAGGAATTCGATTTTGATATTCAGCATGTATTATGCACTTCAGAGCCGAGAAATGTGAAAGAATGAACTTTTATAAAATGACCATAAGGCATGGGGCACAAAGCCTCCTGACACCTCGAGTATGTTACCAGTATAAGTGAGTAGATTCAGTACCACTTCACTAATGGTCCTGTTCTGCCAGGAATTTAAACCTCGGCTTTGACTTATGAATTCAAGAGCGCAAACGAACGACAGGGGAATGTGATTGGAACTCTTCCCACGAACTTTCTCCCAAGAGACATCCTCCATCCTATGGGGGGGGGGGGGCTGTGTGGCGACCATTAAGGTAATGAATCTTATCCAGGCCAGGCAACCACAACCTGGCTCTTCATTAACATTTTATGTGCTGACCCATATCCCCAAATAGACTCTAAGAAATGTGAGTTAGCAAGATAACAAAATTAAGACCAAGTTTATATTTACAGACATATTGATTTTTCTACAGGAAGACAGAAGCATTTTTTTAAAAGAAAGCTCACATTGTTACTATCTGCTGGTTTGATTAATTGATAACATACTCAAAAAATAGAATTGATACCAGTTTTATCCTTTAGGGATTGGAAGAGCCAGGGACTTTTAAGTTAATGACAAATGTGAACCGATGCAAGCAAGACCTGTGCTCAAGTGGAAATGGATGTTTGATGCAGTTGAAATGTACTATCTTCCCTTTGTCTTGAAATTAGGTTTTGTTATTGCTATTATTTTCTTATTAAGCAACCACCAAGTTTTAAACTCCAAAGTATCAGGTATCACATTAATGTCTACTTATCACCTTCAGGTACCCCAAACTGTGACTATGTGTTAAGGGAGCCGTCGGAAGGATGCAGGCAGACAACAGTGGCTTGGTCACGCCCAAGGCATGTCATAGCAGTTACATTTGTGTTCTGAGAGAAGCTTTCACTCTGACGTGACTAGATGCGTCATCCATATGAGTGCTGTTTATCTTCCACAGCAATAACTGGAGAGAGCAAGATGAATCATGCACACCTTGAGATGAATTTGAAAGGCAACAGGATCTCTTAGGCTCTGTGTGAAATTTTCTCCTCTTCAGAACTCGTTATCCTGGGCAATAACTAGGAGGTGACATGTAATAGACTTAAGGTTCATAAAGCAGTAATGTCTTGAGGTCTATGTTCTTTACAGATGTCAGTAAATCAGGGACAATGTGGGGGGTACTCAGAAGCTTGCCTGTCGTGTGTTGGTGTTGATATACAGAGGTTGTATGTTCAAGGACTGTTTTGTCAGCGCTGCCCAAACAGAGCCAGTCCCCACACATAGAGGCAGTTTGGGTGACTGCTTGTGCCTTGGGTTTGGAATCAGAACTGGTCTTGTGTTGAGCAGCTGCATGACCTTGAAGAGATCAGTCTGAACCAGTGATGGCTTTTGTTCCATGAGTATTCCGTCAGTAGGAGTCGCGACTTCCTGGGGAGATCCCTGGACAATGGAAAGCCAATGGGAAAGAAGGTCATGCTGGATTAACAATGTCTTCCACAGCCACAGGAAGGGGAAACTGGGCCCAGCCAGGACCATCACCCTGGCTGGCAGTGATGGCCTCTATATAATCTCGTAGATTCCAGTTTCATGTTCAGTTGTTGTATTTAGTAGTGAATGTCACATGTAATCATAGTTTATATTATATTACAGGTGCTATATAGTGTGATATATATATATATATCATAGTCTACATTACAGTGACTATAACTCATACTATATAATACTTTATTCACTTATATAATAAATATATAGTATTAAAATATGTAATCAATTCCAGAATTCTCCCAGAGGATATTTCCTCATCCCTTGGTACAGGAAAGAGTGGAAGACACGCAACATCTCCCTGGTAATGAGGGTTGGTGCCTAGGTTAAAGTTCAGGACTCAGAGTTATTTGTGTAGTGGTCGTGCCTGCTAAAGGGAGCGGGAAGCTGGCATCATGGTATCACCAAACTGTCTGGTTTAATTACCATCAGGTAGCAGCAATTTAGATCTGTGGGCAAATTTTCTTAGAGTCTCCTATTGTCCCCATTTACTTTCCTTGTGACCTTCAGTTTATGGCCATGAAGAGTCCCTTTTTGTCTTTGAAGCACGTCTTCCAGATAATATATTAGAACACTTCTTCCAGTGAGATCTCCAGCTTTATTGATCCTCATCAAGGACTTTCACATAAAGCATTATTGATTTCATTCTAGCAAATTCAGGGATGAGTTCTATTTTCTCTGTGTCTCTTCCTCAAACTTTATCTTGTCTCTTTTCTTTCTTTTTTCTTTTTTTTTTGTTCTCCTCCCCTTACTCATTCTTCAGCTTTTTAATCTTTCTACTGCACTGCAAACTTACCATGGCTGGTGGCTGGAATAATGAGAGAAACATGCCCATTTGTAGCCGCTGGAGCATTCTCTCTGCCCACCTATTTATGGGTAAATATATGCTAGTTTACATTAAGTATCAGCCTCAGGATGGGATTCCATTTAATACACAGTTCTCTGCCTGCACAAGGACGATTATGATAAATATATAGCTCTAACTCTCTGTGAGCCAGCAGAAAATCTTCCATCGAGATCTCATCTATCACCTTCACTGTGGAAGAGAGATACTTTACAGCACGTGATAGGTCTCCATGTCACTTTCCGTAAGACTACAACCCTTGTGTGATAATCACACGGGAGAAACCATACCCCAAACCCTTATGAGCACTGATAAGCAACACAGATGCTTTGTATCCAAATGCACAATTGTGCAAAGGGAAACTGAGCTCCCTGGCCTCCTCTCATCAGCTCCATTGGGAGTTCAAAGCAGAGTGTTAGGCGGGAAAATGTCCTTTGCCTTGAGGATACACCCCTGTCAGGCAGTCCGTCCCTGCTCCCTCCCTCGTACTGGCACCTCTCCAGCACTAGTCCATGGTGTAGCTCCATCGAGTTAACATCAGCTACTGTTGCTGTTTTCTTGTCCGGAAATGACTCTGGGGGAATTTAAGAAAACCTTTTAATAAGAGGTTTAAAGATTAGCATCAGATGAAGAGAACTGACCTCCGTTCTAGGTCAGAGCCCAAGGAGGTAATCGATGCTCCCTAAAGCTATCATCTAAGCCTGGGCTTAGCACAGGCTCAAGTGATTTTCAGAAAGCCGTGTTAGGATGGTTTCAGCTCCCTGAGGTTAAACTGTCAGGTGACACTCGATATTTCAGGATGTACCCGAGGCCATTTCAGACATTCCTTTGGCTAAATGTTCCCAAATTATGTTGACTGTGATCCACAAGCCAATCATTTAACTCATGTCACTGTGTTCATTGAGGTCAAGCTTGCAGGCTGGCTGAGGAGAAGGTGATCAGCAACAGCATGAATGAAGACAGCGAAATGAGGCTCGCTGAACGCCACCGGTGAGCAGCAGTGGGTGGTGGGGAAGAGGAGCAGGAAGCCAGGGACCCACCTGACCCAAGTACAGGAGATGAATTATGAGACACGATGGGTGGGGAAACCTCTCAAATAATGAACACACTGGAACATAAAACAGGTCCTGGCTGGGATGTGTTCACTCGTGGGAGGGGGAGGGCGAAGGAGGAGGCTGCGCGACAATGAATATGGTCAAACACTTCACACACGTGAGTGAATGGAACAATGGAGCTCATGGAAGGGAAGAGGCTTAGCAAAGGCGATGGACAGGAGAGTCTGATCAAGACACATTGCCCACCTATCCAGGTGTGTCAACATTAAGCCCCTTCCCCACATACACTACTAACGGATGCTGATAAAAGCATGGGAATGAGATAGTGTGAGAAGTTAGCAAGACTCACTTCCAGATTTCAGAACAAAATCTGAGCTCCTCCCTCTAGGCCAGCCCTCCTCTGTTTTCCACCTCGTTCCTCCCCACTTTATGCTCTTGGGTATTCTCATGGTTCACCCAGTGTCAGTTTGTCATGTCCAGTGTGACCGCACTGTCTCTTGGCTTTACACCCCAGTCCTTCTTGATGGCTCTTCCAGGCCCCACCTCTCACCCCTCCACGGGGCCTACCTAGGCTCTCCCTCTGCGAGGCATTGTCTTGCTTCTCTCACCAAGTTTAAACTCTGCCCGGCTCCTTTTTCTAGGCAGAGCAACCACAAGGTCCGTACGGGCCCGCCCTGCACCTTGACAGTTATTTTCTCTTACCTTACCTGCACGTGTCTTACCTTGAGCTTAGTAAAGACTGGCTCCCCCATCCGCCGTTTCCCAAATGACTCGTGTGGCCAGGTCCCTGCTGCTGCTTTGTAAAAAGAAGATCTGCAAACCAAAGGTGACTGTTTTTATTTTGCCTGAGTATGGGCTCCACTTTGCCTTTACTTCTGCAGACAAGACCTGCTGTTTGACTTTTTAGAAAGTCCCTCCCCTGTACATTCCCAGTGGTAAGTGCATTGCCCTTAGAAGTGGGGTCCTGGGACCTGACACCCACCCTCTTTCTACCCACTCTCAAGTCTTGTTAACACTGTATTCTGTCTTGGGAAGCGGAGTGAAGGATGTGTCTCCATTATATTTGTTGGTTGTATCTCATCATCTCCAACTCAGCCAGATTCTAGAAGTTTCCAGGCATTATACCATTTCAGTCTCTCACTTTTCTCCACCGCCTGTAACTTTAGTGACATAAAACTGAAACCTTCCCTATCGGCACAGAGAGTCCTGAGGTTATGTTTCTTTTTGTTTGTTTGCAATCTATTTTATGTCATTCCAATTGAATAAATTCTACCTGCTTTTATTTTTGCTGAAATGTTTTCTCTTTTGTGTCTACTCTACCCATGCATCAGTCAGTCCAGCTTGTTTCTTTTTCTTTTATTGTATTTTTTTAGTGTTATTATTTACTTCTGCTTTTTTTTTACTTCTATATCTATACTGGGGTTTTTCTATTTTTCCATGGGTCTCAAGAGGAGGTTTAATGTCTTGTGAAGTCTGCTTTAAAATCCTTCTGGAACAATTCCACCACCTGGCTAATACCAGCATTTGTATCCATTGCTTTTGTCCCCCTCCCTGAGAATGGTGATTTTCCTGGCCCTTGCTGTGTAGATCGCACTGCAGTCACCTTCTGTGGATGGTGGTGTCTGAAAGGGGGCGCTGGGTGCCAGTTGACTACCTTCCCCTGGCAGACATTAACTGCTCAGGCTGAGCATGTGGGCGTCTAGCCCACATTTTCCATGGTAGTTTAGATTTCAGAGCCCTTGCCATGCTTTCTGTTCTGTGGCCCAATGCTGGTGCCTGCCAGCCCCACTCAGCCCCTGCTGGGGACAGACACCTGGCACTGCAGAAGTGTTGTCTTAGGCTGCCTGTGTCCCAAGACTGGCTTCCATGTAGCACAGGATGTGCTCTGCACCTGGGTCTCAAAAGATCTCTAACCATATCCCCAGACAGGCTCAAGCTGCGAGGGCTTCGCCTCTGTCACCCTCCGTGGACGCATCGTGGTAGCTTGAGGATCTCAGTATTGAAATCATTTCCTATACATCAACTCTGAACCAAGAACATAAAGAGAAAAATAAGCAAACAGTATCAAGTGGGAAGCCTTGGGGTAGGCCAAACATTGATAATATCCTACTCTCTCTCATGCATTAGTATTATGAGCAGAAGTTGGCTGGTATAATCTTGACTGTGAAGATCTCCTCTGGGTGCTGCCTTATTTGTTCTTTGCTGGGCCCACAAGCCCCTTCCTGAGCAGGGTCTCATCTCCAGAGCCTGAATCCCTCTAGCTTCCATTATGCCCTTGCTGAGAATTTATCTGTTCTGTTAAATAATCAGTACCAGGTCTTTCATTTCCAATTCAGCTGTTAATAAATGCTAATTAAAGCCTTAATTGACTATTTTATGACGGCTTCAGAAAATTGTTAAAATATTAATGATATCGGATTTACTTTTTAGAATAATTTCATATTAATCACATAATAACTTGTCTGAGTTTTTTTTCATAGCACTCAACTGATAATTAATTACAATGCCCATCTTTCTAATTGCAAATTAAGTACCTGCATATGCTGGAGAGTTTCTCATTAAAATGTTCCAAGGAAGTGATTTGATGTGGCGGAATACTCACTTGTTTATTCTTGTTGGGTTGTGCGTCAGTCAGTACACCTGCCCAGCCCCAGAGGACTGTGAAAGGAAAAAAACAGATCTTATAAAAATCTTCCGGAAGGTGACCAAAAGCTAAGTACAAATGAACCTGATCAAGGTGAGTCCCAGGGCCTTCTCTGCCAACTCTACAGTCATTCTGATTTAAGAATGTGTGTTGTATCTTGGAAATGACAACCTTTCTGCCTACAAATCAGCGACACTAACTGGAAAGGAAGCACATAGCTGCCCTCTGTTCCCACCCCTGCCCCTCTGATTTGGTGACAAGTTTTGAGCACACTTCATTTTACAACCTTTCTAACCCAAACCCAAGGGGGTGGAGGGAAATACATGATCAGTTTACCATGTCCACAGCTCTCTTGACTCCATTCTTCCACAAAGAATAAATCATTTATAAGCAGATTCCACAGAAATATAATCAAAAGTCCTTTTAATATCTGTTGCTTATACGAGAGAAGTGTATGTGGTTATGGAAGAAAAGGCTAGAACATGCTTGTATAACCTAAAGGCGTTGTTGGCCATGGGGTCCACTGGACACCCTAAGGCTGGCCCCCTGCTTGGGCTGCTGTTTGATGGTCATGGACAAGGATTAGGCTCAGCTTTTGTCTCAGGGATGCAAAGCTGGTGGACATGAGGGTTCCTCGGAACCACACACAAAACTACTTGCTTTGCTCTCCACTTGAGCCTCAAGTGTAACAATTCTCTCTGGAGGATTTGGGCTGCAAAGAGAGCAGTTTAAGATCAAAGCAAAGCTTCCGAAGGCCTGGGGGGGTCGTGTGCCTTACTGTGGGCTCCGACTAGTAATTAACTCACTTAGCCACCTTCTTGGGTGGCTGCACAGAAGATGCCAGCTCTGTGTGGTGAAAAGAACCTAGTTCTAGTCAGTATGGCTGATAATTAAGTGGTTCTGTCAGAAGGCTTAGCTGCTGATGCACTGGGAAGATGTGGTTGAAAAAAAATATACATATATATATATATTAAGACAGAGTATAAAGAATTGTCTTTAAAACTTTGATGTCAGCAAACTTTAAAGTAAGCTGCTAAATAAGACACCCAATTGTTTCCAGAAGGCCCCATTATCTCATGTGGCTGAACTTGACAGCAGTGAGATTTGTTCTTTCCTGCGTTTTTGTTTTTTACAAGCTACGTGTGAACACTGTTGAATATTTAGCTTACATAACTCTGAGCTTAGTGAGAATGGAGACTGCTCACTTAGCTGAACCAATACCAAGGCAGCAGACTGGAAAGAGACACACTTCTCAGAGCCCGTTTTGGTTCACAAGTGGTAACTGCTTGCCATTAGGTTAAACTGGGGCTGTGGCTCGTAGGCAAAGTTAATATGGACAAAAGGCTCTGCTGAGAGTCTCTGATTTGATTGTAAGAAATACCACCCTTATCTGGATCCTGATTCTCTTACATCCCAATTATTCAATAATAAGCAACATTATATTCTACTTACCTGCAAGAAAAATTGCTTGAATTTACTCAACTCCCTTTGGGCCACATTTGATGTGGTACAAGCTGGCACAGAAGTGGTCAGGCAAGCCCACGTGGGTAGAGCAATGGCTGGGAATTAGGCTTGGGGATCAAGTAGCCAGTGTTCAACTCTGGCTTTCTTACTCTCTGGATGTGCCAGGGTTGAATGTGTTGCTTTGCCTTCCTGGGCTTCGGTTTCACCTTGTCGAATTGAGGGAGGAGGATGGCATCTACCTTGAAATTTGGCCTTGCAGTCTTTCTTGACCAACTAAGCTGTTCTGTTGTTTCCTAAATGCCGGACCCTTACCCATTCCACACAAGCTCCTGAGAACAACCAGAGCTCGCACCGCTTTTACAGAGGAGAAAAGGAAGGAGACAGTGAAGGCTGTGATTGGCTGCCGAGAAGAGAAACAGAGTGACATGGGTTTAAGCAAGTGGTGAGGTTGTCTTGTTGGCAAGCCGAATGTTGAGCAACCTTGTTCTTGGTCAGACCCCAAAGGTGGTCACTCCTTCCAGCTTTGGGATTCACAGGTTCTTCTTTCATTTCCATGCACAGGTTGCTCTTTGGGCCTGTGATATCAGGAGTTTGTAGTGGCTTCTGGTTTCAGCAGAAGTCAAACACCTGATCTTGGTGTTTCCATTCTAGGCTGTGACCAATGATCTTACACCACTTTTTATTTACAATGAGATCTTTCTTTCCTCCCAATTGACAAGCTACTGTCAATTAGTTGCTTCCTATGGGCAGGGATTATACTTTCCCACTTTCCTAGTATCATGTTTCTAAGCCTTTGCAGCTGCTCACCCAGTGAGATACAATGACTACCCCTGTGCTACAAAGGAAAAACATGAAATTTTACCTACCTTCTCAATAGCAAACGCTAAGGAGTTACCCATGTGAACTCAAGTCCAGACTCGCTTGACGCCCCAATCCAGAAATCCAAGGTGTGCTCAATGCTGCTCAGCTCTTCACTTGGTTCTACATGTTGGCGCCATGGAGGAAATCATGATTCTCATGGGGGGTGGGTGGACAGATTTCTTCTCACATCTGGATCTAAGATGCTGAGCACAGTGCTGAGCTCCACAGCCCTCCTGCGAATCTCCCTGAGGGCTATCCAGGAAGACTCATGCTGAGCAGGCATGTCTGGGCGGAACCCTGCCGTCTGCACTTTTAACGACGTCCAGGTGTCCATACTTTCAGGTCAATGGGAAAATTTGTCTATTGAGGGATTAGCTGTGCTTCTCCATGAACGCTCTTTCCATTTTATGGGATTTAATGAAAAAAAAAATCAAATAAATGCAGATGTTTCATACCATGTCCTTTGGAAAGCCTGGAGATAAAAATGGAAAGGCTGTTTTTAAGAGGCTCAGCCAATTTCATCTGGGAAGATAGATTGCAAGCAGGGAATCTTATGTAAGTGTGCTAGTTTGGGTCCTTCAAAACTCAGAAGAGAAAGAAAGATAAGAATGGAGAGAGAGACACAGAGATACAGATAGAGAAGCTAGAGAGGAGAGGGGGTGGGGAGAGCTAAGGGATTAGGATTCCAAGGTGGACATTAAAACAAAGAGTGCTGCGCAGATGCACTGAATTCTAGGGGTTCAATGAACAGTAAGAAGTGTTGACAACACCAGCCTATGCAAACTGTGCTGTCTGCGTTTGTTGTGGGACTGTGTGTGGGGACCAGACAGAAGTGAGCTGCAGGATGCCATGACTGGATGAGGAAATTTCTGTACACAGTGCCCTCCCTTAGGAAGCGGGGCCAGAGCACAGGGGACCCAAACGATCCCTTTAAGAGAGAGTAAATAGACTAAGGAAGCAAGCAGAGAGCTCTGCACATAGCCAGCGATGTTTTTCCTTTTCTTGGTGTGAAGGCCAGACAGGCACATCCCCATGGGCATGGAGATCTGTCTCTTCTAGTCACGGAAAGACACTGCCTCATGTCCCCTTTTCCCCTGCATAGATCCTCTGACTCCCCCAGCAAGAATGGTCATGGAGGGCAGTTCTCCTTTCCAGAAGAGGACTTTGAAAACAGCATTTTTGCATGTTTTGTCTTACTTTCTCCACAGTAATCTCATGATCTAGATACAAACAGCCTCAGCATTCACCAGATGAAGGACTTCGGTCATCGAAGCCAGCCCACTTGGTGTTCCGTACAGGTACACCCTGGATGCTGGAGGCTAGAGACATTTTATTGAAGATGGCATGGGGAATGGACAAATGCACTAGGGAAATTATACATGGGGTCAGGGGCAGATGAGGCAGGCTGAGGGGCGATGGCTTCATCTCCTGGGTGTTTTGAGATCCATGGGAATGAGATAAGACAAGGAGAACCTAATTTTAGGATAATAGCTTTGGCATCACTTGGAAGAAAGGAGTAGCGAGGCAGGACAAAAGCAGAGAGCTTGGCAAAGAGGAAAAGCATTTTTCCCAGAGCCAATACCTCAAGTAAGGAGGGATGAAGAGGCTGACACAATTGGAAGGAGAGTGAGTGGTGATGGCCACTGAGCATGCGAGGTAGAGGAAAGAGAAATACCAGATGACCCCAAAGTGTATAGCACAAGGGAGGGAGGTCAGTGATGATGGCCCCAGCAACACCCATTGACTGAAATGTTCAATAGCAAGGTGCCCATGCTGACCCAGAGCCCCGGGGAAGCGCTCTGGGGCCTGACACCTCTGCCCATCACCTCTGGTCCTTGTCCTCCAAGTCTGTGGTGACCACTGCCCTTTCCACTGTGCCTCCATCCCTGATTTGCTCTGTCAGGTGGGCCTGGGGCTTCAGGCACTCCTACTATGCCTTCAGTTCCTCCTGTGCTGTGTTTCGAGGGGCTGAGGCCATTCCACCCTCAGGAACGGTGCCCAGAGTATCTGAGTCCAAGACAGACATGTGCTCCAGCAACAGCATGATAATTCCATCCTCTGAGGGTGAGGAAGAGCTTTGTTCCCACCCGGAGCTCAGCCTGGAAGAGCTCCGCACCCACCTGGGAGAGCCAAGTCATTTCTATGGCACAGAGAGATTGGAGGATTTTAAACCTATGGCTCACAAAGCTCCAGGAGGAGTGGAGGACAGTCACCTGCAGCTTGCTGGAAACACAAGTTCAATGCTGCTGCGGAAACAAGCCCTGGGCTTCCCTGGGCAGGAGGGCTTGCTTCTTTTCCACATTGTTTTACATGGTTGCAAGACTCATCATTCCCAATACCAAATCATATTCAAATTCAAGACACGGGGGATGAGAAGTAGTCAGAGAAAACTAGAATTTTTAAACAACTGGTGTCCCAATCCCTCATCATTACTGGCTAACCTGCCTTGCAGCCATCCACAGTGCAGATTGGGAGGTAAGCTGGTGACCGAGGGGTGAGTGAGAAAGACCCTTTGCCATTTGAGAGTGAAGGTCAGGGGACAGAGCCTCCGCTGAGCCCATGGCCTTCAGGAGAGCGTAACAAAAGCAAAGGTCATCCCCGCCCCCCCCCCCAGCCGCAGCCCATGGGCTGCGGCCCTTTGTCATGTGGCAACACAGCAAACCTGTGTAACAGATGTTAGATTTAAACCCAGACTTACCCACTGGAGATGTGAGGCAGAATGTCAAGATGACAAATGTATTTTCAAAGACTGTGGGTTTAGAAATCCCTTCAAGTTGTGTCCCTCTGTAAGTCGGCAACACTCGAGTTATTTTCTGTGCTCTGAACAAAGATGACCTCTGCCTCTCATCTGTTATCTTCGGGAATGCAAGTGAAGCTTCTCCTTTCTTCACTCAATTAATTTAGCTTAGAACACTTATATTTTAATTCAAGTGGCAGTTTTCATAAATATTCATCCCTCACAAGTAAGTCTCTAGGGTCAGCAGGCCAGGGGCCAGGAAGGAAGAACGTGGATGTCTTCTCTCCCTTGGAGCAAATTTGCACTCATGGATGCGTAAGCATCCCTCCCTACTTATTTAAATTCCAGGAGAAGCGATTGAGGGCTGATAGGTGTGAGGCAGGCAGGTGGTACTGAAGGATTCTGAAGAGAGCAGGGCACCGCTCAGCGTGTACATAGTTATATGCATCTATCCATCCATCCACATGTGGTCCATCAACACCTGGATTCATAGCATCATCTCCTATTAACAAACAAGCCAAATAGATTTATAATTGAAGAACTATAGAAATAGAAATGTGTGTAGCTATCAGCCTAATAGTAGAAAAGAAGTACATAGGACTGAAGGAGAGGGTAAGATTTTAGACTTATATAGGGCACAGCGAACTGTGTTTATGTATGGATGGCAGAATTATGGTTGTTGTCTAGAAGTCTATTCCTTCATTGTGTCAGGGAGAGTGGATAAGATTGTGCTGAGGAAATTAACATGTTCAAAATGCCCACAGTCACTGGCATTAATTCTTACTTCCTCTGCACACCCACTATAAGAGGACCTTTGGCTCTCTGGGGCTTCTTGGTATGATATTGTCTATCCAGGACACTGCCGGTTATCATGGCCATGGGAAGGGATAGCCCAGTGAGAGATGCACTGATTCTTAGCCCAGAGCAAGTCGTGTGCTCACTTACTGCTAGATTCAGAAAGAAAAGGAGGAGCAAGGAACAGTCAGAAATACAAACAACAGCATAGTATCATGCACACAGGCACCATGTAGTTTTTAAAGAAACACAGTTGGGTTAATACATTTAATCGACAACCCAGTGGAACTCTACCCAGGGATGGAGCACATCCCAGCTTCATGGAGCCCCCACACTGCATCCACACAGGTGCAAGCGCATGGTCCAACGGCTTCACTGGGGGACTGGGCATGGAACATAGGCATAATGTTTGTTGAAAGACAGGGGGTGGGGGAGCATGTCAGTGAAAAAAATTAATGGCCAAATCAGATTTGTTTAAATTCAAATTAGATAGTGCACATCTAATTTTAGAGGAGACATTTGCTTTAGTCTAGGATTGGTGTTTCAAGGTAATGGTTGCATTTTAACTGACAGCATAGGATGGGATGGGATGGGATGGGGTAGATGGGATGGGGTGAGGTGGGGTGGGGTGGGGTGAGATGGGAGATAGTCCTTGTTTCTCCTCCACTCGCCCTTGGAATCATAGTTACCTGTGACTGCAGAGTAAAATAAAGGAGAAGAGACACAGAACAGTGAAGAGCTTCGAGATGCTCCATTGAAGCCAGATCAGCTACTTGCTTCCCCTCAGAAGACATTCCCTTCCCAACACCCCACTGGAGAAACCACGCAGAATGCCCTGGAAGCAATTGATCAGGCCAAAGCTGGCTTTGGGTGCAAGGGAGATAAGCCATTGTTTATCATCAAGGGAATCTGAGCTGCTCCTTTGATCTGGAAAGAAATGGAAATGAGAATGAAGGTCCGCCCCAGCAGTGTTGAGAAAGAAATCTGAATTTAATTGGTGTCACTAGCTTGAAAAATGCAGTGAAGAGTAACGCAGAAAAAGAGAGATTTCTGCACAGGCTACATTCAGATCTTCCTGGGATAGATACAGATATTTAAGGGGGAAAAAAAAGCAACATAGTTTTCTCATGAGTTCTAGCCACTTAAGTTGATCTAATAGTGAATATCCTACCAATGAGTGACCAGGAAGAACAGCACAGTCATTTTAAATTTCAGGGAAGTTCTATGGTAACATACTTGAAGCCATGGATCAGACACCTGGAATATCAAGCATGTGTATAGGACGTATTTGAAGGAGGAAGGACATACACATTTATCAGCGAAGGAGGCCTGGAAGAGTTGGTTTCATTGGACTGGTAAGAATTTGGGAGATGGTGAGAGAATTTTCTTCTAAGCCTGTTAAACGCCCCCCCTTTGTACTATAGATAAAAGTAGGTTTTTTTTTATCCTTTTCTTCAATGAAATGATGGTTTGCGCTTGCTAAACTGGCATAGAAGGCACTTACATGGTTAGTAATTAAACTCAGGATTAATTATATGACACTTCATGGGATCACTAACATACCATTAATTTCTGTAGTATTTTAATCAGAGCCAAGTATGAGCTTCCCAATGCTTGTTTTCTCCCCTTTGGGGAAGAATATTTGGAAATTTATTCTTCAAGAAAAAACTAGCAGGAGAAAAGGGTAGAGGGCCACGAGGGGTGAGGAAAAAAAAATCATTCGTAAAACTATCCTTAAATCTTAAGAAAGGCAAAGAGACCCTGCACCACCTTCTGTGTCATGAGCTGCTGCCGTAGGGGTGCTGTGTAACAAACGAGACCCAAGTTCACTAACTTTGAATGAAGACCGTTCATGGTGACTGAGTAATGTTGCCATGTTTAGTCTTACTCACGGCCACTGGCCTGTGCCGTTGATTCGGAGTTACGCTGATGTCCGCCGGCAGAACTTTCAGAGTGCCCTGTTTCCTCCAGTGTTGATGCGGCTCATTTTTAGGTCCACTTACCATCTGACTGTGGGCGCACGCCAGCTGCATTTACTGGGGACCCCGACTGATCTCTAGAGAGGTTCTCTTTGCTCAAGAGAGAACAACACAGCAGTTTGCAAGAAGTTTGGAATTGAAGCTCAGAAAAGGGCACACTGGCAAGTCTCACGCCATGACTCTAGCATGCCATGAGGGTACACTGGGTGCACAGACACAGAGATGGGGGAGAGGGGTCCCCTCAAACATGGAGATGCAGTCACACTCAGTAACAGCCAGCTGCAGCCAAGTACAAAGTCTGAGACTGTGGCTCAGGTTGTGTGTCCTCTGGTATGACACGCACTCTCTCTCTCTCTCTCCACTTCTCCTGCTGGACCTGCTTCTCATGACTGCCCTTAGACTTCAGCTTACACATCACTTTCTAGAAGCTTCCCTGGTTCTTTTCCTGATCTGTGCCCTGCTACAAGGCCCCAGGGTTGCTGTTAGTCCCTAGGGTCATTGGGTTTTCTGTTCTTGGTTTATGTGGGGAGCAAACCAGTGAAAGCCGGCTGGCGCCTGGGTCATGTTATCCCCACTGGGTTCTGGGATGCCTGGCCTATTGATAGTACATGATTCAGTATGGAGCTGATTTGCTCTAACTGGATTGTAACTGTGTCTTCCAAGTAAATGGAAACCCAGTTTTATGCCAAGATTGAGTTAAGTTTCCCAGTGGAACCAGAATGGCTAGTCCACACTGCCCAGAGTAAGGGGTGTTTAACACTCACAAACTGCGTACAAAGCATCCTGTGTCCCTTACCCAGTCCATCCTTTAGGAGGCGCATAAAGAAAAGAGTAAAGCAGACAAGAAAATGAAGCCATAACAATTGAGAGTCTTTCATTTGAATAATTGGATTTCTAAACACATGCATAGTTGATGTCTCCTTGTGTTAAATCATTCTCAGGAAACGTGTTGCTGTTAAATAAAATAGTATATGACAACCATCAGTAGACACATAATGATTTTCTCTTTCACACACGGTTAGGTTAAAAAAAAAAGTTTGCTGGCAAAGAGAAGCAATTGCTATGAATATGAAGACGTGGGAGTTGGTACTGGGTCCACCATGCAGAGAAGCCTGAGACTGAGCCTAGCTACACAAGGCCACCCCAAACATGAATGGCCTCCCCCCACCCCTCGCTGGGTCACAGGCCTGACCTGGGAGACCGTGAGGTTTCTAGTCTTTCTATTTTTCATTTTGTTTTTGAGGCAGGGTCTTTCTGACTGTAATTCTTCTGCCTTCACCTCTAGAGTAGCTGGGATTATAGGAACGTATCACCATGCCCGGCTGAATAAAACGTATTCTCACAGTGAATAGAAGGAGAGATTTCACACAGTTGGGTGTAACTGTAGCTACTGAGCAAGAGTCACCTCTAAAGATTATGCTTCACAGACTTCTAGAAATGGGCAAATTTCACATCTCTCTTAAATTGGCCCAAGATCCCCCCAGAACGAAACTGCAGAGTAGCCACAAATGCTATGTCTAAAGTAATATGACACTTAAACCCATCTTGCTACAAATGCAGACCCTGTGTAAATGCATCTCAATGTTAAAGAGAGCTAAAAGAACATTGTTAGAGAAAGAAAAGCCAGTTGGGGATCTGAGATACGGCCTGTGGAGAGAGAGAAGATCCAGTGTGGCTGTGGCTCTGGTTTGTTGACTCCCCGATCTCCCGGGGCCACTCACGGGACAAGTTCCAGTCTCATCAACCAACATCAACTGACATATCCCACTCTGGGAACCACAGAGAGAAGAAGAGGTGAAAGATGCTCCTCCCCCACACAAACCCACTGTGGGCATGCACAGAAAATATTCCTACTGGCCAAGCCGGACTCTGCGTGTGAGGCAGTCGAAGCCCACAGGCATTCAGCTTGAAGACTAAAAGTTCCTTTTCCTCTCCCTTCCATTAGAGAGGGCACTAGAGTTAGGAGTTACAGTGTCCAGAATTGAAACTCGCAATTTATAATCGATTCAGGATCACCTTAGCAGTGCTGGAGGTTTTCAGGACAAGTATGTGAGCGTACCTGCCCCTGTCTCACAGTGCCCCTTGCCTGTGACAATAGGAGCCACCATTTATTCCTCTCTGCCTCTAGGAAAACTCTGAAGAAGGCCTAAACTCCAGCAGAAGTGATTTGACCACTAACAGAGTTCATGATGAGCAGCCATCTTCCGGCTTATCCATGAACTCTCCAGATGAATGAGAGTGCCGAAAGGAAATTGCACCACTCACACCATGGAAAAGAAGGTCAGCTTGAACACGGGCTGTGTAGTTCTCCGTTCTTTCTGTTAGAATCTGAGGCCATGGCCTTGTCCAGCCTTTGTGGGTAGGATAGCTGTGAAGGGTGATGACATTCTGAATGGCACAAGTGTTTTCTGGTCTCCACGCTCTTGTCCATGGCCATGCTACTAAGACAGTGTACCCAAATGGGCAGCATCAAGGTAGTATGGAATTCCTGCAAAGAAAAATGCAGAATAAAGTCAGTATGAGTATAATTTTATGTAATCCCCAGGAATAATATAGAACATTTTTGTTGAATAATTCATTAGATCAATAAATAAATATATATGTGCTTATTACATGCATGTGATATTTGGAGGGAGATACAAATGTTCATATACTCACACACACATATACATATGTTTATCCAATACAATATTTTTGGAAAGATAAAAGTGTTCTTGTGCTCACACACACATGTAAAGGCAAGAAAGAGGGAAGGCAGGAGACTCAGAGATAAGGAAGAAGACAACTTACCTTTCATTGTATAACTCTTAATATTTCTGGAAATATTTGTGCTACAGCTATTCATTCAAAAAACAAAGTCATGAATAAGCCCTGGGTGCTTTGGGCATTGCTTGTTGGCCATCATCGTTGCTTGCTTGCTTGTGCAAAGCTCTTGAAATATGTCTCTTGTTCCCAGGGGCCCAGAAGGAGTAAAGACCTCCATCTTACAGGTTAAAACGTGGATCCATAGACACCTTTAGGCAGCTAAGGGTTCTCCCACAGTACAAATTTAGTTCACTGAGCCCCACTTATAGCTGTATCCTGAGTCTAGGCCTTCATCTCTATACCATGTCTTCTGTATTTCAGGATGATGAAGTGATCAAATATCACATATCACCTACATCTTATTATTCAACCCTCTTCTGCATTAAAGGGAATACCCAACAATACAAGGGTGCTGTTTTAAGATCACCAGAGGGAATAAAATATCGATTGGAACCTATAAATCTCAGAATTACTCTCATTTTTAATATACTTAATTATATTTAAAATGCTGTTTTGTTGTTACTCAGCACGAATACCCTGTAGCGTTGTAATATTAGTTTATTTCTACAAATTCCTGGAGCAATTTGCAGAGTTGTATAATTGCAAATCTCACTAATTAAATTCTTTGCAGAAAGGTGACATTGTTCCTGAAGAATGTGGGTTCATGAAGCTAAACTATATTAATCCACTATTAAATGTTAAATGGGTTCCTAATGTGTTTCTGATGCTGACAACATTTTATTTTTTTAAGAAAACAAAAGATCTCTCTGCAAGGCTTTGATCTCATCCAGTCAGAACTAATGTGCAATTCTTTAATACATCATTTAGTTTATGAATAATTGTAAATGAAGTTATTGCAAAAAAGTACCTGAAAGGTTTATTGAAGAATGGGGGAAATATTCCCCTCCTCCAATAGGGGATAATTCACACACACAAAAAAAAAGGAGTTATAAGATTACCAAACAAATGAAACTTGGAGTTATTTTCTCATAGAAATATAATAAATATGACTCGTGTACTTTTATAATTCAAAACAATGAGCACTTGTTGGGGTTCAGCTTTGGCCTTGAAGGGGAAGGGCAGAGGAGACGCTCCCGAGACACCGCCCTTCCCCCAGCCCTTCGGAAGCAGGCCACAATTCTCTGGGTCCAGAACCAGAAGAACTGGCTTTGCGACCAGCCCCCCAACTTTCTCGCCAGCCCATGTGCTCCCCATCTTCGTAGGCTTTGCCCATGGGGTGGTGCTATGCAGGTGACGTTAGCTCATGAGGGGGTCTTATGACAAGCTTGCCAGCCTATCGCCAGCTCCTGGTCTATCACCCCTTTTCTCGTCACCCCTACTATATCAACTGTTAGCCACTCCCTTATTAAATCAGATTTTCTCTTGAAGCGTCTCCGAGATCCGTCTGCGCCTGGCTTCCTTTGTGGGTAAGGAGGGAGGACAAGGGATCTCGTATGGCTGCGTGCACCTGAGGTCTTTCCTGAGCCCCCCACTCCACTCTGGCCTTACCTGCGGGTCGGGTGACCAGGGGAGAGGGTGAGAAAGGGAGCGATTAGATTAGAGTAGAGCCTGACCCTCGTGTCAGGGGAGGCGACCGGAGCCTGGCACGCACTCATGATTTAAAGATCAAATGGTGAATAAGTTATCACCTTACTTTAGGTCAACATTGTGATAAATTAAGGAAATAAAGAGAACAACTGTCCAATAATGAGGACAGAGCAAGACAGCAAAACTAATTTTACAAACTTACCAATGGTCAGAAAAGCTTAGGATGGAGTCTGGGAAGAAACACAAAACAACACCTTTCCTCTGGCTGGCCTTCTTAGGTTTGGTGGCTGAGGCCTGTGTACTAAGTGACCAGAAAACAGGTCAATAGGAGAAAAGATGTGTTTTCTTAATTATGTTACTATTTTTATGTGCACAGGAAAGAAGGAACCACTCAAAGAAACAGACACAGAAGCTTTTAGACCAGGTGTAGGGAATGGCTATGCCTTTAAAACCTGGGGCGGCTGGCCACTGGCCCGTCCCACCTCCTTCCATTCCGAAACCAGAAGAGAAGCCAAACCAGCCCCCGCCTCTCGGCGGTTAGCACGTGTGTCGTGTTGTTGCCGGCTGACCCAGGAGGCGGAGCCAAGAGGACTCTCTCTGCCTCTGCGGGAAGTTCCGTGACATCACCGTGATTAGCCTATCGTTAGCACCTGGCCAGTCCCTCTCCTTCACATGTCATTACTGCTATAAGACTGGTAGCCCCTCCCTTGAATAAACAGACAGCTCCTTGAAGCTTCTCCGAGAGCCCACGCTACCTGTGTCTTCCTTGGCAGGTATAGGGAGGGGGAGGGCATCTCGCAACCACACGCTGACTGAGGCTATGCGTGGACCTCGCTTCCGCAGTCATTCCTTCAGGCCAGAGGATATGCGTGAGGGGACCACACGGTGGGGGCAGATAGGCCCAGGATCTCTACATGGAAGGAGGTAGAGCTTAGCCCGGCAACCAGGTTTACGAAAGTCAGTGAAATGTGAAGAAGGGACTACAGGACGGAAGTGGGGTGGGCTCCCGGGCAGAGTCAATAGTGGAAGGCAGTTAGGAGACTTCCGGGAGGCAGGGTGATTAGTAGAGTTTGTTATCTCAAGAGGAATTGCTCTTCTTTTCCTATCAAGCAAGAGAAACAAGTCTTACCCAAATGGAAGTTTTGTGGCATTTACAAAGGAAAATTCAGCTCTATGTTTAGTCAGAGAGAAAGACAGAGAGCTCTTCTTGTGTCTGCTACATCTCAGTTGCCTTCAGCTCAAAATAAGACTTTGAAAAAGCCGCATATTTGGGATTAGTATGTTATACTCCCCTCAGGAATTATGCTGTTTCCAGCTTACTGTATCTTCTGTGTTCTAGACAAAGTGAAATGTCTTAATATTTTGAAAGGAATTTGAAAGGTAAATGAGTTATGAGCCTAAGAGTAAATCTAAAATGCAGGAGCTAATTGTAACACACACACACACACACACACACACACACACACACACACACACCACATTATTCCAACCAGATTGAAAGACAAGAAATAAATAAAAGAGAAAAGATGTATGCGTGAAGATGTTGCTGCTCTTTGTCAAGCATACAGTTCCTCCATTACAAATGAACAAAGTTGCTCTCCTTTAGAAAACACTGTTCTATTATTCTTCAATTGAAAGGTATTTTAATTATTTAAGAACTCTTTTCTGAAATTTTGAAAAATAGAAAAATGCAGACAAGAAACTTGCAGCAAAAATTAAAATAACAAAATCCTACCTCTGAAAGAAAAAAAATCATCTATTAATAATTCATGAATTGCCCCACGCAGGAATAGGTCTATAAGCAAATGATGGCCTAGGGTTTCTTTACACATTAATGTTGTCTTCAATTCCTTAATATACTAACTTCATTTCAACAAAAATTTCTAAAATAGTGTTATACATTATGTCAAAAGTAGGCAATGGGAGACTGCTCAGGAGAAGCTTTTAGTTGGTCCTCATGTTGTAACTCCAGCCACCAGCCCAGGAAGACATCTTCTGGCTGGCTCTTAAAGGTGGCTGAACTTGTATGATGCTTCAAATTTCCCAGTCCCCACACTCAAGAGGTATGGCTGGGGGACCATGAGTTTGAGGTCAGCCTGGGATAAGCAGTGAGACTCTTTGTAGAACAAAAGAGAAAACAGCAGGGGAGAAATAAAAGGAAAAGAGAGAAGACAAAGAAAGAGAACAGAAAAATAGAACTAAAAGAAAAACTGGACAGCCTACTTAGCCAGAGAAGGGGCAGTGCAAGAGTGTTTGCACCAATCATAGAAGATCATGCAAACAAAGGACGATGTTTTCACTAATCACAGGCCTTCTTTTGGACACCAGGGAAAGGGCTCCCCCTCTGGCCTGGGTGGAAGTGGCATCAGGACCATCTAGAGCCCACTGAGGCTTGTGATGGGAAACGTCTGGTGCTGGCTGTTTGTAATGGTTGTGGCTAGAACAGGGCCTTCCAGAGCTGTGCTCCAGCAGCAGGCAGCTGTGGTTTCTGTGGGGCTTCCTTAGGATACCCATAGAGAGTTCAAAGCTGGCATGAGGGCCACCTGTCTCACAGGTGAGCCTTCTCTCCAGGGAGCCAATCTCCAGGAAAGGAGTCAAATCCCTTAGACCTCCAACACAATAACTATTAGAAGGGATGCTTAAAACAAAGGCCTATCATTAATACTGAGATTATTAACATCAGCAGTAATGGTGCTCAATCAGTTATCTAACCATGCTTTGCCTGTGTGTTTTATTCATGCTTGTCAGTGATCTCTTTATTCTTATCCAAGTACTCATGAAGAGAAATGGGTCATCTTACCAGTCTCCCTTGGACCTAAAGTGTATAACTAACTTCTTCAGGAAATTCTCCCCCGACCATCTGAAAACATGGCCTCCTTTTCACCTCTCCTCCTCTTTATAGTTTTCATTAACTGCTTTTGCAAGTAGGTTCCTATCTGGAAGATGGGTGCTTCTCTTACCCATTGCTTGTTGCAGGCTGATTTAGGAAATATGAATAAAATAGAAAGATCTGGACACTCAAAATTGCCCTCAGTACTGCAAGTGCAGATACACACACACACACACACACACACACACACACACATATACAGGCACACACACATACACGCACAAGTCTAAACCCATGAAGCTCTCTTTTCCATTCTCATCTCATCCTGATTTGGTGTTTATCATCCTCAAACTCTTGTAATTTTGCAGTCTTCATGCTCCTGGTCATGAGAGCTAAAGCTTCCATCTGCAATTTAAATTAGAAATATCCACAAATGAGAGATTGCAAATATAGGTTTACAATTACCAGACAGAGTGGATATTAATATTTCATAAGGAGACTTAATCTATTTCATTATATTTTTACATTAGTTGTTCTAATAAATCTTTTCCTACCAGCAGTGCCGGTAAATTTAATAGACTTTATAAATAATTGGTCAATATCAAATGTGTCATAAATTCACTTCAACTTTGGAAAGAATCCCAAGAATTCTTTTGTAGTGTATCCGTGTAAATGATCCATAATTTATAATTAATGCTGGTTGAACATGTGATAGATATTTGTGTCAAATGACATTTTTTGTGAATGCAAAACAAATTCCTCTATAATTACAGATATTGAGAATGTTAATTTCAGTCAATTCCAACCTTGTGCCAGAACATTGCTAAGAACACTTTTAATGGAAGATAATCAATGGAGGGGAAAATCCAACTGAAGGAAAACAACAGAAATGAAAATGAGCAGCACAGAAGAATTCATAATGAAGAATTTGAGTGAAAGGTTTTGTTTGAAGTTGGTGACTGTTGGTGGTCTATGCCTTAAAATAGCAATGCTTTGGTTAAAATTTCCTTCGAGTGAGTAAAGTAGAAACGGATGGTTTGTTTTAATGTGTTCATCTTTCGGGTGTTTCTTTTGGAAAATGTGCTGTATTAACTTCCAGTCCTTCCATATGCCAGGCAGGCAGCAATATTCTGGTTGCTGTCAAGTCTGAAGTCAGATGCAAGTGAGGACTGAAATTCTTTAAGGGTATATAAACTTGCTTTCGAAATATTTGCCCTTCTTTTTAACGCAGGGGTAAACACTTATTTAAGCCGTGGAGAATGTAAAACTGCTTTCTTTGGGAAACATTTGACAGCCAAGTCAATACTCTTCTTTAAAACGCAGAATGCTGACTGTTGGGGCATTATGTTTAGTCATTGAGAAATATAGAGAAATAGGAAGATGCTGCTTTCATGTGCTACTGAGTCAAATAACACTAAACTTTTATACCGCTTACCATGCTCGGCGGCTATTGGATATTCTACTCAATTAATTCTTTAGAAACAATAGCTTTTCTAAGAACATAAAAGAGATGCCAAAACTTAACAGCCGATGTTTCAAACAGTTTTAACCCAGCTAGATGCTTACCCTTGAAGTCTGCTCTGATCAATATTTTATTAATTTTTAAAGAGCAGGCACAACACTAAGAGGCCTCCAGGGAGCCTCCCAGAAGAAGCACTGGGGATCTTCTCCAGGGGCTGGCAGCTCTGGAAGCCCCTCCATCTAAAGCTGGTGAAGGCCGGGCCACAGGGTGTTGCTGAATTGTCATCAGTCTGATCGTGTGTGACATCCTGGGTGGAGAGCCAAAGCGTCAGGCAGTACATCCTTCAGATACCCTGAATCTGGCTGGGCCAGGTGCAAATGTCCTGTGCCCTTCATTCACTGGTGTGGACAGAAATGTGCTGATTTCAGGGCCTTCTTTGCAATGTGGTCCATTCTCACATGAGCTCAGCTATGCTTCAGGATAGGAAACCAAGCTTCTCGAGATAAAATGGGTCTGGGGAAGGGCCCAGGCTCTGGGGGGTTCCTGGGGTTGTTTATTTGTGCCTGGATGCAGTCTGTGCTTTTGTGACATCTGTTCTAATTAAAATGTGTCATTTCCTGTTAGAATCTGCTCACTCTAGGTGTAGGGAAGACCCAAGGTGTATTACTGAGAGAATACCAACACAGAATGACAGCTACTATGGTTTATTTAATGCTTATCTGTTACAAGTTGATTATCAAGCCACTGAACTGATCCCTTTTGTGTTGGTTGAGTTTGCTTAAGTTGGCCAAACTGTGGGACCCCTCAAGAATCGCCGGACTAGGTGTAGAGGTGCTACAGGGGAGGCTGGCATGTGGGTGATGGATTCACCTGGATGTAGGAGCCCCATCCTAGCCCGGGAGCTTGGGACGAGCCGGGGAGACTGGGTTTGCAAGACCTTGAAGTAGCTGGTAAAGACCTTGCACCAGGAAGTAACATCTGGGCCGGTAAATTACCAGCACAAAACAAGTGACTTTGTAACTGTGGAAAGATTTAAATACCTATAAACAGCTGCAAATAAGTCCGGAGGACTCCCCAAGAACTTAAGGAAGGTTAGGCGATTAAAGTCAAGGTTAGCAGGAAAATATATACATGGTAATAAGTGGCCATATTTCTTGAAGAGTCCCTTCCAAAGTGGCTACATATCAAAATTCAAATAAAACACCTGAATAGGAATTCCGCCAAGGCTGATCACTAAAGACTACCATGGTACCCCAAATGTGGGTAAAGGAAGGGAGAACCTCACAAACGGAAGCAAAATAATGTGAGGTGGTCTTAATAACAATGAGAAAATGCATCTCCCGGTGGCAGAACCAAATGAGAGTTCGACACCAACAGTCCAGGCAATGTAAGAGCAGGAAGGGATGGAGAAGACGGCATCAAAATCAAAATCACTGCACATCACTGGTGCTGGGCTGAGGGACAAAGGCACCCAGCAGGAACCACCAGCGCAGTAGAAGGCGGATGGCCGGAAGGAGGATGTGGAGGAGGGAAACAGGAGAATCAGCAAGCAATGAACTCATCCCCCTTTTCAGATTTCACACACTGTGAGAATAAAAGCCATCAGGCTTAGTTCTCAATGCCATCAGACAAGGTCAACCTGATTTCCTCCCCCCTCCAAGAAACAAGGAAATGCATCTGGAAATGTGGCATGGATGAAGGAGCTAACGCCTTCTTGGAGCTTACCTGCAAATGTGAATAATGCATGAATTCAAGGACTTATTTATAGAGACAAGATTCACACTGTGCTCATAAATTGATTTGTTCAATTGAAAGCCCTTGGTACAACTACTTAAAGATAATTAAAATTTTTTAAAGAGAAGCGGAGGAGAAAGAGGAAGGAAGGAAGGAAGGAAGGAAGGAAGGAAGGAAGGAAGGAAGGAAGGAAGGAAGGAAGGAAGGAAGGAAGGAAGGAAGGGGGAGGAGGAGGAGGAGGAGGAGGAGGAGGAGGAGGAGGAGGAGGAGGAGGAGGTGGAGGAGGAGGAGGAGGAGGAGGAGGAGGAGGTCATTGTTTGCAATGGAGAAGCATTAGAAACTTTGAGCTTGTAACAGGATCTCAAGGTGCCAGTCTAAAGCCAGAACTATCGCTCTAAAGTCTGGATGCTTTAGAAGAAACTCTTCTACCCAGCTGAGTAAAATATCAGAGCTGGCATTCAGCAAGATGCTGTGGAATTGTCTGAGAAAAGGAGCTGAAGGATAGGGAGAGTTCCCCTTTGCCCCACAGAAAACTGTAAAATGGCATTCAATTTCCTGTGTCAGCCATGCTTCTTCCTGAAATCAGGAAAGCAAGCAGCGCTGAGCACTCTTTTCCTCACACTCCTCAGAATATACACAGAGATGGCGCTCACCCACAGAGAAGGGAAGGCAGGTTAGTGGGGAGGGAAAGAAGCAAGATGCTTTTCCTATATCCGCTTCAATCTTGCTTATGAAAAGGATACCCTTCTCTAATCATTCGAGAGGAATCTTGAAACTCTGAACAGAAATGTGTGTCTTGCAGGGCATGCACCAGTTTCTATGTCATCAGTGTCAGCTAATAATAATAAAGAATACTCTAACACCATTGCAGGGGAAGTCTCAGGTTTAATCATGGTGGCTCCATCAAGTCTCTGGTTTGTTCTTTGTCGTGACACCGTCATGTTCATGACTATCTTAATGCTGAAGTATGATCACCCTCACACACATTATAGAGTCTAATGGAAAAAGAAAAAACCTACCAAACTGACCGTTCTGTCATCAGAGTGCCTATAAAAGCTTTGTAAGGCTTCCATCAAGAGAATTCAGGAAACATCCTTTTAATATGCTCTCACAGATACTACATCCCTTGCTTGCTTAAAACATTTGGGGATGGAAAAAATTATTTTCTTCTTTATGGGTCTTTCACACTACTGTGTTAAACTACAAAGATGCCAACAAATGGCTAGGGAGCCATTCACACTAATGAAGCTCACTGCAATGGAGGTTGAGACTGGAATGGTACCATTTCCCTCCTTCCTATCCCCAAAACGTTCCTGGAATATTTTGATAATTGACCTTTGCCCGAGACTGACTTTTCCGGTTTGTTTGTCCTATTGCTTTCTGGCCACTAATCACGCCTCATTTCTCCTCCATAAAGGAAATTTCATGAAGGGCTGCAAATCTGTGGCATGTAACCCTTGTGGTGGATAATGCTGTTAGAATGGTCATCTCTGCAATCCAGACAAAACCCCCACTAAATACAGTTGTTCCTACACTTGGCTTCTCTAATCCTTTGGTGCTGAGGCTGACGATGATGAAAGACAGGCTTTGGGAATTAATTTCACTGACATTCAAACAGCTCTATGGTGAAGACCCACATTCTGGATTTGCATGGCTTGGGTGCTGGCTTGCGGCTCTGCTGTGGGTCTGTTATCCATGAGCAAACTTCTCTTGCATTCACACACGTGGAAGGAGATGCCCGGGGCACATGTCCCTTCGTGTGAAGGGGCGGGCAGAATCAAACCAACACAGGTGGGTGGGCCAAATACCATTCCTCTCTTCTTCCTCTTCAAAATACTAATTCTTTGCAAGGTTTTAATTTCAAAAGGTTACTGACAAGATTTAGAGACATTGCTTAGATGGTTTCACTTAAAGAATATTTCTTTAGCCTCTAAGAAATCATCTTAGGAACTGTCCCTTATTTCTTGTGCCTTCATCCCACCTTTCCCCATGAGATCATTCCAGTGTTGGCTCTAAATCAGGCCAGTTAGACAAATGAGAAAAGTCTTCTTAGGTAAAACTGTTCCGTGGGCTCATTTTATATCTGTGATAAACAAGTTCAGGAATATAAATCCAGCCCCAATAGTCAGATGCTGAGAGTGTGTGCGCACTTGCTCTGGGTGGGCTGCAAAGGGCTGGATCTCTGCTCTCCCAATGACAAATGGTGTGTACATACTCCTAACATCTCTCATCACCTAAAGTGGGAACCGATGGGCTTCTACTGGCACTGATATGTACTTTAGACTTCTGAAGTTTTCACTTGCCTTGGAGATAGTTCCTTCAATGACAATCACACTGGGGCTGGAGCAGGTACACAGATTCACTGCTACAGCCTAATCTGACAGGTCATCCTGAAGACTTAAGACCCCCTGTTCCCTAGAAGAAAACTCTCTTCAGTCATTCAGCCTGCTGCCAGGGTGAAGGCGAGGGCCATGTTTTACCTCCAGAGACCTTAACCAACACCTTTTGATGGGCTTCATGAGTGTCTTTATTCTTTAACTGAATCTTATAGACACAACCAAAGTAGACAGTGGATAAATAGAAAATTTACCTTCAGATCTAAAGAAGGGGGAAAAAGTAGGAAAAAAAGGCTTGATTGTGCAGAATTTTCCCCAGGAGAAAGCTTTGCATAGAGGTTAACCAACTCTGGCTTCTCATTTGCAAAATAAAATATGCTGTTATTTAGATAAAGCTGCCCACCTGACAATAAGACCCATTGCATGTTGGTAAGCCATTCATAGAGTAAATACCTTTTAATAATATCTTCTCAGCATGCTGGAAATCCCTATGCACTTATAGCCATTATTTATTTCCAGACTGGAAAGGTAATGGCCTGAGCTCACAGAGGTAGATGCTAACAAAGACTCTATCTTAGAGTTTTGGTAGGACTGCTTTACTCAGAAAATGACCCTGATTTTTATCTCTTCAACCAAATTTTATGATTGGCAGTGATGACCGTCTACCTGTTTGTTGGGGTGATTTCATGGCTAACACTCCTTCCAGAGGAAGTCAGTGAAACATGGAGGGAGGAAGACCAGAGTGTTTCCAACTCAGCAATCACAAGTCATAGAAACACAAGAAGAATGGCATATAAACCCAGACTTTCCCCGGCTCTGAGTCTTCCTAGAATTTCAGGCTTGAAGAAGAGGCACAAGCAACAACAATGAAAATGGAGAAGTAGTATTATAGCAAATGAAAATTCTCTGCACCACACACCCCAAAGGGTGAAATCATGTGAAAAGAGACAATCTACAGAGTCAGGGAGCAAATTTGAGATTACACATGTGATAAGTTGCTAATACTCTAGATCAAGCAGGGATTGCAAACTCAATTGCAAAATGCCCAAGTAACCCACTTTAAAATGAGCTGAAGGTACATGACTGGACATTTCCCAAAAGAAGATGCACAAATGTCCAATGCTTGTTTCTTAAAAAAGAAAAAAAAAGGATTTGGGCACTGGTGGCTCTGCCTGCAATCCTAGCTACTCAAGTGGCTGAGATCTGAGGATTATAGTTCCAAGCCATCCCAGGGAAGAAAAGTCCCCATGAGACTCCTTATCTCCAATTTAACCACTCACAAAACCAGAAGTGGAGCTATGGCTTGAAGTGGTAGAGTGCTAGCCTTGAGCAAAAGAGCTTAGGGACAGTGCCTAGGCCCTGAGCTCAAGCCCCACACCTGACAAAAAGAAAGAAACGGATCCAACATTGCCAATCACCAGAGCGAGATAAGTTAAACCACAAAGTGGTGCCAACTTACCCCAGTTGGAATGTCTGTGTCAAAACCATGTGTCATCTGGTGAGTATATGGAAAAGGGGCTCCTTACACGGTGGAAGGAAGCTTTGTTGTTTTTTGTTGTTGTTTTGTTTTCAGTTGTGTTTATCTGGAGCTCCCTGATTTATCTATGTCCTCAGCTCTGATATGAATCCTAGCCTGCTAAGACCTTCTTTCAAACTCAGTAAGCCATTATCTTCAGACCAGTTTATGCCACCAGTGGTCAAAACTCTCCCTTAAAAAGAGTAAAATTGAAAGAAAATAAAGCAAGAAAAAATAAAAGAAACAATCTCCCAAACCCGTGTGATCAGTCCTTTTTAACACTCAGATTTTTTTAAGCACCCAGAGTTTTGTAAAACCCAAAATGACAGACTTAATATATTTCTATTAAGAATGAAACGAGTTCATGAAAGTGATCAAATTAATGTTTCTTCCTTTTCAGCCCAGAAGATCCCAGCTGTCAGGAGGTGTTTCCCTATGGGGGACAAAGTTAGTGCTAAAGCACAAAAAGTAATTTAGAAACACCCTCACTGTCCTTCATAGGGCATGGCTATGCAGAACGAGATGAAATTTGTGTTATTTAACTGGATTTGTTAGTGGCAATTTGGCAGTTAATTATTGTAAAATTGTGTTTGTAACCAATAGTGAATCTAATTGCATGTCAAGTTTAATTGTGCCTGGAAACTGAAATGACATGCCCTGGGAGGCACTGTGTCCTAGCTGAGGGGCCCAAACACCAGCCCACACCCTGCTCCAAAGGGCGCTGTCATTTCATGCTTGACATCTTCTCATCTCATCACAACATCATGGGAGACAAGGCAGCAACCAGAGAAGAGGGCTTCACACGCTGACTTGGATTTCGAGGACCTCATCTTCTGCCGGCAATCAAGAGCAAGTAGAACCAACGCATGCAGAGGAGACAAGAGGAAAAGAGGAAGCTGACGAAGGGACTCCTCAGAGCTTTGCACTTCCTCATTTCTGAGACTCCACTTCAGCTTCACTCTTACATCCTGAGGGATGGTTGCCCTGCCTTTGGTCATTCCTCTGTGGAGCACTGCTACCTGGACCTAGTGTCTTTCACATGTAACTAACATCATCGGGCAAGCAGTGAAATGGCTAACCTGGTCGATTATAACAAAACCTCATTAGTCATTTATTTGTCATCTGCCAATCATGTGTTACTTTCTGGAAATAGAATGACTGGTTTGTATTTTGCCTAATTGCTGCTAGTTTATTTTTTCCTACACTCTGCCTAGGGATAGATCCTTCCTGTAGTGTCAGATCAATTAATGGCAATGCCCTATAAAGTCCACTCTGCAGAGGGAGCTTTATAAGGAACAGCCATCGACAACTCTGCCACTCCTATGCTTCTGTAATTCTTGCTTGAATGATTCCTCTTCAGAACGCAGGAAAAACTTCATTCCATTTCCAAAGTTTCTGAAAGAGTTTGTCTTGACAATTTTGCTGAGATTTTGACAATTTTGCTTTTAGAGAGGAGTGAGTTTATTGAGGTCATCAATCTGTCAATACCACTCTTTTTCTTCAGAGAAATACTCAACTCTCCACCATCCAACCACCTTTTCAAAGGATGGGGAAGACATTTGTCATCCCCAGATGGCTCCATCAGAGAGTTGAACTTACCCTCTGTGTTCAGAATGGTGAAGTGATCAGAAGGGATCTGCAGTGAGAGGCTGGCATATTATAGTTTCCATTCATTTTGTTTTCAGAGCTGAGGAAAAGGCATTGTGTGGTTGAATCGTGGTGACACATTTGTTTTACATTATTTAGCTATGAAAAATGAGTGTGCCACAAACACTTTGATACAGGTCATTGCAGTTTCATGTAGTAAAAAACTTTATAGTCAGTGTTCTTAAGTAGATCTTTAGATACAAACCAAATTGTGTAGTTCCCCTCTTTGGGAAATCTATACAATTGTCCACTATTTTGCCCTATCATGCAAACAACCTTATTTTGATAAAATTAGTATATAAAATATGTAACACAGTATATACATGTTTATGGAGTTCAATTCCATGTTTTATGTTTATGTGCATTACAATATCACCACTACAAACAGCCCAACTCAATTATCTTTTCATAGTCTGTGTGTACATGCATGTACAGAGGTTAGTTTATCATCTGTCCTCTTAGCCTATTTCAAGTAAACAAAACCATGCAGTAGGACTATAGCCATGATATTTATGTCTGTGGTCATGTTGTCATGTGATAGACCTCAGAGCTTATCCATCTTAAAATGTAAAGCTAGGACTCCTTAGTTTATCATCTGTCCATCTCCCAACCCCAGATTCTTGCAGTCATCTTTGCATTCAGGAATTTGGGGGGTGGGGTAGGGAAGGCAGGAATTCTGGATGGGAATGGGCTTTCTGTTCTCTTCCTGAGCTTTCAAAAGCCCAGCCTGCTGACACAAGAGGAGGTTCTGTGCCCACTGCTTTCTTCCTTGCAGGCTGCTCTTGGTTGTTGCTTTGACTGAAGCATAACGTGTTGATGTGGGCATTTCCCATTCTGCTGCTCAGGCTCAGTATTCAGTATGCTTCTGCACCTGTCTATGAACAGAATTGTCCATCATTACTGGCCCTCTTCCTTGTGGGGCCTGATGCAAAATTCCCTTTTTACAGTTGAAGATGCTTGGGTGCAAACAAAATTTGTCTCACCACTGGAACAACCATGTTTTGCTTTTAACAGGGCAGTATCTTGGGCCTCAGTGAATGCTCTGCCCTCATGGAATAGCAATTGAATTTTACCTGCTGTCTATGCAAAGTAATAGGAACTATTTTTTTAAAATCAGTATCTTTCCCTGCAGTGTTCTGCCCAAGTTTGCGTGTCTCATTTTTGTTCTAAGCTGGTCTTGTCACGCTGAAATCCTGTTCACTCACCCATTTCCATTAAGATGTCACCTTTGAAACAAGATGGTGGGTTCTGTTGATTAGCCAATTTGTTTTCTTATTGTTAATCAGAGAGCAATAGTCTCCTGCAGCTTTCATCTTCCTAAGGGGAAGACAAACTTCATAATTTTTTGAATGAAATTAATAGAACCCAATCAATCAGAGCTATGACTATGGCATCTTGATCAACAACAGATGTTTCTCACACTGATTAAGTTGGGAGAATAATAGTAGAGGAAATGCCCATTCATTAGAACTGCCAAGAGCGCTAACAAGATTGTTCTATCAACAGCACTGCCAGCTCTTGGGGCTGGGGAAACTAGGATTGGGACAAGCCATTCGGATTTCTTCCTCATAACACATTCACCATAGAACTGATCATGCATGCCATTGATCTTTGGCTCTGGGTGGCACAGGGAAAGCTGTGAGCGCTGTATCATGCCGGTACCAAGAATAAAGTTCTTCCAACTATTTCTTACAAGACTGTTTCTCCCAGGAGAAAGAGGGGATATTTTCCTTTGTAAACATTGGTAATTCTGTAGTAGAGCCTGAAGTGCCTATGTGTCTCCATTTGCCTAAACTAGATGGATCCTGGGGTCAGCTCTGCAGAATCAAAATCTGTAAACCATGTAGTACATACATCCTTGTTGTTGTTGTTGTTGTTGTGTGTGTGTGTGTGTATGTGTATGTGTGCTGGAGAAAAAGAGAGAGAGAGAGAGGACAGAGAGAGCAGAGCAGGAGAGTGTACCTAAAATTAACTTTCCATCAAAGGTGACAATTCCACATGGAAATAATCAACAAGGATCATGGTGGTGTTCTCCTCCGAGGGGAGTGTGATGAAGGCAGCGTGATGTCCACAGGGTTCTCCAGGAGCTCCACCTCGTTGCCCAGGCACACACACCCAGCTGTGGGAGTGCGGGCTGTCACCCTGCTCGCCCACCACAAACCTCTTGTGTCCATATGTCCAGGTAAATGCCATTCCGTCGACTGGGAGGACCACGCAGCAAACCCCTTGGGGTCACTGTAAGATTCCCCGAGGTTCAGGTTCCGGTAACTTCTCCTAAGTGAGGAGGCTTCTGAAGATTTGCCATGCATTTGACTGCCATTAATAATAATTTACACCTGGTGATATGAAGAACAGAGAATGAATTTTAATAGGTGCCTGAAAGTGTATGTTAATTTATTTCATGCTTTGCAACTGAATTTTCCTTTGGCACTCTTCTTAAAACATTTTGAAAATTTAAGCAGTGCATCTGAATCGTTTTCAAGGTAACTAATCAGGCCATCATTCAAGATAACATCATTTAAACTGGAACATAGCAGAAAGCCAATGCAACCCAGCAGTGGCTTAAGGTATTTGGTGAAAAGATAGATTATAATTCTGCCCTATTTAAAAGACAGAATGCTCCTGATACCTTTCTAAAATGATTTACTAAAGCCCTAAAAATGTGAGAAAGTTTTAGAATTGGCCAAAATTACAGTGAGAAGACAGCAATTTGATGGCTACTTAAAGCAGCTGAAATGGAATTTCTAGGTGTCAGAAACTGCCTGCTTTCGTACAAATGGAAAAATATAATCCTTCTGTCATGGTCTGCTAGTAGAGCATCAATTGCACAGATAAGCTCTCTGCAAAGTGAACGGCCTGGGTGCTGTGGTAGAAAGCAACTCAGAAGAAATGTTATCCTTCTGTAAGTGGCAGGGCAGACTGGATAAGAGACATAGAGTAACTTCGCGAATTGCCATCACAACGAGAAGTCCCCTGTGCCGAGCCTGCTTTCTCGATACGAAAATTGAGAGGGACTGTTTACCTCCACTCACCAAGTTCCCAAGGGTTTCATCTGTGAAAAACAAAGATCGCGAGGAACTTGAACAACTAGGAATTTGGTGGCTATGCAAGAAGAAAGATAAGCCAGCCATCCAATATACCGACAGTTTTGTGAGGTTGCCCAGTTGTTCAAGAGCACTATTGTCTTTCCAGCCAGGACAGGGTTTGATCAGCATACAGGACATTCAAAAGTAAGAGTCAAAGTCTGTGCTCTGCTCAGTGCGGTATCATCAAGCAAAAAAAAAAAAAAATACAATGTTGAAACAGCTGTAAGAAAGTAAGCAAGTATAATCAAAATCATGTTTTATCATTAACCACAACTTTACCAAAACCACTTAAAACTTTGTAATTGATGTTGATACCAAAAATATTTTCCTAACCTACTGCCAAATGACTTGCTGGGATGATTTATCAAATGCTCATCAGAATTCTTTGAACTTGTAACCTGCTCACTAACGGATTTCTATAAAAGACAACTTACTGTGTTTTCTTTCTTTGGTTCAAGTTATATTAATTGTATAATCTTGCAAATAGGTTTGAATTAAGGTAGCAGGGGTGATTATTTAAAAAATAGTATGTGCTGGATATTCAAAGTAAAAAATCTGAAAATCAGTGTGTATTTTCAGAGAATGACACAAGTACAGTAAAAAACTATTTGATAGGTGGTGTTAATCATTCTCTGCTTATCATTTCCTCCCAGTTTGTTATCAATGTTTATGAGACAATGATGACATTCCTCAGTGCCCCAGGGAAACACAGTGGTAAAGGAAATCTTAATGGCTTAAAAGCATCCCTCCATCCATTTAAACATCTATCAGCAATTTAGTTCTAGGAGACATATCACCATTAAAACTGCTGCATGCAAAGTGAAAGTTAGAAAACAACTAAATGTAGACTAATATTTTATGGTAACATTTTATAGTTTTATTGAGAATATGGTTCAAAATCTTTTGAGTCTAAAATATTTTCCTATGCCATTAGTAGATAAAAAACATCCCTCAGCCCTTAGGAATATAGCTCAGTATGAGATTGTTTATGTACATGCCAAATGTACTGGGTTTGATCCCTAAAAACAAACAAAAATTGAATCAGAGAAATTAATCCTAGTGTTTGGTAGGTTGGCTGAGTCAGGAGGAAAGTGTGTTTGAGGCCATCCTGTGCTACATAACAACAAAGCCTTGTCCTAAAAAATAATGTATGTATGTGTGTTTGTGTGTGTGTGTATGTGTATTTCCAGTAGGTATAGGAGGATAAACATCTAAAACACAAGGCTGAAATTTTCCTGTGAAATATTCCCTATGGTATTTTCTATGAACTATTTGTGTAGATTTTTTCTTCTTCTTTATTGTCAAAGTGAAGTACAGAGGGGTTACAGTTTCATAAGGCAAGTACATTTCTTATCCAACTTGTTACCTCCTCCCTCGTTTCCCCCCATCTTCCCCCCCCCCCCAGTCCCCTGGGGTTGTACAGTTGGTTTACACCAATTGGTTTTATAAGTATTGCTATTACAATGGTTTGTCTTTTTGTCCTTTGTCTCTTGATTTTGGTATTCCCTTTCCCTTCCCTAGTTCCAATACATGTATATACAGTATCCAGGGTACTAAGATCAGTTACAGTAATAGCATGAGTAAAACCACATATGTGAGAAAAAAAGGTACAGTTTCACTTGGCATGCTGATAATAACTACAACAATGATATACCACTTATTTCCATAACTTGGAGTTCATTTCACTTAGCATTATCTTATGTGTTCATACAGGCATAGCTATTGAGCTACTGTGTTCTTCTCCTATGACTATCCTAGAGATGTACTAATTGTTCCCTATGACGGAAACCATAGAGTTCATGTTTCTTTGGGTCTTACTCACTTCACTTAGTATGATTTTTTCCAAGTTCTTCTTGGTCCTTCGAGATAATGTTTTTCTTTGTAGCTCAGACTGGCATTGAACTTATGATCCTCATTCCGTTTCCCAAGTGCTGAGACTACAGATGCCCCTCACCATACCACCCAGCTTAAAAGTTTCAAATGTTTTTAGACTAAGTCCAGGTATGGTTAAAGAATCAACTTGGAGTTTAGAAAGTAAAAATCTTCAGGGTTTCCTTGTCTTTCTGAGAAGAAGAGGTAGACAATAAATCATTCCTACCCATGCTTCTGAAAGAAAGGTTCGGTAAAAGAGACAAACGCTCTTTTCCATCTTGGATGGAAGACATAAGGTCAGAAGCAGAGGTGAAGCACCAAGAAAAGCATGACAATGGAAGCTATCGTTTAAGTCCATGAACCCAGAAATGAGCCTTTGCTCCCTGGAAAAGAAACTTACCAAGAGGCCTAATGATGTAGATGCTCGGTCTGTGGTGTCTCCCCCTCCTCCTGCCCCACCCAGCTGAGTATGGACTTGCAGTCTCTGCTCCATGGTCACTGGTCACCCTTTTGAAACTCTCTATGCCTTCATCTCAACATCTGCTCGTGATAAGAATGCCACCTCACCAATGAGATTGTAGGTGAAAAGGGGTAACTCCTGTAACACATTGCCTAGCCCATCATCTTAGAGCTGGTGCATGTCTCCAGGGACTGTTTTCATTGAGCACGTCCCTCATTTCAACTGGACAAATCAGGAAGTGTGGCTCTGAACTAATTTGCTAAGCTACGGAATAGAGAAGATGGGCCAGGCAGCCATCAGCCTCAGCTTAGTTCTCAGGCTCCGCCACGCACACCAGGGGCTAAAGGTTTTATTTGGCACAAGCTCCTTAACTTTTCGCTCAGTTTCCACACAGGATGGACACCCACATGGCCTCCTCTGAGCATCCATTCTTCCTGAGAAATCAGAAAGCCTGTCCCCAGGCAGTCGCTGTTTCCATGTTTCCTTTTATGCACACAGCTGAGCAATCTATTGACTTAGTGCATTCGATTTCTGAAGCCAGTAACTATTTCTAAAGCCAAAGCAAAAAATGCTACAAAAACAAAAAGTCACTAATCACTTATCTCTTTGGGGTTATCTGGGGGAAGTTTTAGTTTTACTTCTGTTTGCTCACCTCTGGTGTGTTGAGCGTGCTTCTCCTTCATCTCTCTGAAATGATAGTTATGGAAACACCATTATAGAAAGTGAATTTCTGGTGCTGACAAAAAAAAATTTGTCTAGGTTATGAGGCAATAAGTTGTCTATTCTCTTCCCAAATGGCCTTTGGAGCCATAGCAAACTCTTGTTCTCTAAACCGCTGTCTGGGGGGGTGGGGGTAGGTTTAAGATTCTTGCTCCTTGTTTAGAGCATTTTGCTTTGTGCCAGAGAGGAGTCCAAGTTCGCGGTGTGTTCTGTGCCTTGGACAAGGAGCACCTCATGACACTGGGCTCCATGCTTTCTCCTCCAGGTGGCCCTGGCTCACTTTCCAGGCTGGGTATCGGAGCTCCCAGTTGACTTTGTCCAGTGCCCTACGCACATACGCCCCTGTGTCTGTGGAGCTCAGGACTTCTCCCGTGTCATATCTCTATACACTTGGCCACTACAGACTATCAAGATACCTGCTGATTATTTTGCTCATGGGTTTTCTAGCTTCCAGCCATTCTTTTGCATTCCAACTATCAAATACACTGTGATTATCGGTGCCACCAATGCCAGACAGTGAGATGTGCCTTCCAATGGTCCAGCACCTCCATGATATCACTTCAGGCCACTGCATTCCTCCATCAGAGCTTCCGCTTGATGATGGGGACCCCTGGTTTCTTTGCACAAACAGCACAAATCAGCATGGAGCTGGGGACCAGAAGAGGGTCCTGCCTCACAGGCCTCCCTGAAATCACATTTTTCTACTTGGAAACAACACTGGCTGCCTCCTCTGCTCTGGATACTTCCAGGCTGTGACACTCTGTGCTGGAATGTTCTCCAGCAAGTAAGCTGGGACAATTAATCAAACTAAGCGTATGGTTCATTTATTTCTCCTGTTTCAGCGATCAATGGACTGCTCTGCCTGTCTCCCATGTCTGAAAACCATTGTTTTGTGTGTTTTGTCCATTTCTGAGTTGTTTCAGACTCAGTTTGGTCCCTGTTGCTCCGTCTTGACCACATTTGGATCGTATCTCTTGAGCTCTCTCATTTTAAGCATTTTGTCCCTGACTTCTGAAGATTATAAAACAGAAATAACATATGTTATCTTAGGAAAGGATCCAAGCACTTCTAATTCATCAAATGATTGCCCCAAAAGGGATTAAAGCCAGTTTTCTGGTGAAAGCCCAGCATATGCTACCAAGCAGCTATTTGTATCACTTGAATCATGATCAGTTGGTGCCTGTGCTGGAACAGCAAGTTTAGGTATTCAGGATTTGCATAGGAAATTAATCACAGAAAAAAAGATTAATCACAGGAAAAAGAGAGATCAGCAGGATTCATGTTTTTCATACTTTTTATTGAAGAGAGATTTTTTTTTAAGAGACAAATTCAAAAACACTTGGTAGAGGTATGGGTTATGGTAATGACAGCCAAGAAGTTCGATTTCCAGATTTATGATCTAGAAAATACTTCCAAAGACAGACCCAGCAACTGAAAGTTGAATCTTTCTCAAATTACTCAAGAAGGCAACCATATTATGTAAGTATTGGTAAGCCACTGGATGAGTCAGTAGACTATGCACCCTGATTTGATTTTGGATTCATGGGAAGGTTATTTGCAATCTATAGGCACAAAGGTCTTTGCCTGGGTAATCTGGTAAATAAAGTCACTAACACTCATCAATATTATAGAGAAATTACAATTGTTTCCTACTTTGAATTTCTCAAAGACGTGAAACTAGATATACCTTAGTACTCATTATCATAGACCTATCATTGACATGCTGATAGAAGTCAGATAACAATAATGCAATACACACATAATGCTCAAGAGCATTATATTCTGCACATCCAGTATATAAGGCAGGACTACACACAAAAGTCTGTAGGGACAAGATAGGTAGCACTGAGCAGAAAGCAGAGCAAGTATTATTTAATTGGCCATGTTGGGTTCTGATTGTTAGTCCAAGGGCCATTTCCTTCCCCTAACACAGCTCTGTAAGATTACCTCAGCCCATCTTAGTTTTTCAAAAAAATAATATTTTGATATTTTTCTCTCAGTTTCTACTTTGTTAATTTTTATCTTTATCTCTAATCTTTATCTCTAATTTTTATCTTTATCCCTAATCTTTATCTCCTCTCTTCTACTAATTTGGAGCAGCTAAAGCCACTTGATCCTAAAGTTTTTTTTAAAGAACCAAAAGCATACATGGGAAAGAAGGCTGTGTCTCTAACAACCATCATGGGACAGCTGGATAGCCACATGGAGAAGATTAAAATTAGATCCCCACCTCAGAATCTGTACAAAAATCAATTCAAAATGGGTCAATGAGCTTAATGTAAGGCCTGAAACTTTGAAACTACTCTAGGAAAGTACTCCAAGATATGGCCCCAAGCACCCCCTTTCTGAGTAGGATTTCAGCAGCACAGGAAAGCAAAAAGGAAGAATTGATAAGTGGGATTGCCTCAAAATAGAAAGCTTCTGCCCAGAGACATAGAACAATGAATTAAGTGAAGAAATACCTTGCCAGTTATTAACTGGACCTGGGATTCATATCCATAGAGAACTCAAAATGTCAAACCCCAGCACAATAAACAGTCCAACCGACAGCTGGGTGAATTGACCTAAACAATCTTCAAATGAAGGACTAGAAGTAGAAAAGAAATACACAGCAAAAAAAGCTTGGGGCTGGGAATATGGCCTAGTGGCAAGAGTGCTTGCCTCACATACATGAAGCCCTGAGTTCGATTCCCCAGCACCACATATATAGAAAACGGCCAGAAGTGGCACTGTAGCTCAAGTGGCAGAGTGCTAGCCTTGAGCAAAAAGAAGCCAGGGACAGTGCTCAGGCCCTGAGTCCAAGCCCAGGACTGGCAAAAGAAAAAGAAAAAAAAATGCCTGACATCTCTAGCTCTCAGGGAAATGCAGATTGCAACTACACCAAGGTTCTACCTCACCCCAGAAGGAAAAGCAAAAAGTCAAGCGATACTGTCAAGAATGCAGGGAGAACAGAATCTTTATGCACTGCTGGTGGGAATGTAAATGAGCCCAGTCACTGTGAAATCAACATGGGGGGGGGGTCCTCAAAAAATTATAAATAGAATTACCGCATGATCCTTCAGTACTACTCCTGCAAATAGACTCAACATAGGCTTATCATAGAGACGCACGCTCACCGGTGTTACTGCAGCACAGGAGACAGCCTTAGAACCAGTGCACGCATGCATTCGTCCAACATAAGCAGACAGAGGAAACATGGCACGCATCTACAAGGCAGCATCATTCAGACATAAAGACCTCTATTATTTCATTTGCAGGAAGACAGCCAGAATGGGAGATCATCCTATTCGGTGAAACAAACCAGACTGAGAAGTAAAAGTAAGACACATTTCCTCTCCTATATGGAAATCAGGAAAGCAAAATGGGGAGCAGTTGAGGGTGTGGAAGAGGAAAAGAGAGAGAGAGAGGGGACGAGAACTGACAATAGAGGAGATGGGTACTGCTGAAGTGTCTTCTATGCCCTCATGCCTCAGCACGCTACACAATCTGCACACACCGAGGAAGAGAAAGCAGAGGAGGAGACTTGGAGCCAAGGACACCTGAGGTTCACTCATCCTGGCTTTGGAGAAGGGGAAGGCCGCTGGGGGACGAGAAACCCAGGCAGCCTCCAGAAACAAGGAACGGCAAGGAGCCTCTCAAGCAGCCTCCAAGAGGAACATGGCTTCTGACAGTTTATTGTAGGTCCAAGGTAACTAATTTCAGACCTTTGGCCTCCCGAGTGCTCTGCACAGCCATCACTGCGATCTGGGAGAGGGGAGCAAAGCTGGGTCTGCCCCATGCCTTGATTTGAAGATGCAAGCACGATACCAAGGAAAAGCACCTGGTTGACAGAAAATAATGACTTTGCTTTAAAGGAAATAGGAAAATAGTTTAATCTGAGCCAAATGTAAGTGACCCCCAGAACACAGCCTCAGCATATCCTTAATAACATGCTCCACCAGCAAGGAGGCCACTCGAACTTTTACAGTCACAGAACCAAGTCATAAATCAGACAGTTGCCAAATACATGGCTGAGGGCATTGGAAAGGTGGACTACAGTGGTGCTGAGCTATCTGTTCTGTGGGTTGCAGGGTGTAGGGATAAAATCTCTATGTGGCTTCAAACCGCATCATGAACACTATTACTACCAGCCAGGAGCGTCCTCACTACTGTCAGCAGTATAGGAGGACAGAGGCTGAAAAGTAATTTCAGGCCAAGCAAATCTTTTCAGCTTTTTGGAATATTGGAACAGGGTTTTAGAGGTAAGATTCTTTCTCATTTGGAGATATATGATTAATTTGGTATGGCTTCAATACTGTAGGGGAAAAAAAAATCTACTTGATCGAAGATAATAGTTCAGAAAATGTAGCAAATGTGCACATGTGGTATTTAAGCCACACTTTCTACTCTCAAATTGCAAAGGTGTTTTGGTTACAGTACCCCTTCTTATTTTCTTAGAGTCCAGATTCCAGATTGCCAAAGCAATTAATTTCAAATTCTGGATTAGAACCAAAGGTTTTTCGATGTCCTGAAGAAGAAAAGAAAGAAAGGCTTGTGGTCTTGGCACACATGAAAGGCATCTTTTTGTCATAGTCCCTCTCTTTGTGTCTTCATTTATGGATGCTTTAACCCTGGGTGAATATGAAAAAAATAATCTTCCACACATCCACACATAGTCTTTTCCAGGTAGATCCTGAAGGCGTCTTGTTTTGAGACTCTCCCTGGCCATCTGGCACTTGTGAGGAGTGCTGTCTCCATGAACAAAGATCCTCTCAGGACGCACGTAAGCGTGTGACAAGGCTCTAACACACGCCTCAAGGAGGGCAGGGCACTGTTCAGATGCTCAGGCTCTGGTCTCCCGCCCCAGGAGCCCCGAATCTCACCTCCGTTCTAAGACGGAACTCACTGGGTCACCAGAGCAAACCTCCTCAAGGACGCCCGTGACAGCAAGTCAGCCACATGTGTCTGTTTCCCATTTCCTTCTGCCCATGGCCTCCTGTAGTCCCCCTCCGCTCTTTCTGAACCCTGGTTTGTTTCCAATGCCCCTCCATTTATCTGAGTCTTTCACAGTAGGCTGATTACATTGAGACTCCAGGCAGCTACGCAATTAATTTCTGTCATCTCGTGGAAAAAAGTTACGTCTCTTCTACCAGGAGATATGTCATGCTCAATTGGAGTTTCCAAATCAAAATTAGTTCTTTCAGCATTTGTCATAAATTTGTCAAGAAGTCTTCTGTACCAGACAATCTGTGCCTTCAAGAAAGAGGCCTGAAATGGGGCTTGGATTTAAAGGGTTGGTGTGGGAGGGACCAGCAAGAGGGGAAAGGAAGGCACACAGGAGGGTGCCGGGGACTAGAGGACATCACACTCACACACACACACACACACACACACGGAGACTCAGGCCCAGTTCCTATTACAAACTGATCTTAAAAGTTGTTTTTTAATGGTGGCAAAAAGAAGAAGTTTTTTTTCTTCAGAAGGCTCCAACCCTAACTCTAGACATGAAGAAGAAATGAAAGATATGAACTCCTCCTAAATCTTTTCTATTGGGTGGGAGGGAAAAGCTTCGAAGCTTACACTCCCCCCGCCCCCCCACCGCCAACTGCAGCCCTCAAGACTGAGAAAATTTAAATTCACCTTCTGTGCAGGAGCAGGTGAAATGGGAGGAACCACAGAACTCATTGTTACTGTTGTTGTTAATGAATGGATGGACCCTAAAGGGCCTTATTAAAAGATGTTTCTAAAAACAGCTCTATTTTCTAAGAGCTAATCTGAGGCTTCTAAAGAAAAGACCAACTAGTGTGTTTTAAAAAAAAATAGGCAGAAACATAAAATATTGAGATAGGAACTGACCATCAGAAAGAACTTGAAAGAACTGTAGCCTGGGTACTAATGAACTAAGAGACATAAACACAGCCAGTTACAATAAAGAAAACTGAAGTATGCTCTAATTGTAGGATTTAATGTATTAATATTCAAGTGAATGTTAAGTGGTACATGGGTACCAATTTATCTCAATAGTTACTTATCTTTGTGTACATAAAGGAAACCCAGGAATGATGACACAGATTAGTTAATGGGTTCTATGATTCTGGAATAAGCCAACAAATAAAAATTGTGTAGATTCAAAACAAGAACTATGTTTACGTTCGAAACTCCTGTAAGTTTTAGGCTTTCATCTTCAAATCATTTTATAAAAGTGTTTGAAATTACTAAAAATTTCAGAACATAAAGAAGAGGAGGAAAGGAAGAAGAGCAAGAAAATAGACATAGGAGGAAGAAGGAGGGGGAGGAAGGGGAAGAGGAGGAGGAAGAAAGAGGAGAGTATGATGGTAAGGAGAGGGAAAGAAGAAAAGGAAAATGGAGAGTGGGGGAAAAGAGTAAACAAAAAGAGCACACTCCATGGGTCTGGGAATATGGCCTAGTGGCAAGAGTGCTTGCCTCGTATATATGAAGCCCTGGGTTCGATTCCTCAGCACCACATATATACAAAAGGCCAGAAGTGGTGCTGTGACTCAAGTGGCAGAGTGCTAGCCGTGAGCAAAAAGAAGCCAGGGACAGTGCTCAGGCCCTGAGTTCAAGGCTCAGGGCTGGCAAAAAAAAAAAAAAGCACACTCCATTAGTGCGCTCTGGGACAACTTCAAGCATGCTGATGTACAATAAATTGATTTTCAGAAGGAAAAAAAAAAGAAGGTGGAGAACAACGAAAGAAAAACTTTGAGCAGTGACAAATCTGCTTTCTCTTTGACTCTAGGCTTTGCGTGACTCAGCTGGGTCCTATTCATTCTCACCCTTGAGCTCTAACATTTATACTGATTTTATGTTACTAACCCTAATAATCACTGCAGGTATATAAATCTATCCGTGCTTCAGAGAATCCCTGCTTAATTACATCTGTAACTTGTTAATCGTGTTTCATTGTTGTCTGAAATAATCTCCAGCCTAGGTTGAATTAAGTTTCAATATAACATCAAATTGCCACCAAGCGAGCAGACACACAAATGACAGCTGCTTAATTAAAACCGAAACCCAGCTCTCCAGCACTATTGAGGTAAGTGCTCTGGAGGAAAAGTATGTGACTACTGACTAAATTCAGGCCAGGGAGATCACTAGCTCAAAGCTCAGGCTGTTTCTCAATAGCAAAGAAGACTAATATATCAATGTTGACAAAGAAGAAAAAAGTGTCAAAGAGACACATTTCCCGGGGAAGGTGTCGGAATGCAAAGGAACCCAGAGAGAGATGTTGAAAGCTTCTCAGCACGTGGTAAAGAAATGAGGATTAAAACGGCACGGGTCCCCCCTTCCTGCCTGTTATGGCAATTGTTTTTCTTTTAAGCTAGTTTTACTGAAAATGTGGAGAACTTGCGTATCATTTATGAGTCTATAAAGTGGTGATACCACTGTGGAAAACAGTACAAATTTTCTCAAAAACAAATTAACAATAGGATTAGTATATGATCTACCAATCTACTTGTGGTTATTTATCCAAAGAAAGGGAAATCCAGATCTCAAAGGCACATCCACTTGTGTTCACCAAGATTCATGATGGCTAAAATATGAAAACAGCCTAACGTCCACGGACTGGGCAGATGAAGAGTTAAAGAAATGTGGTGTGTGCAAACAGTAGAATACCAGCCAGATTTTGAAAAGAAATAGCATGGGGACACAGTACTGTAAAATTAGCTTGTCATAGAGGATGAATTCTGCTCTGCTTCTCATGAGTCCTACAAACAGTCATCATCGTAGAATACTCACTCTCCAGGCAGGAGAGGGAGAAAAGGAGGAAGCCCAAACCCAGGGGTCTAACATGGCAGTTAGACATACAGTAGACAATGTCTGCAGCACAGCATAGCCTTATAGGCAACATGGATTCTCTACTTGACTGGTTAAGAAAGCAGATGCCATAGTAATCGTTCATAGCACAAACACAAAATCGAATAACAACATGTGTTCTTTGTTGCTGTTTTTGTGTTCTTTTCCTTTTGTCTGGTTTGTCCATCTGTCTTTGAGAGGGTAAGTGGGGGCACAGAAATGGAGGGACGAAAGGTGAACAAATGTGGTGGTGGTACTCCATGGACACTATGTTGAAAATGAACCATACAATTTGTGGGTGGGGATGAGAGGAGAGCGAGGCAAGGGGTGACACCATCCAAAAACAAACGCACTCTGCCTGACTTATGTAACTGTATGTAACTGTAGCTCTCTGTACATCACCTTTACAATAACTATAAAGGAGAACATTTTAAATAATGAACAAATAGACCGAAACGTGATGAACTACACACAGCTCTGCAACTGCATCGATGGTGCTGAGGACTCACACAACAAAGCCACGTGGCACTGAGGAAAGGACCCAGCATTCGGGGAACATACATCCGCACTTGAGAGTTCCTGAAACAGACCCCATGCCCGCATCTTCACTGCTCTCTCTGCAAGCTCCTCCTATGTGAGGAAGTGCTCATTTGAGTTCGTGCTTCAAGACTTCCAGGAGAGCAGGACAGACATCCTTGTCCTCCAGGTCCACCCCTCCCATTTTATCCAACCCCCCCCCCACCACCACCACCACCATACACCAGCTCCAGAGGAGGCCTGGGACCCACACCACCAGCCAGTCTGTGCCTGGGAAGTCTCCTGTCCCTTATGATTGGTTTAGAATTGGCACGCACTCTAGCCAATCAGCTAGCTAGCCAATCAGAGTGCATCTCCCCTTCCCTGCCACTCAAACCCTCCTGACCAATGCAGAGGCTTCTACCTCCACCCCCTACTCCCCAGGCCCCACCCCAGATTCACATCCACATGCCAGGTTTGAAGGTGGTAAAAACTGGAGCTGTTGGGTCTCTGTGCACAGGGACAGAGAGGCAGAGTGTGAGGGCTGTCATTTACCCTCGGAGCTTCTGCCTAGCTCCATATTGTTGACAACGGCTCTAAAGATCAAGGGAAATAAATATGTCACCCTCTTATCCAATTTGCCAGTCGACTCCGGGAAACATTCAATGAGCCCTGGCAGCAGTTCTGTCACCGGCTGATTTAAAATGGAAACTTCGTTAGAGGCAGGAGCCCCTCCCTTGGCTTGCTTGTAGTTGCAAACCAGCACACCTGCACACACAAAGGCCAGGGCATGCTTCCTGACTGAAATCAGGCTGTTGTTTACCACCCTCAAGGATCCTGCCTTTGTTTCTCTCACTTGAGCAGGGCCTTTCAAACCACCTTTTGACCCAAGAGGTGGGGGGGGGGGGGGAAGAGGGGGGGGGAAGGCAGTGCTGTTGTGGAATGGATAGGGACCGAGAGACTCAAAGCAGCCACCTGCCTTAGGGTCGCCCTTCCAGTTAAGGATGGTCCAGCCAAGGCAGAAGCTCTCTAGCAAGACCCTCTCACCTGATGGCTCATGGGTCTGCCCAGGACAAGTCCTTATCTCCTCACTCACCATGGCAGCATACAGAATGCCACCCTGGGAGTCTCAAAGACCAACGCCGGCTTGCCACTCCCATGGCCAAGGAAACGTGATGAAGAGATGCATGCAGGCTTGGATGGAAGGATGGATGGGTGAATGGAGGTATGCTTGGATGGATGGAAGGATGGATGGATGGATGGATGGATGGATGGATGGATGGACAGACGAATGGATGGATGGATGGATGGGTAGATGGGTAAATGGAGGTATGCTTGGATGGATGGAAGGATGGATGGATGGATGGATGGATGGTTGGATGGATGGATGGGTAGATGGGTAAATGGAGGTATGCTTGGATGGATGGAAGGATGGATGGATGGACGGATGGAGAGACAGACAGACAGATGGTTGGATGGATGGATGGGTAGATGAGTGAATGGAGGTATGCTTGGATGGATGGATGGATGGATGGATGGACAGACAGATGGAGGAATGGATGGATGGATGGATGGATGGATGTTGGATGGATGGATGGGTGGACAGATGCATGCATGCACAGATAGATGCATGAATGATGGGTGAATTCCTGAGTCTGAACTGGAGGCTGCAGAGTGTCTCTCTGCCCTCAGTCTTTGCTGATGTGATTTCCCCAGGGCATCCTTTTCGAAGGTTCTTAGCAATCACTTGGAACTTCTCTACATTTTCTCTGTTAATAAAAGGACATGGTTTCAACAGTATGCATCCATATTCCTCTAACCTTGTTCAGTATAAATCTCAAATATCCAGTCACTGGTGATGGCAGGAGGAATCTGATACTGCCCTGTGTGTGTGTGTCTGCCCCAGCTGAGGTGCTGCACATTCAGAAGTCTTCACCAGTTGAAAATCAGGCAAATAGGTGAATAACAACTCGCATTTAAAGCTGTAATGCTAGAGGACGTCCACGAGGTGTCGCCCTTTGCCCTTAGAGCCTCAGGCCTCCCACAGGTGCCCGGCTCCTCCATCCACATTCCATCACAGGACCTGAGCAGGTGAAGGTCAAGTGTATCCTGGGTAATTTGAACTCCACATAGGTAGAGATCACTGTGGCTTTGCTCCCGGTATCTCTGGAAATCTTCACTCTTGCTGGCACATCTAGGTACTCTGTGAACACGCTGCATGTTCCCGTGTGAATCACTGCTCTGGCCCAACTGGAAAACGGGCCAGTGCAGACTCTAACAGCGTTGTGATGTGAGTGTGAGAAAAGGAGCCATTCTCAAGACACACCCCTGGCCCTGCAACAGAGACATGTGGATACACCTTTCTGTCATCGACACAAGGCTGAGCTGCTACCCAAACCCATAGTCTCTCTGGTGTGGGCGCTGCCACTCAGATACAGTACCTCGCGCCCTGCCTAACTTGCCACATGTTCTCAGCATCTCTCAGTGAGTTGTCTAGGGCAAGGGCAGAGGTCTGCAGAGGCTGGTGCTTAGAAACAGGCACCGGATGGCCCCGAGATGCCCACCCCAAGAGGAAGTCTCCGCTGCAGCCTACGTGGACTCTCTGTGGCCCCTCTGACTTCTCACACCACACAGATGGTGCAATCCTGATTCTTCTTACTTCTTATTTACCATCCCGTCGCTGTTTCACTGCGTGGTGCTTGAAACGAGCATGCATGTTCATAGATGCCATCCCGTGACAAGCACTGTGATGGCAACCAGGGGAGGGGATTGGGGGGGGTAGTGGGGGAGAGGATGGAGAAACCGGCAATGATGTCATAGGGGAAGGCATAAAATTCCGAGTCCATGGACTTAACATTTGCCTCTCCTTTGTCTGTCTTGTGCCCAAGCTTGCCCAGAGCCAGCGTGAGAGGAGAGGGGTATTTCAAGTACCCCTAGGCCCAGGGTGAGTCTAAGCCGTGTTTTCAGAGTCTGCTGTGGGAACTCGCCTGGTGGGCTGTGTTTCAGCCATAGGTGCCAAGGCCACACCAGGGCCTCCTGGAGACCCTAGGCTCTTCATCTTGGCAGCCCAGGAACCTATGTTCAAAACCAGCACACCCACTACAATTCCGTCCATGCTGAAAGCCACCAAGCTCAACTAACAACTACTGAAAATAAACTAAAATAAATAACAAGGAGGAACTGCTTCTTCTAGGAATCTCTCATTTTAAATAACTCCAAGGGATGATAGTCATTAAAAATGGAGCTCACTAAAGGTCTAAGTAATTTGCTTACATCAAGCAGGTTAAAAAAAAAGCGAATGCGAGAAATCTGAAGTCCATTTGCAGATGTGTAAACAAAGGCTTCTGAAATGTTCTTAAATATTAAGCTTCATCCCAAGAAACCCAGACACGCGCCCCACCTCCACGCACGCATCCTAGCTTGCAGTGGGCCTTTGTCGTCCCCCCACCCCCTGCCCCCAGTCCTTACTCTAAACCTGAGAGAAGTCTGCTCCCTACGAACAAGGCGAGCAAGCCCTGTGAGTACCTTTCCCAGTCAGGATGGGAGACCTGCTTCCTTGGCCAGCGCCGGGCCGGGAGGCAGGCTCAGAGGCGCCTCTGTCCTCCTGCATCCTAGAGACCGACTTGAGGTTTCTCCGCAGCTGTGACAGCATTCTCCCCTCAAGATCCGCATGATGACAATATGTCACCACAGCTGCCAGAGTCTCTCCATATGTGGCAGCAAATGGCTGATTCTGAGATTCTTCCTGGGGCCACCCGTGTCCTGCCCCCAGCCGGGAGGATGCTTGCTCCCAGGAATGCACCTGGCCCCTGCCCTGTTTCTGACATAGGATGCAGTCCAAGCACTCCTATCGACTCAGAGACGCCTCAGGGTGCCCAGGGCTCACTGTGGGGCCACATCTGAGCGGTTGGCTCCCCGAAGAGTAGCCTCCGTCCCACCCAGACAATGACGGCTGTCACACTCCAACCCACCCCTCACACCCGCCTGGTTCCCGGTTAACTTCCTTGCACATACATGGGAGTGCATATCTCCTTCCCTTGAAAAGTCTTCAGCAAAATAAACCTGGCAAGAAAGACAGAATAGTACACGATCTCACTTACACCCCTGACCCAAGAAGAGCATGGAAATACACGGGGGTGGAAAGGATAAAGGCCGTTACAAGAGGAAGGCAGGGAGGAGGCCATGTTGGCAGCTGCGTGGGGTGAGGGGCACTGGCCCCGTGAGCAGCCTGGCGGCGTGGTCAGTCGCACTACACTGCGCGGTTGTGGAGGCGTGGGGAGGGAGCTGACTTAGGTGAGGCTCAGAAATAAGATGGGAGCGGTGTGGGGTATGGGGAATCCGCTTTCTCAATGGTAATCACATGTGGATACCCAGATAGCCCACGTGCAGCTTCTGTTATTTAACCCACTGGGATACGGGCTGCTTGATTTTACCCGTCACAGTGATATACAGTAGCAAAGCAAACTCAAAAGGAAAAAGACATGACAGTAAGAGCAGTCTCCAGATAATGAACACGGGCACATTCCTATCAAACTTTATTTTACTTCAATAATGAGCATTTAACTGGATGGCAAAATAAAGTAAAATAAAATCACTGCTTGCTGTATATCAAAATTATCTGTTAAATTGCACGACAAATGGTTCTTTTTTATATATATTTGCCCCCTCAGAATGCCCAACATCTCGTTTAAATGCAAATTTACCTTGCACACAACTTCTAGAGCACTATTTTTAACTTTTTGAAGAGCTGTTGTAATATGTCCGTGCAGGCCTAGGTGAGGTGCAGAGACCCCCATGTCGGCCTGCTCTTCCGCGTCATAGCCCTGCAGTCGGTTCTCCAGAACACCCCAGAAGTCACACCCCTGAGCAGTCCCAGAGTCCTGGATTTCCTGACCCCAACTCCAAGACATTCTGCAGCAAGTGGACACAGCAACGTCTGGAGGTGCTTCCCCCGCCCCCCTCCCCCTGCCCCACATGGAGTGGACAGATTAAACTCCTGTCAAATCAGAATCTCTTTTCCTGATTCGTGAACCCCCCACCTCCCACCACTGTTGGCTTTGACTTTGTATTATTGTTTCGGTTCATGGAGACTCCAGTAGCAGACACAGATCTGCCCTTCTTTCATCCAGATTCGTGCCTTTGTGGCATTAACACTAAAATCGTGTCCTCCAGTGCCCCGGATGTGACGCTAGTTACAAGTATTGTAATCGAGGGAATTAATGATGACTGGCTGGCTGGGTGGAGACACCCTGCCAGAGTTGTCTTGGTTTCTTTATGCAAAGATGAGTCTTGGATGCCTAAAGATGAGCCCAGACTCAAAGTATTCATGGGTGACACATTAGGAGCAATGAGTGAGCTCAGTTAAGATCACAGAGTACACAATCCATGTATGAAATGCAAGGGCCTTGAAGTACCCAATGGCACCCAAAGAAGGAATCAAGTCTCTTGCCACTGTATAAAGATGGGAAGCAGTTTAACGAAAGGTGCACCCCATTGTTGCCACGGATGCTAGCTGACCTCATGGAAAGGAGTTTGAAAAAGACATAAGTAAATGGGAAGGCCTGTGTTCGTGGAAAGGAGATGTGATGGTGTGGAGGTGGTTATGATCTTCAAATGGATCTACGCCGTTGCTGGAAAATTCCAGCTGGATTTGCTGCAGAACTGGACAAATTTTTATCATCACAATCTCCGTGGAAATGCAGGAGACCTAGAACCCCCCAAGCCATCATGAAGTGATGCTGCTGCCGGTCAGAAGCCCCCTCTTCCCCCCCCCCCCACTGAAACCACATTCACAGGAGACACCATCACTTCCCACGCCGCCCAGACTGAGTCCTGCCCACGGCCGGCACCCTTCCACGGCGAGAGGGAAGAGATATTCGGAGATGCTCGCTCAGCACCCGGGCCGACTTCAACCCACGGGCAGAGACTCTCTTACTGACACGAGTGTGTGTGTGCTCCATCTCCAAGGAAAACAGGAGGCAGAACCCAGAAACTGTGCCTCCTTCAGTGGTTTTCTGAACACTTGCTCCCCATCACCATTTTCTGTAGAAGAGCATAGAACCGGCGTCTTGGGGTGATGACGAGAAGCACAGTGGCAGTGAGGAAAGGAAAAGAGCAGGAAGCGAGAACACCACTGACCAAGGGATTTTATTGGCACCCAGGGCTCCTTTAAATATTAGGCAGAAAGAGTGAAGCCAGGTGGGACAGAGGGAAGCTGAGACGGAGGAGCAATGCTATTTTGACTGAGGAGTTATGGGGTCTCAGCAGCCTCTGTGTCGACCAGGGGCATCAGCGTCAGGTGCAGCCTTGGTCTCAAGCTCTCCTCCAAGACCGCCAGGCTCATTTGTCTGGGGGAGCCCCCCCCTCCCCCAGAAGTGGAGCTGACTCAGCGAGGATAGCAGCGAGGGCAGTTCTGAGATAGGACTGTCAGAGTCCGAGCAGCTGCCATGGCCTGTGGTGAGCACAGACCCCTGCCACGCTCTGAACTGTGATCACTTAACACCGAGTACTGCAGGGAAAGAGGAGATCACTTAACACTGAGCACTGCAGGGACAGAGGATGGAAGTCAGGCTGGTCAGGCTCCCCAGGGCAGATTGGTGGGGGGGGGGGGGCTGGCCCGTGGTGTCCAGGCGGCCTCAACCCTTCCTGTTGATGACAAAAGCCAGGAGAGGGAACAGAGTTTGGAAATCCATCACCAACATGGCGATACTCTTTCACATCTAAAAAAAATATTTATTGAATGCCTCTGATGTGCCAAGTTGTAGCGATGGAACAATGGGCCAGAGAGACACAGTGAGAAGACTAAAAGTAACAATGAAAAGACCAGGGTAGGAAATAGGAACATACACTTAAAAAAAAATTTTTTTAAGCAGATAGTGCCCCTAGAGCACCTGCCGCCATGATTTTTCCTGTTTATGATATAAATGGCGATGACACTGTAGACAGGAGAGAAGTTGGGGAGAGGGAACCTCATCCTTTGCAGTAAATGCACAGATATGATGACAGGTAGGATGTGGGGGACAGGGGAGATGGAAATGCCAAGGACAAAACAGGGAGAAAGGAGTGAATGAAAGCCCCCAGGAGGGGCTGCGTCTGCTCCCCCAGGAGAACATTATGTTCAGAATCAAAGCTGTCCCTGGAGGCCACCTGCCCGTTCCCTGTGGGGGGGGGGGGGGAGGTTTCCTCCTCCTTCCCGTGTGGAAAAGTCCCGCAGGCATGCGTCTTCTCAGACATGAGCTGTTTCTGACCTATGTGGCAGAGCTCTCTGCTCCATCGTGGAGCCGCCCCTCCTCCCGTGGCAGGTCCCAGGGGTGGCCGGGCCCCAGACAGGCAGCTGGAAAAGAAGGTAATGAGCTTCTTTCTAGAATCAAATCACCTCCTTGCAGGAGCCAGACTGGGTTTTGCATGACTGCTTATCGACTGGGAATCCTGACTGGCCCCTGGGTAATGCCCACGGGGAAAGGCCACGCAGCTGTAAACTCCCAGCGTGTCTGCACAAATCCCTTAGGAAGCAGGCCCAGTTCTGTTTCATTAACTTCCTCACTGCCTGGGCTGCTCCCAGGGCCGCCTCCCGCCTCTCCCTCTCCCTCTCTCTCTCAGCACTCCTCCAGGGACCGAGAGCACAATTTCATAATCATCATCTGTAAATGAACCTCCACAACAGCTAAAGGTAAATATTTTTCACAGGAAGACATGTTTCCAGGAAGGTGGAAAAGATTGGGAAATCAGCCCTGAGGTTCCCAGCCAAGGCTCTCTTGTGTGTTTGTGGTTTTTCTTTTTTAAGGGTTTTCTTTTGTCTTGCTAAATATTCCTCTCCCTGTTTCTATACCCTGGGAAGGACCGTACATCTCTCCCCTACTCTCAATAAATGAAGGCGAAGTGGCTTCCCCTGAGGGCATCCGTGTCTTAAGCGCAATCTTTAATTATGAGATAATCTTTCATTTCTCATTAGAGAAATCTCTGCCAGAAAGTAGAATGCTGTTTCTGTGCAGAAAACGTTTCCCATAGCTGTAATGAGCTCTCCGATGCCAGCGCCGCCGTGAAACCCTCCTTTGGGACCAACTCCAGTCCCGGGCCTGGCACACAGGCCCTCAATCGATGCTTATTGAACTCATGACTGGAAGGAAATCCCTATAATTACTGAGATTTTTTTTTTTTTTTTGCTACACTAGAGTTTAATCTCCAGGCCCTATGCTTGCTAGGCCGGCACTCAACCACAGGGACCATACCGGCAGTACTTATTTACTTCAGCTGTTTGTCAAGTCTGTCAGTCTCGTATTTTCAGGGTACAGTCTCAGACTGTGGTCCTCCTATACCTAACCTCCCACCTACCTGGGATTGGAGATGCACGCCGCCACACCTGGTTTCATTTGCTGAGAGGGAGATGCATAAATGTCCACCCTTGGTTGGCCTGATACTGTGGTCCTCCAAGTCTCTACCTCCCAGGTCACTGGGGTTACAGGAGTGAGCTCCCACATACACTACCACCCCCCCCCCAGCCATTATAGCATCTTTTCTCTGTTGATGTTGTTGTTGTTGTTGTTGTATTTTTCATTGATTGTTTGTTGTTGCTGTTCTTTTTTTGAGATTGGGTCCCACTCTGAATCCAGGATTTCCTGCAGCATGAGTGGTGCCCGCGTCGCTGCCTCCTGAGGGCTAGATTTCAGGGACGTGTGCCACCACACCCAGCTCCACCACTCACTTCTGGAAAACCTGCTGCGAGTTCTAGTCCAGTCTAGTAGACCAGTCTCCTTTCAAGATTCAATGATTCTCCTTTGGAGCCAAAAAGCTCAAGGACAGTGCCCAGGTCCTGAGTTCAAGCCCCAGTACTGGCACAAAGAGAAAAGGATGAACATGTCTGAATTTTCATACCTAATACTCAAAATACATCCATCAGGTAGTCTAGTAGAAATTATTGCACGTCCTTTGTAAACCAAGCCTCCAACCTCTCGGTTGTGTTTCCTTTGGACAGCCCCAGAGCTGGTGACCCGGAGTAAGGACTGAAAGGAGGCAGCTTCCCATGTGAGATCCGCTTCCCCAAACCACTTCTAGAAAATGCCTGTGGACCCTGCAGCTTCCATCCTCCTTGTTGAGTGGGAGGGCTCCCTCATTCTCCAGGAAAACTTTAGTAACAGACAGCGGATGTGCCAACAATATCTGTTTCCTAAGACATCAGAGGTACCAATGGCATAGGTGGAACTTTTAGAAAACATGCCATTGTGACCCCCCTATTACCTGCTATTGCCCAGCACCAGCTAAGAGCCAGATTCTTTTCTGGACTTACTTAGTTGCGTTCTTCTGTTCTTGAAGATGCGTGTAACAAGGTTCTGCCAGAAAATAGGCAGGTCACGGTGATCCCATGTTTTCACAATATTGTTCCAACCCCAGCTCATATTCTAAGGTCCGTCCTGTTATGGTTTTATATTTTTGAAATGGGAGAAGGGAACAACAGCATATATGAACTCTATTATGTGCCCATCGGCATAATGATGACTTTGTAGAATACAATAATCAGGGCTTGCATGACTTCAATAATACTTAACCCTGGGTCATGGCATTCTTCCAGGGGAAATTAAAAGCACTGGTCCCTGCTCTTGAGCCCTTGTGTGAAGGAACACTGTAAAGGTACTGAGTGTTGAATCTGGGCAGGCAAAGATGATTATTCTTGGCTGTCTTCAGAACACACCCAAGGGTCACATGAGCTCTTTGACATTGTGCAATTACTCCTCTCAGCCATGTGAGAATTTTGTATACAACTGAGGTAAAAGCTGCTCTGAGAATACCTTGCAGGTCCTGGTTTATAAGAGAATATAAGCCTCACATCATCCCTAAGTTTACTCTGGAAGCCCACCACCAAGCTGCACATGGCCTCAAACAAGTCAGTGACAAACTTCCCCTGGGGGGGAAGAAATGCACAGGCAGTGTCTCCATGGCCTTGTGGCATGAGGGGCAAAACAATAATCAAAGATGTAAGAACCTAGTCCTTATCTTTGTAAGCAGATGACACTACTAAAGGTATAGAACACAGGCTGGGAGCTGGGCACCAATGGCTCACACCTGTAACCCTAGCTATTCAGGCTGAGAGCTGAGGATCACGGTTCAATGCCAGCCTGGGCAGGAAAGTCCATGAAACTCTTATCTCCAATTATCCACCAGAAAACTGAAAGTGGCACTGTGGCTCAACGTGGTAGAGCACTAGCCTTGAGCAAAAAAGTCTCAGTAACAGTGCCCAGTCCCTGAGTTCAAGCCCCATGACTGATAGAAAGAAAGAAAGAAAGAAAGAAAGAAAGAAAGAAAGAAAGAAAGAAAGAAAGAAAGAAAGAACCAGAACACAGGCTGGGGATCTGTCCAGCCTTGGATTCTGGTGCCTTCAGAGTAAGAAGACAGGTAAATAGAACCACACCAGGGACGAGGCAGCTATGAGCATGCATGCAGAATGTGGGACCTCACTGGAGATGCAGAAGAAGCCAGAGGAGTCCCAGCCCACCACCGAAGGCAGACACAGAGCGCAAAGCACCTGCAACCTCTTCTCACAGCAATAACCAGCATGGCACATCAGTCCTGATGTTCCTTAATGCTGAGCCCCACTTGGCCTTTAAAATCCTTCTCACTTCAAAATGCCAGCAGTCCACCAATTTCCCTGTACCAGACAGATTCAGCTTCTCAAGACAGTGTCACAAAAGATAAAGTAAAGACAGAGATAAATTCAACAGCCAACAACAAGAGACAAGTGAATATGTGTTGTGATTTCTCTGCTATTAAAAAAGCTATGCTGCGGTTTAAATAGAGAGTGCTCATTTATACTTCAACTGAGCAAATCAAAAGGAAAAGAGAGTCTGAGTAATTGTTTGGGTTCTTGCCTCTCTAGCCAGGGGCTGTTTTGGTCTCTTCCAGGTTCAGGTGGCACCTGGCAGCCCTTGGCTTGTGACATCCTGCATCCTTGTTTCCATGTACCCCCTCTTCTTATTATGAGAGCATCATCAGTCTTTGGGTTAAGAACCACAGTCAAACCAGAATAGTTTCATCTCAATATCTTCAATTCCCTCCACAGGGAACTTATTTTCAAATAAAGTTCTATCTGAGCACGCAGTTGGGTATGAATCAGGAGGACAGATAACCATGTGTGAGCAGGCAGACAATGCTTGAACAATTCCCACTGGATGAATTGGGTTTATACCTCATTCTTTTCTGGTTCTGTGTTTCAGAAGAGATCTTGACACTGTAGGGGAGATGGAGGTGAATGGACAGGGCTACTCCTCGGGGCTTATCATCCACGAGACCCACGGGCATCCTGTTTGTTCAGGTTCCATCACCTTGTTCTCAGATACGGTCCTATACTCCCCCAAATACAAGCGAAGAAATCTGGTCCCCTCGACCTCAGCAAGACAGAGAACCAGGCACCCAATAGATCCTGCTTCCTCTCCATGGTCAGCTGGCCAGCTTCTCACTCCAAAATCCCATTTGGATTTTAGACTTTCTCTTAAAGCTGTAAGGAGGTTCTCTGCGCAATGCTGTATCCTAGGGACTTTGGAACCAGGTGGGAGGAAAAGACACAAAAGTGAAAAGCACAGATATACTCCCCAAAATGAGGGAGGGCTGCTAGAAAGAAATGTACTCATTACCTGACTTAACTGTAACCCTTCCATACATCACCTTTACAAAACTCTCAAGTATAACAGGGACGTTCTTACCACAGACAGGCATGACTTATATGTGGGTGTCTGGCTTTTACATTGACAAGAATTTTTTTTAAATGAAGAATGATTTTTTTAAGTCTTGAGCATCAGATTTAGGGGTGGGGGAGGAGAAAAGGAACTTGGAATTTTTATATTGGCCCCTTAATCTTGCTAAATCCACACTGTGCACTCTTCTTCTCTCTGAGTTCTAAGCAAAACCTTGAAACTCCATCAAAACAGGACAGGAAGACACTCCAACTAAGTTGGAATTGTTTTTATATAACTTTTAAGTTAATTCTAGGAGGCAAAGAAGAGACCTTATAAACTTTGACAACTGACATGCTTGCTGAAAGTCTGTTGCTATATGATTGAGCCTATAAATATTAATTTTGTCTGTCCCTGATGCATTTTTTGATAAGTCTTTTAGTTCTAGAAAAATCTGGGTGATGTTCACATGTTAGGATTTGCCAACAGCCTTAGATGAATCCAGACTATTATTTCTGCCATCTTTTGGTTGTTATTGTTGGTGGTGGCTGTGGGGCTTGAACTCAGGGTCTGGATGCTGTCCCTGAGCATTTTGCTCAAAGCTAGTGCTCTACTTCTTTGAGCCACAGCACCACTTCCAGTTTTCAGTTTACTGGTGGTTAATTGTAAATAAGTCTCATGGACTTTTCTGCCTGGGGTGACTTTGAACCGTGATCCTCAGATCTCAACCTCCTGAGTTGCTAGGATCTGGGGGGTGGGGTGGGTTTAAAGGATGGGATTCATGGGCTCTTGAGTTGCATAGGGGCATAATTCTCCTTAAATGAGGAACTTCTCCCTTGGAAGTAAATTGTCTCCCAGTGCCTATTAATTCAAACCCATGGATTCCAGCACACCAATGATTTGTACCTCCATAATCACTATAGCAACCCAGAAACCCTTTCTTAAAGCTTCATTACTCCAATGTAATAAGGCTTTAAGTCAACAGTGGTGAGAAAGGATTATGTGCATACAACTCCCACATTGCCTTTCCTAAACCCATGCCATTCCTCCTGCCATGTCCCCTGGGTACACCAGCGTGTTTCATTAAGAGAGAGTAATTCAGTCTGGCTGAGAAAACAGGAGCAAGTCCCAGGAGTGTAGAGATGAAAAACAATGGATATGACCCACTGAGATCTAAAGCCCAGGACAAGAGCAGAACCCAGAAATTGAGTAACTGTACTCTAGAATTCCACCCAGGAGGTCCGGGAGCTGAGGACTAGGGTCACATTGACCCAGCTGGACAGTCTCATTTTCAACAGAACGTCCCAAGGATGAACAGGAAATCCAAAAGAGAGATTTTTCTGGGTGTGGCTCAATACCAGGACACTCAGCCCAGGCCTCCAGGTCAAATAAAACTCAGGGTAATAATAGACTGAAAGGTTGAGTGTCTGACCTGGTGGGTGAAGCAGGTCCCAAGCTTTCACTGATGAGCCCTCATCCCTCGCCACTCAGGGTGACTAATGAGACTCACTTTTTTGTTCCTGGGAACATCTTCTTCCACCCCTAACCTAGAAGACTCAAGAGCAAGCTGTGAGCTAAAGACATAGCCACTAAACTAGAAAGACAGCCAACCATATGGGAAAAGATCTTCACCAGCACAGCAACAAAGGCCTAATATCAATCATCTACAGAGAACTCAAGAAACTAACCCCCTCCAAACCCAGTAAACCAATTATTAAATGGGCAAAGGAGCTAAAGAGAGACTTCACAGGAGAAGAAATAAAAATGGCACCTCACTCCAGTTAGAATGACCTATACTGTGAAGTCAGGCAACAACAAATGCTGGAGGAGATGTGGAGAAAGAGGAACCTTCTCCACTGTTGGTGGGAGTGTAAACTAGTACAACCACTCTGGAGAACAATATGGTGGTTCCTCAAAAAACTCAGCATAGACATATCCTATGACCCACCCATACCACTCCTAGGCATCTATCCTGAACAACAGGATCCAGGATACCATAAAGAAACTTGAACGTCCATGTTTATCAATGCACAATTTACAATAGCCAAAATATGGAAACAACCCAGATGCCCCACTACAGATGAATGGATCCAAAAAATGTGGTACCTGTACACAGTAGAATACTACATAGCGATTAGAAATGATAAAATAATGGCATTCGCAGGGAAACAGTCAGATCTTGAACACATAATATTGAGCGAGACAAGCCTAGAACACAGAGAACAAAGGCTCATTCATGGTCTCCCTGATATGCGGTTGTTGGGGGTGAGGAGAACAGTAGAGATCATGTCTGTAAAATAACAAACTTCTTTTCAAATGGTATTTCCACATGTTTTGATCAGTGACATTACATTATGTCTCTAAAACCAAACAATTACTAAGTAAACATATAAAGGTCTAGGATAGACCTATCCGAGGATCACAATAGCTCAACAGCTATGTACATATGATTATATAAAATGAGGCTAAACAAAATGAACTCCAAGAGAAGGAAATAGGAGGATTTTATTGTTGTCAGGCTTAATATACTAGGTGAATTTCCTGTGACATACCCCACATGGTTACTGTATATAATTTTGGTACACTGGATAATGTATATATGTTTACCTGAACTAGGAAAGGAAAAGAAAAATGAGGGAGGGTATAATAAATATGACAAGAAATGTACTCATTATCATATTATGTATGATATTATCATACATATTATAATATAATATGATATAATATAATAATATGATAATATCATATTATGTATTATGTATCCCCTCTATACATCACCTCATCAATAAAATTTAATTTAAAAAATAACAACAAAAATTTTAAAAAGAGCAAGCTGTGGAAAGAAGCCCGAAGCCTGGTGGGGTGCAGGGGGAAGGGGTCTGACCCCAGAAACCTGACATCCAAGGAGCCAATTTCTACAATGGCATGGAATCCTCAAGGTCATGGAGGCCAATACCGGGTTTTATGGAAAAGCAACAGTCCCAAGGCAATGATGCTGGTCAGGACTGAAAATGAGATTCTGCAGACTCAAAACCAGGTGAAGAGTGTGAGCTATTCACCAGGACAGGAGTACGTGTTCAAGGTCAGCATCAAGTGTTTCCAGCTCATTGGGTCTACCAACAAAAATATGATACTCAGTTGCTCAAACAGTATTTGACTCTGTAACCAGAGTTTCTCATAAAAATAATAATTGGACCCATCCAACAGTGTGTTCAGTAAAAGGTACTGAACACTGGCTTGGTATCAGACATGTTGTAAGCATGGAGGACGGTGTGTGGGGCTATGTTCTAGCGTCGGGATGGTGTTCTGGGCTGTGTTCTAACATGGGGGATGGTGTACTGGGCCATGTTCTAGCACGGGGGATGGTGTTCTGGGCCATATTCTGACCATGGGGGATGGTGTTTTGGCCTGTGTTCTGAGCACGAGGATGGTGAAGCAAGCATCCTGGTCATCCAGTGAGTGAGTGTGAGCACAATCATGCTCACACTTTCACCCTGGGCATCGCTGAGTGGCCTTACTGCTCCAGCTGCTGCTTGGGCCATGTTCAAGTGGAGTCACCATCAATCCAGACTGGACAAAATCAATTTCCACCTGTGTTCTAGAGTCCAGTGCATCGCTGCTTCCTCCTGAGATCAGAAGACAGAGACTTCAGGTCCCTGTGGTTCTCTCACCAAGGCTCATCTTTGATTTCCAGATTCACACTCAAAAGGAAAAAGCTGTTCTTTCAGATTCAAACAACCCTCAAATGGTCTGTAATATTCTGTCTTTGATCCCCCCCTCCCCCAGACCATTAAAATCTATTTCAGAAAGCATGTCCTTTTGATCTGCAAAATAGTTCATTTTGAGTCACAGAACAGCTCCAATGGATATTTCCCAATCTCAGGGCAAAGAAGAAAGAGAAAGACAGAGAGACCTAAGTCCTCATATACTGATCTTCTGGGAGGACAGAGAGGGTAGACATTATTATACTCCTATGAAAAATTCATGTCCTTAATAAATAGGAAAAAACTAGCAAAGAAGAGGCCAAGTGACTTAATTCCACTCTGAATACATTTGCCTTTGTTCATGCAGAACCCAAAGATCCCGCAGAGCTTGAAGGAGTGCCGGTCTCTGACATTAACAAAAGGCACAAAGAAGGACTCAGGAAGCCAAGAGCAGACTCGTCCTTTGCAACCACTTCCTCAGCATCCCCTGACCCAGGCTCAGCGCCCAACATTTCCTCTACAGACATGGACTTGGATTTCAGGATAAAGCTCTGAAATTGACCCACAAGAACTCTCTCGTTCTGGAATGATCTGAGCCCTCCATTGTGACATCTTGGTCCCTCTACCATGAGGTTAGCCTAGTGTGTGGGTTAAAAAAAAAAAAAAGACATTGCATAATGACTATGTAATTGTACCCATTTCTTTTCCAGGAAGTCATATATTGTCTAAGACAAGCTGATAAGCCTATTCATACAGGATTAAATATTTCCAGCCCAAATTGGCTATTATGTTTGACAGACTGATTAACCAGCATAGGGAGCTGCAAACTACAATCTGAGTAAATTGGGCACTTTAGAATTCACCACAAGGATGCTTTTAATTACACTAGCAAAACCAAATCTATATACATATTTTCCAGCAAAACGCATTGTGCATAAGGAAGAGCAATTTCTGATTGATATCTTATCAGAGGAATGTCAAATATCAGCTCATGGTCTTCTCATTGATATTCAATTATTGCTTAGGTTTTCCCCCTAATTGTGCTCCCAGCTTTATGTCTATAGTGCCTATTACTTTTATAAAGTGCTTCATTATGACATTTCTATATGTACACATAATATATGCATATGCGTATCATATTCACCTCTCTCTACTGCCCTTTCTTTTTGTTCCTTCTTACCTTTCCCTATGCCTAAGGAGCACCTTCATGCTTTTCTTTTTTTTTTTTCAAATTTTTATTATCAAACTGATATACAGAGAGGTTACAGTTTCATACGTTAGACATTGGATACATTTCTTGTACTGTTTGTTACCTTGTCTCTCATACCCCCCTCCCTCCTCCCCCTTTCCCTTCCCCCTCCCCCGGAGGTGTTCAGTTCACTTACACCAAACAGTTTTGCAAGTATTGCTTTTGTAGTTGTTTGTCTTTTTTACCATGTGTCTCTCAAATTTGGTATTCCCTTTCAATTTCCTACTTCCAATACCAGTATACACGGTTTCCAATATACTCAGATAAGATTACAGAGTTAGTGTAGGTACAACCACAGGAAGGTGATACAAGAACATCATCAATAATAGAAGCTACAGATACACATAGGACGTTGAACGTAGTTACAACTGTGATATAACAATTGTTTCCATAACATGGAGTTCATTTCACTTAGCATCATCTTATGTGTTCATAAGGGTATAGCTATTGGGCCTTGTGATGCTCTGTTATGACTTGCCTAAACCTGTACTAATTATTCCCAATAAGGGAGACCATAGAGTCCATGTTTCTTTGGGTCTGGCTCACTTCACTTAGTATAATTTTTTCCAAGTCCTTCCATTTCCTTAAAAATAGGGCAATGTCATTCTTTTTGATAGAGGCATAAAATTCCATTGTGTATATGTACCACATTTTCCTGATCCATTAGTCTACTGAGGGGCATCTGGGTTGGTTCCAGATTCTCACTATGACAAATTGTGCTGCGATGAACATTGTTGTGCTGGTGGCATTACTGTGATTTTGTTTGTGGTCTTTTGGATAGATACCCAAAAGTGGGGCTGCTGGGTCATAGGGGAGTTCTATATTTAGCCTTCTGAGGAATCTCCATACTGCTTGCCAGAGTGGCTGAACCAGTTTACATTCCCACCAACAATGAAGTAAGGTTCCCTTTTGGCCACATCCCCTCCAACAAATGTTATTGTTAGTTTTCTTGATATATGACATTCTTACTGGGGTGAGATGGAATCTCAATGTTGTTTTGATTTGCATTTCTTTTATGGCCAGTGATGTAGAGCATTTTTTCATATGTCTCTTGGCCATTCTCATTTCCTCATCAGAGAAGTCTCTTTACCTTCATGCTTTTCTACATCGCAGGAGAACTTCAGTCTCAACTCTAGTTGAACATATTCTGGGTCTTAAAGGCCTAAAAATCAGGAAGACAGAAGAATCAGCAAAATACTTTCTTTTGAGATCTGGGTTCTGTCGTTTCTATTGGACTGAAGTAGACACCTTCTCCCTGCTTGGCTTTGACTTGGCCCTTCGTGTCCTAGGCCTGCTAGATGAGTTTATGGAGAATCACCCCTCACCTTTGGCTTGTGATCAAACTCTTCTTCTTAATGAGTCTTTGATATTTGAGAGAAGAAACGGAGCTTTAATGAACATGCTCAAGCTGTGGGGGCCAGCTAGACCTAGGATCCAACCTTCTGAGCAAGTTGGCTCTCTGCCTCCGTCCAACACTCCATTGCTCACCTTTTCATGTGTCTTCTTTCTGAGGAGCTAAACAGATTCCTGGGGGAAGAAGGGAAGTTATCTGAAGAAAAATTACCTTGATCCAAGAGAAAGATCAAATGCAAAGGCCCTGAGGCAGGCGCATGCTGAACTACAGAGAAAGACCCAGGAGGAGAGTCTTAGTGGAGATGCATGTCTGTGGTTATGACCAGATAAATGATCCCTGCCACCTCTGGGCTTAGTATTCACCACAAGTATTAAATTATTTTCCTGCTGAAGCCATTTTCTGTAGACTTTTCTATCACTTTCAGTCAAAGACTGTTTCACCAGTGCAAAACAGTCTTCTTTCCTTAAGCGGCATTTAATAATGCATGCACCTTCCCTGGAGGAAGCACTAGTGTAAGCAAAACAGACATTCATTAGCAGATTTTAAACAAACAAACGTGTTCTATTTCCTGACTATTATCAGAGGGACGTGAAATGCTGGATGGGCGATGCCTTCACAGAAGGGCTACTGGGAAGGCAGCTATGGTTTTTCTTTTCTTTCTTTTTTTAATGGCTGTTCGGATTTTGCTTCACCCCTCATTACCTGTCCACAGTGGGTGGTCCACACCACGCCTTTCGTCTCTGCTCCCTCCATCCGTACCTGCTCTGACCAGCAGGTGCAGGTGGAGAGTTAGTCATGTGTAGTGTACTTCTAGTTGGGCAGAATGGGTTCCTAACCCAGACTTTAGGGTCAGCCACTATGGCCAGCTTCCATGCTGGACAGCTCTGTGGTGCTTGCTGGTCTATAGCATTTTTATGCTCACTGTTCTCCACCAGGGATAGTCCATTCTGACTCTCACTTTGTCTCCTGGGAAACGGGAACTGCAGACACTCGGGAGCGGTCCACTGTGGTGGGAGCGAGGGGTCGCATCTTTGGAGCAGGCAGGCTCTTCACGCATCTGTCAGATGGTCAGCAAAGTGGATTGTCCAGGTTTATTGTCTTCCTTCTCCCTTCCCACTCACCCTTTCTGATAGTCTAAACCCAATTTGAAAAGGAGAGACTGTCCCCAGAGTTCTGGAGGATTTGAACCTGGGAAGCTGGCAAGGCATGTGGTGGGCAGCTGAGTCGGGAAAGCTCGGCAGTAGTTGGAACAGAGCTGTGCCTAGGGTAGAACAACAGAACCAACATCCGAGGACTATGGTCAACTGGCAGAACCACAGAGGAAAGCAAGCCAAGGCCAGACATGTCCCCACTACAGAGTGGAAGAACACCCCCCCACCCCCTGCCACGGACCCTCCCAAATCTCCTGGTACTGTTAGCTAAGGGAAAACCCAAGGCAGATGTCACAGTAACACCCACAGCTCTGGGGAGGTAGGGGACTCGAGAGACGCTAACAACTCACAGAGGCATAAAAGGCGATTTCTTTATTGTGCTGTTCATACCAACTCAACCCCACTTTCTCTCCATCTGGCCACGTTACTATGGATACAGGTAGCTGTGACAATTAAGGCCTTCAAACCACACACTACAGAGAAAGCCTTCTAGCCACACATCACAGGCCACGAAGCAAGCTCTTTCAAACAGGCATAAAATTATAATTATAATAATAGTTAACCTCTCACTATAAGACAGCTGCTTCTTCACCCCCCCATAAATGCCATCTGCATTATTAATTTCCTCATGTCAGTTAATTATTTTTAGGATACAGCGTGACACACTGTTCTTTTATTCTAATAGTCTACAAAAGACCCTCGAAGCCAAATCACAGTCTCTTTTTTTCCAACTTGTGAACTAGTAAAGTTTATTTTTTTCTTTTGCACATTTTTAACAGTTGGGGGGAGTTCATGGTGTGAAAAATATGTGAAGTACAAATTTAAGTGATTACAACTAGTTTGATATTTACAGACCTGCTCATTTGTCTGCATGTTGTCTCTGCTTTCTGGCAATGAGAGAGAGAGAGAGAGGAAAATTACCTTCTCTTTCCCGATGTAGAACAAGGCAGATGAACTCAAAATGAGAGTTGTTCTACAGCAACCAGTCAAGATCTGGGTCAGAAAGCCTGGGGAGACTGAGAGATGGCCGCAGACCACAGGGCTCGAGGAGGCAGCACGCTTAGACACAGTGCGGTTCCTAAAGCCGAGGTCAGAGCATAATGAGGGTGTGCGTGGAGAAACAGGTAATCCAAGGATATGCAAGTGAAACCTGGAGTTAGGAGTAAAGCAGCACCATTCATTCATTGTGTTGACACATAAATCATGGTCCTAATGGGGCCAGCCGGGGTAGAGGCAAGGCGTAAGGAAATGTTTTGCCCCAGCTTTGTCATCGTGTGAATTCAAAATTGCTCCACGCTGAAGATGTTGACTGAAAACATGAAGGCAAAGCAGGCAGCAGGCCCGTCACTGCCAACCATACAGGGAGGGAACCACCTCCCAAGGAGAGGCTGTCATCCTTCCTCTGTGTACCAGAGAAAGCAAAGCACAGAGAGATCATCCTGCATGTGTTTCAAGGCCACCAGAACCGTGAGTGTCCCCTGGATAAGATACTGTTGAGATTCCACCACCGCACACAGCAGGCCAGTACCAGGGGCTTGGCTCACTTTGCTTATTCCTATTGTGCCCTATAGGACCCGATTGAGAAGCCTTTCCTTAGGGACATCCAGGGCTCTTCACCATCTTCAGTGAAAGAAGAGTAACTCCACAGCACCGCGTAGAGACGCAAAGGAGCATGAGCTTCGGTAAACCTCTCCTGCTGCACACAACTAAGCGTGCACCAGCCCACACACAAGCTTATCAGCTGCGAAGGGTGATAACACACGAAGTAACCAGCTGTCCGGGTCAGACTCTGATATCCACAGGCTGATGGGCCAGTCACACAGGCTCCTGGGGACTCATCAGGAAGTAAGAGTTGACAAAACAGCGAGACATTAACAGGGATTCCCTGCCCAGCACACACACACCCTATCAGCTTCAAAATATACTACAGCTACTGGTGACAGTATTGTTTCTTCTTACCAAATGCTCCCACCAAGTCAAGATGTGGAATCTGAGTTTGAGTGTTACTGGATGGTGGGACAGGAGGTGAGAAGGAAGATAAATCTCACCTCCACCTGTTCTGATTGCTGGATGTAGTTATTCTAGAGCCCTTTCATCATCAGGGAAGTGTAGTTTTCTGTTGATTTATATTTCTGTTTTTCCAGCACTTTCCAGGGCAAGCCATCCCTTCCCTAAGGATCATATAGCTGTCATTAAGACATGGGGAGAGAAGGGCACACAATACACTCGCTCTTCTAAAATCAGACTTTGCAAACAAGGGTTTGTTAAGTGTCACCAAGCATGGCTGGGGCTGTGTTGTGGTTTGTGATGTGGGGGTAACTAACTGATATTCCACTAGTCATTCATTAAACGATGTTTCTATCACCTATGGGTCTGAAATAATGCTAGAACCCGGAAAACAGCAGAGAACAATGACTGCAAGACATGCATGATCTCTGTCCTCAGAGTCAACTTTGGACTAGAATATCACTGATAAAGAGGGGTCCCTGAAGAGATATAAGCATACCTGTCTTCACTAACCCATCGTCTGAAGACTGGTTCTGAGGAAATAACCAAAATTTAGAGAAGAGATTTGTGTGTGTGCAAAAAATGTGATGGTAAGTATTATTTATGACAGCAGTAAGCCTTTGAGAGCAATCTAGATATCCATCGCTAAAAGAAATTGCGCAAATGTGCCAAGAATTGCAATGTATAAGATGTTGAATTGTCACAAAACCATGACCTAAAAGACAATAATGGGAAATGTGTTCATCACATGTCATACAGAAAGGAAGATGACATAAATGAACCCAAATTCTTTTACATTCCTTTTAGAAGTACACAGGCCTGTATGTAAAAATTAAGCAAATAAATAAACAAGGTACCCATTTTAACATCACACATGACTGGGCTCGTCAGAAACGTGACCATGTAGACTGTGCGGGCCAGGGATAGGTGAAAAGAGGGAAGCACGCCTGAGGAAATCATCACGGGGAGAATTATGTGTTGTGATGCACGCTTGAAAATGTAGGGTGGTGCACGAGCACCGTGAACGAGGATCCCGGCCATGAACCCAGGGTGCTGCTGCATTTGCTCATTTCCCCCTTTGTCATCAGCCATCAGTCTCCAGGTGACTCCTCCGTGAAACCACTGGAATGGAGACATGTGGCCAGCGAGAAGCTGTCTGTAGCACATCTTCGCAGGGCCACCCTTCAGCAGAGGTGGGCAGACTTGCACCTGGCCAGTTAGTTCTTCAGGTCAGATCTTCAGCCTTCCACTTCTGTGAAAACTCAGAAAGAACTCATGGGAACATTAGAATTCTGATTGCATCATGGACGTCGGAAAAGCAACTTTGAGCAAAAGGAAGTTTAAAAGAGTTCATTCGAGGATGTGTTTATTATCATTCATTTATCTTTTATGTAGATGATTTTACGTCCCCCAAAACTGATTTATAAGAAACTGAAGATTGCAGTTTCTCCTCTTTACATTTTTTTTTGTGGCAAAATTCCCTGCTTTATGTGACCTAGCTGCAGTAAAATACGGTGTAAATTTCCTCTGAAAACATCTATGGAAAGCCATAAACGTCAGCTGCCAGGGCCTCATTTTGTCCAAGGGCCAGATTGCAAGACAAAACGTTTGACTGTGAGCATTTTATGGAGCCGCAGTCCCTTAGCTGTTGGAATACACAATTGGCCAGCCACCACCCGCCCCTTTCATCTAAAATTCAAGAAGAAAGTTGAGTTCTTTCTTCCCACCAGCAGATGCACGTCTCCCTTGCAGCCCACATTCCGGGTGTGGGGGAAAGAAGCTGTCATCAACTCTGGAAACTTCCAGCGCTGCTTCGCAGCCACCCCGCTGAATGAAGCATGCCCATGCAGCAGAGAATCCTAAGGGAGCCCAGCTCAGCAGTTCCTCTTTTTCCTGCCCTGGTCATGAGCTGCAGGGAACATGGGGTTTGCAAGGAGAAAAAAGAAATTGTGAACCTCCACCCCCAAGAAAGGCAGAAAGAGAAAAACCTTCACTGGGCAGTGCCAAGAGAAGTCGAGGCAAGGAAGGGTAATGGTGACCATGCCTGGGTGCCAGGAGCGCTGGCTGGAAAATGGGGCTCAAAGCTTAAATGGATGCCAATGCCTCACCTGCAGCTGACTCAGAACACAGACCCCATCCCTGGGCTCAATCCATTGTGCCTGGCAGGGCTGGGCAGGCCCTGGATGCCATCTTCCTTGTTGCAGGACCACTTAGCCATATGAAAGCTGGTCACCACATGATGCCCAAAGTCTTACGCCAGCACCTGCCTTCCTCCTTCCAGGCATTTGGGGTTTGGGTACAGGACAAGCAGGAGTCTGGCGGGAGACCCAGGCCACAGGAGAAAGCCGGGGTGCTGAGTCTGAGCTTCCCCAGCATCTGCTCCATGAACAGCTTCTGGGAGCACTGTAATGTCAAAGGCCATTTCCTTTGGGGGCACCCCGTGCCCCTGAGGTGACTATCAGCACTTGGGACCCAGCACTGGCCACAGCTAGAACAGGAAAATAAAAGGCCAAGAGAGTCCTTATTCTGAGGGGCCGAGAGCCCAGTTAAATGCCAGAAGTTTTGTTCCAGAGGGAGATCTGGGGACTCGGTGGTGTAGAGCACACAGCCCAGCCTGCGCCCCAGGACAGACTCCCTGCCCGGCCTCTACCCCCATCATCCTCACGTCACCACCCCACGAGAGCCCCTCTCTGCCTGTGACACCCAGTTCCAGCCATGGCACCAGGAGGCTATCCATTGTGCCACAGTTTTCTTCTGCACCCTGGCGCTGGATCCATTTGGTCACTTCAAGTGAAAGAGAAGAGGGGCTTCTCTGCTGCTTCCCCGCCATCTCTGCCTCCCAAGACCCTGGAGAGCAGATGGTGTTTTCTCAGGCAAGGGAGGAGAGAAGTGTTGTTCTGTTGTTCTTGGGGTCCCACGGCCTCACACAGAGCAACCCCCAGGACCACAGGCTTCACCTGACTTCTGCAAAGCTTTCTTTATTCCACCTGAATTGGCAGTATGTCCTTCTTAATAGTTTTCCAGATGAGCTGAAAGAGCTCCAGGGAAAGAGCTGCAGGAGAAAGTCCGTCCGAATGCTGGGAGGCTCCATGCTGAAGGCAGAAGCCAGAGGAGACTGAGCCCAGGGTGAGCTTACCTGACAGGTCCCCACTGCTTAACCTGACCAATTTGTAACCGTGGATAGGAGCTCTGCGTACGATTCTACAGAATTTCAGAAGGGTTCTCAAAAAGCAAGGCATTAGTATGGCCTTGTTTGTGGTCATCTGGGCAAACACCCAGGAGTGGGGTTGCTGGATCACAGGGGAGCTCTATGTTTAGGTTTTTGAGGACCCTCCACACTGCTTTCAGAGTAGTTGAACAAGTTTACACTCCCACCAACAGTGTAGTAGTGTTCCCTTTGGCCACACCCCCGCCAGCATCTGTTATTATTCCTTTTCTGGATAAGGGCCATTAGAATGAGGTGGGATATCAATGTTGTCTTGACTTGCATTTCTTTTATGGCCAGACATGTTGAACATTTCTTCATGTGTCTATTGGCCATTCTTATCTCATCTTCAGAGAAGTCTCTCTTTAAGTCTTTAATGGGGTCTGTTAATGGGGTGGTTGTTTCCTTGAGGATTTGTTTTTGTGGAATCTAATTTTATTAGCTCTAAGTATATTTTAGATATGAGGCCCTTGTCTGTTGTATGGCCAGTGAAGAGCTTCTCCAAATCTGTGTGGGCTTTCTATTTATCTTGCTAGCTATTGTCCTTTGCCATGCAGAATCTCTGAAATTTAATGGAATCCCACTTATCCAATCTTTCTTTGATTTGCTATGTTTTGGCGGTCCTGCAGCATTATTTACTGTAGCTAAGATATGGAACCAACCCAAATGCTCCTCAGTAAGTGAGTAGATTGAGAAAACGTGGTATATATATACAGAATGGAGTTTTATGCTTCCTCAGAAAGAATGACATTGCCCCATTCGTAAGGAAATGGAAAAGGTCTGGAAAAAATTATATTAAGCAAAGCAAACCAGGCCCAAAGAAATATGAGTTGCCTGGTTTCCCTCATTTGTAATAACTAGAATATGTCTATGATATTCTTAGCAGAAGATCACAATAGACCAATTGCTAGGTGCATATGACCATATATAATGAAGCATATCAAAAAGAAATGTACTCATTACCTCACTTATATAACTATAACCCCCTGCTCATCACCTTTACAATAAATAATAAAAATAAATAAAAGAAAAGAAATTTTAAAAAGCAAAGCAGACAGATCTATAGAAGTCTCATTGATTTCAGCATAACTGAGCCATTATAAAGCACATATTGTTCAACTTTGCAAAGGGTCACAGGAAGGGCATACTGAGAAGCTGAAAAAAATCCCCTGAGAGTTCAGCTTCCATCCCCTCGTGCCAGGCTTCTCTGCCCCCATATAACCACACGGTGTCTACAAGTTACATAAAGTCTTCCTGGCAAAGACGCTCCTCTAGATTCAACAACTGTGTGCTCCACCCGACTTTGCATCCTCTTAGATCAGGTCGCAAGCACAGTATCTGCCAGCAGTCGGGGCAGAACAGAGTATAAAACATTCTTACTTAACGTCGGCCATGTACAGCTGGCTTTTGTTGTAAATTCATTGGAAGTGAGAATACGGAGTTTTCCTACAGGAAGTATATGTTACTCCACCAAACCACGTGCATCATAGTCTACCTTACAAGGCAACAGAACTATGAAATGATGGCCAAGTGGCTCTAAAAAAGAAAGCACATAATATCCTCCCATCTCAAGCAATGCACTAGCTTAAGCAGGTCCCGAGCAGCAGACTCAGGGTAAATCTCCCCCTTCCTGCTGCCTCAAAGGCTTTTAACCAACAAAACCAGGATCTGAGCTGAGACACACTTCTGGAGGAGCCTCCATCCCCGAGAAGAGAGGAGACCTTGATTTGTGAGACTCCTCCATTGCAAGATGGCACCAGGCTCATCGGTCTCATGGTACCAATTAGATAAATTCATTCAATAGGAATGGATTCCACATTCCCTGTGTCTTTGAATAACCAAAAAAAGGGGGGAAGGAGAATAAAAAAGGGACAAAATAGAAAGTCAAGGTTGAACAAATGCAGTAGTATAAATGTATTTTTATTTTCAAGAAGGAAATGAGACCAAGAAGAAAGACATTGAAAAGGAAGGATATCAGTAGCCTTGCTCCCACACAAATCTCAGTTACAGCTGGGGATTTGGATGTAAGAGCACAGAGGCTAGACTAGCCTTGCCTGCTTGAGCAGAGGCAGCCAGCCTCAAATCACATTCAGGTAGATGCTCCCAGAAGAATTCCAGCGCTGTCCCTTTAAACACTCTGCCAGCAGAGCAGCCCTGAGAAAGAGAGCTGCTGGTCCAGAGGCCACCAGGAGATGGACAGCTCTGGTGTGGGTGGGCGGGCTGTGTATTGAGTGGGCGCATCAGTACCAAGTCCCAGATCTGCCTGTCCTCACCCACACTGGGGACACCACCCACTGCTACTCTCCGGAGCTCATTCAACACATCCTGTCCTCAAAGGTACTGAAGGTCATCCGAGGTCAAGACTTCTGCTGCCCCTCGTTGCCCCTGCTTGTCTCCTCGGAGGCTCTTCTCTCACAGCTTCTCAACACAGCCCTGAGGCCCAAGTTTTCAGTCCGCCCACGATGCTTCAGCACCGTGGACAGTGCCCTAGCCTGCTGCCCATTTTACCAAGTCTGAAATGAAGCAACAACAGCAAGGATTCCTGAGCTGCCACAGATAGGGTGGCTGTATCCATGAAAACTCATAATCCAAGCACACGACAATGCTTTTGCTACTCACCATGCAGCTGTTACATAGAGAGGTGTGTGATCAAAACCACAGGCTCCTAAGCTGGGTCTTAATAAACCAAACGTTCCCAGTAAAGCCTAAGATTGGGTACGCCTGGGAGACTTTCTTCAGCTAATACAACATGTGCAGAGGTAAAATGCCTGCCAAATTAATTTCCCCAGGCTTTGTCGAAGATAAAAACTAATCAGCCATCTCCTTTGTGAGCATTAATCTTTCATCAAAAGATAATCTTTGTGCTCTTTCTACTTCCACTAATTCTCCCACAAAAATCATAAACAAACAAAAATAAATAGCTGAAGGGCATAACTAGTCTCCACTTATCCCTCATCTAGAGCTAAAGGCAGCTTCACAAAAAGGAAGAAAATGAGATTCTGGCTAAGGTAAAGATTCCCCTGTTGCAGAAGCTCCACCATGGCAGGTGCCATTAGCCTGGCTCTGTTTGCATCACAAGGGTTACATTTACAACAACACCTCAACAAAACTAGTCACACTGAGTGCTTTCTGACCTCAACAGAAAACAAGCACACTGGAAAGGCCTCCTTGCAGTGGTGGTTGCCTTCTGGGTATAGAAAGACTGCAGGTGAGATTATGTATCTTGATGGTCTGGCTTTGTGGACAGAGCTGTCAACCTTTCCCACATTGTTCATGATGTTTTGATGCTGGCTGGCTGAGAGGGGTCATCATAGTGTTTTCACCAAGGCGAAGCCCTCAGACAGCCCCAGCTTTGTGCCCAGGACCTGCTGAGGGGAGGAGCCCACTCCAATGTCTGAGGGAAAGTAAATCCAGACCTGATGCAAAGGGAGGGCTGGGAAATGGGGTCCCTGAGTCCTCCTGCTGGGGAGCCTAGGACACAACGAGTGTGGAAGGTCCAACATGAGGTCCAGCCTGTGCTGTACAAGAAGCACCTTGAGGCAGACAACCTCAGATCACCTTTGGAAAATGCTCCTGGTTAAAGAACTGTCGCAAAATTTTTAATTTTTCCTTATTAAATACTGTTCAAATAATTTCAAATGCCAGGAATGAGTGGACAGAATGCCACACAATTGTGGGGGGCAGGCAAGCCAAATGTTTCACAATCATGTACCGCACATGTGCACAGTCCAATTCTCTGTAATAACACCATCTTCTCTGCTGAAATTTGGCCTCAGTGGCGCACTTGAGATGAGTCTTCCGAAAGGAAATAGACTGTGCGCCTTATCAGCCATGCAAAGGAGATAGACAATCAAGAAATCTCAAATCTGTTGACAAATTGAGTGCCAAATGAGTCACCACGGTCCCTGCTCACTGTCTTTACACATGTCACATTTGCTGATCCTGATTTGAGATTTTACTTTCCTAGCCCCTAGACTGGAGTTCTCACAACAATACAGAATGTGCAGTTACACATCTGTAATCTTTGCGACTTGGGGGAGAGAGAGAGACAGCAAGATTTTGAGTTCAAAGCCACCTGGGGACAAATAGCAGAATCCCATCTTAAAAACACAACTACAAATAACAGGACTGGTGGCAGCATGCCTGCCTATCATGCAAGAGGTCCTGGGTTCAATTCTTAGTATTGGAAAAGTGGCACACACAGCTTCCGGGCCTCGCTCTACCGCCCCCATCTGCATGGGGAGGGGGGTTCCTGGGCTTGTCTGCTTCTTCTGTGTGGGATCCATACTCGCTCTCTCACGTCCCCTGGCCATGGGGATTCATCGCGGAAGCGGGGTCCCAATGCAGCCTCGGTTCGCATGTGGTTGCGAGACCCCATGCCCACCAGCCCAAGGAAAGACACAGCGCGTGGTGGTCTTGGAGAATGCCCCTGGGGCGTTCTGTTTATTCAAATGAGGAGCCAACAGATATACCCCCAAAGGCGGGCACAAGAGAGGGACTACAGGTTGGCCACAAGGGCTGTCCTTCAAGTGATGTCAGGGGACTTCCTTTGTGAGCGGAGACCCATCCCCCCAAGGATTGGGTTCTAGGGTCCCCGGCCATCAGACATGTGCTCGACCCCAGGGGCGGGGGCTTCTCTTCCTGTTAAAGGCAGAAGAAGAGGGGATGGACTAAAACCAGCTGTGGCCTCTTAAAGGCACAGCTGTCCCCAACACACAGCTTCAGAGCTCATTAATGAACTTCCTGTCTCCTGTCTGGGAAGATGGAGTGAGTAGGGCACCTTTAACATCAAATCACAGGCTTCTCCCCTCACTCCCAGACACCAGTCAGCCTGCCCCCATGTCTAGGATAGTCCTAGCAGAAGATCACAATATATCAATAGCTGTGTACATATGAACACGTAAGATGATGCTAAGTGAAATGAACTCCAAGTTATGGAAATAAGTGGTTTACCATTGTTGTTATTTTCAATGTACCATCTGAAATTATGCCATTTCCTAGAGGTAAAACTCTGATGTCACTGTTACTGATTTCTGTACTCTGGGCATTGTATATACATTTGTTGGAACTAGGAAAGGGAAGGGGAACATCAAAATGTAGAGACAAAGGGTAAAAGGCAAACCAATGCAACAGCAATACTTACAAAACTATATGCTGTAAACTAACTGTACAACTCATGGGGAGAGATGGGAAGTAGGGAGAGAGGAATGAGGGAGGAGGTAACAAATTTGATAAGAAATGTACTCACTGCCTTGCATATGAAATGGTAACCTCTTTGTACATCACTTTGTCAATAAATAAATTAGTAAAACAAAAGTTTAGAGACCTATATACTTGACAGAGCCAGCGTGGTCCAGGGTTCTGAAAAGGTTTGCTTCATCCGTTATTGGAAAAAAAATGCTGGCCAGTTCCATATAAAATGCACATCCCAGTAGAATTCTTGACTCTGGGTCTCTCCTATTAGAGAGATGACCGCCCATTCGGTGCTGCATGGTGCGGGAGCCAGGCCTGACCCTGGAACACTTAGATGGAATCAATAACTCCTTGGCGAGCTTCTACTTTGGAACTCATTTGTACTTCTTCCCCCTTCTCTGAAGACGCATAATCCATCAGGACGAGCAATTGTTGTAGCGTGAACTGGGTATTTGTTTTCTTATACATCAAAAGTTTGGAGGAAGCATTCCAGTGCCAAGACTTGCTTTTCCTGGCATGTTTTCTCAGAAGGTGCCCTTGCTTTTGAGCTCACAAGCAGCCTGCACTAGGATCTCATGGCGTGACTCCATGTTTGACAGAAGTGTGGAGTGGCATCTGTTCAACTCATCCAGTGTTTAGATGGTAAATATATATTTTTTGCCCCCAGAATCAACTATTTTGTCGGGCTGTCTATGATGGGTTAGGGACGGAAGAATGTAAGAGACTTGGCTGATTAATACTCATTGTGGAGTTTGCTACCAAGAAAAAACTTGTAGAAATTAAAAACAACCCTCCCAACCGCTGCTTGGCCCAGTATTAGAATAGTTTGTATTCTCCAACCTCTATTTTTTTCCTTCTAGTGGACCTTCAGTTCTTTTTTTCTAAGTTCTACTTCATGTAATTTTCCTATGTTAGTAATGTATATGAATTGTGTTAAATTTCAAAACTAGGCTAAGCCCTGCACTTTGTAAAATTAGGGTATTAAATCTTAAAAAAAAAAAAAAAACTCCCAAAATTAACCCTTTGATTCCATTCACAATGTTGCTGCTCAAGTATAAAAGCACATTCCTTAACTTGAGGGCATGAGTGGGGCTGGGCTGGATGGGGGGCAGGTGGAATGGTGGGAGGGGTGGTGTGGATCAGCACGTGTGGTATTCACATGTGGTTACAGACCACGGCGACCCCACAGGGACAGTACCCAGCTTTGCCCAGAGAGCCACAGCTGGCTATGAAGCTCCTGGTACCCTGGCCCTGCCTGGCGCCACCCTGAGTAGAAGAGACAGAGCAGGCACACGAGCATCTTTTTCTTCCAGTAGTTTCTTATTTTGGGGCAGAAACTTCCCAGAAGACCCGGAGAATCTTCCTTGAGTTTATCAGTGCAAATTACCTTAATAAAGGGCCCTCACAGACCTGGAGATAAAAATGATGCTGCTAGGAAGTGAAAGTGAAGAAGCTACAGGACAATGGCTAGGCCCTGAGTTCAAGCCCCAGTAAGGCACATGAAAAAAAATATGAAGCCACTGGAATGACCCCTCTATTTCATTATACCTGATGTTTCCATTACATACAGAAATTGGAGACAGACATGCACACAGAGAGAATGGCATTGGCACACAAGGTCGAGATTTAGGAGGTGCTTGCACAAGCGCAGCATGTGGAAGGCAGTGAGCAGATGATCAAAGGCAGGTGCAAAGACAGAAAAGCCCTGTGCCTCCTAGTGCTCCAGCCAGCCAGCCTCCACTGCCCTGTGGGATCCAGCCACCAGAACTCTGAGGCAAGGTGCTTCTGTCCGACACCACTAGCCACTCTAGCACACGAATTTGCCCCACAAGTCAAGTGTAGGTACCACAGCCCAGCCGTAGTAAGCCCAAGTAAGGTGCTCCTGCCTTCAGACACATCCGCAGAGAACACTGTCTCTCTATAATGTGAACTCGCCACCAAGTGTGCCTGTGAGCTCCCCACTGGCTAGAGTACACGGCCTCCAAAGAAAGTCCTTTCCTGGATCTGTTTGAAGAGAGGAGAAGGGAGCCACATCTTCTCGGATGTAATGCTTAATTCCGTCTTCTTGGGATCAGCTTGACAGGATGAAGGTAAGTTCAGACAGCTAGAACAACATCATTTCCAGGAAAAAAGAAAGAAAGTAGCATTTGGAACAAGGTATCACATGAGGGGCCACCACCCTATGCCCTGTAAACATTCTGTGCTCTGCTGGGCTCCAATGGACATTCTACAAGGCTAAAAACAGAGGAATCCCCTCCCCCCAAAATGGCAACTGTTTTCTGGTCTGGGACTTCCTGTGGGAACGAATTTGTTTTCTAATCTCTCATTAAGCAGGAGTGAAATAAAACGCACAATTAGGAGCAATTTTAATTATAAACTTCTCTCCCACAGAGATCTTAAATTAACAGCTAAAATATAGACAAATCAAACTCGGATAAATGCCAGGGATGGCACCCAAAAAGTTGCCAGGCAGTGGGGCAGATAATCAGAGACAAAGGTGAAGACTGAATGGCTACGCGTTGCTTCCAAGAAGCGATGGTTTATATCCAAAATATAAGTCTGATTTCTGAATATTCAATGAACTGGTATTAATAGGAAGATATTAATAATACATTATACTTGAATACCCAAAGACAAATAGTTGCTTGGTACCAACAAAAAGAATGCAATAGCCTAATTTACACTCAGGAACAGAATTTCCAACTTTCTATTGAAAGCATCACCCGTCTTAACAGAACTTCATTAATTTCAACTTTATTAAATAGGCAAAATTACAAGATGGTAAAAATAAAAAAGTGGGCAAAGGAATTCAACATTTGCATATAGATAGAAAAGTATTCAGGTCCAAACGATGAGTGAGAAAAATAATGATTTTTCAATACTTTCATATAATGTTTAACTAAATTAGCATTTAGAAATATCTTTGTCATGTTTTTAAGCAATACAGATAGATTTTTTTTAAATCCTTTTAGTGTTAGCAATAAGAGAATAAAATCCATTTCATCACAGATATAACATGATGTGGAGGAACCCTCATGAGACTTCTGTGGTTTAATGAGTTTTGGTCAAATCAAGATAACCATTTGTTTAATAACCTTTCACTTTGTTTAATTTACTGCCTTTCATTCACTCACAAATCAGAGATTATATTTTTCATCTCCACTAGCACCTAAAATATCAAACAAAGGAAGCCAGTCTCTGACATGTGCCTGCTGGCTTGCATATATAAGGAATTCAAAGCTAGATAGTTAGTAACAACACTGACTTGCTTCCCCACAACCCAAAGAGTAGGAGTCCAGGATCACAGTTCCAGCAGATGGAGTGTGTGGGGAGGGCCTCCACCTCTCATAGCTGCGGTCTGGCTGTGTTCCCACAGGGCGAGGGGACGGATTCTGCTCTCTTTGGACCATTACAGAGACGTGGCTGCCATCTTGAGGCTTCACAGCCATGACCACGTCGCTGCCTGTGGACCCCACTGGCTGCCACCATGACCCCAACCTGGGGAGCTGAGGACAGGGAGGGAGGACTCTGACAGGCAGAGCCCAGCCTGGGGTGTCCAGCATCACCGGTTCAGACTCCAAGGCCAAGCCTGCCCCAATACATCGGTGTCTAGATACATTTGAGGTCAGGAGCCCACACACTCACAGGATAATTCACCTCTTCCTTTGTCTGCTATTGAGTACCGGGGCCCTGACTCCTCCCTGACTCCTCAAATCCACGGAAGCACATGTCAACACCATGGATTTACCAATGGGAAATGGACAAGGTATCCGTTTTTATTCCTAAGTTGGTTTCTGGGCTCCTGACTTCTGAGTGGACATCACAAAGGTGGTGGCCCTTACTTGCTCCGCATGCCCAGTAAGGAGCCACCACCGTCTGTGGAGAAGGCTGGGTTTTCTTCTGTGGTGATTATGTGTACCTTGTATAAAAAGTCCTGTTTTCAAAGGCACTTTAGCAGTCATACACATACTTAGGAAAAAGAAAATGTTAAGAAGAAAAAGGATACAAATTATTTCTATGGATGGTCTCCCCTTCTGCTAGTGACTTCTGTTCTGGATTAGGCAATGCTTGGATAGTTCCTGACTCTAGGAAAACAATTAATGTCCTCTCCCACTTCTGCTCAAGTACTGCTCTAATTAGAAATACACAGAGCATCTAAGCAGTGCAACAATTTTAATGCAAAAAGAATCTCTCCCCTCCCCCAGCTCAGGGGCAAGCTAGGAATTATTCATAAACATAGACTTGGTTAATTTCTTATGAAAAATACTGTGTATTTTTCCCTGTGGGTTTTTTAACTTGAGTAACAGTTTGGCATTACAACATATGAACCAAATTTTTATTTTCTGTCAATTAGAGAATTAACTCTAAAGCCTCAGTACTGGGTCATCAGCAGACTCCTAAAGTAATGTTCTTCTCATCTTTTACACAATAGTTTCAACAATGCTTGTGGTAAAAATCACTGAAACAAAGAATCTATCCATTTTAGCCAGGTACTGGTGGCTCATGCCTGTAATCCTAGCTACTCAGGTGACTGAAATACAAGGACTATGGTTTGAAGCCACCCTGAACAGGAAAGTCCGTGAGACTCTTATCTCCAATTAGCCAAGAAATGTGGCTCAAGTGGTAGAGCACCAGCCAAGAGATAAAAAACTAAGCAAGAGTATCTTGAGTTCAAGCCTCAGTAGTGGCTCGCCCATGTGTGCATGCATGCGCATGTATACACACACAGCAATTTACCACATATGCAAAGCATGGATTTTTGTGTTAAAAACTTGAATATGTTTTCAGCTCTACCAGACTTTGTTGTTGTTTTTTTCAACAAACTCTGAAACCATTCCTACCAACTTTAAATATATCATACCATCCTGAGGCTAGACTTATTAGACACCCTTTACATACAAAGAAAACAAACATTTAGAAAAATGATTGAACCTAGAAGCTAAAATGAACACTGTAGGAAAATAAAACCAAATATACAAAAAGCCTGAGCAGTGTTCCTGAACCCAGCTGAACAATCGCATCTTCCAGCGAAAGCAGGCTGCCTTGGCCCTGGGCCCGGCCTCGGAGGTCCTACCACCCAACTAGGCAGAGGATGGAATGGCTGGATCGGTTTCCCAGGTCCTCAGCTGCCAAAGGACCCTCTGGTGACCCGTGTCAGACCTTACCAGATGGCCAATAAGAAGCAACACCCACCAATAGACAACAGCTGAGACCCAGGGACTCCTCACAGAGGCTGGCAAGGCCAAGGGAGGTCAGTGGGGCAGTCCCACCCAAGGCTTCCATTGGCAGAGGCCGCGGGCCTCTCCTCTAGACAGGCAGTGAAGGTGGCAGAGTCTCTGGCAGGCAGGACTGAGGCCTGTAAGAGGGATAATCTGGGAGCTGGAATTCTGGAGAAGCATAAATGTCAGGTACTTGACATCAAACCCAAGAAAGGACAAGGAAAGGAGGGGACGCCCTGGATGTTCCCCCATCCAGCCCTCTGGACTCTGGTTAGCATTTCTTATTGGTAAATTCCAAGTGGGATTTGAAGATCAGGGCTCTCTGAAGAGAGGCAGCCTTCAGAGTTCCAGAGCAGGGAATGGAACAAGTGGGGGGCATTGGCAAAACCCTTCCCCTGGGGGCTGACGTCCCTCCACCATCCCGGCCGCTGGCTGGCCACTCCCATAGCTGCTCCACTTCCCAGGGCTCACCTCCCCTACAGGGCACAAAAGAGGGGATGTCTCCCACCATGTTCCCCGGGTCAGGGATGCAAGCCAACCTTGTCCCCTGGGAAAGGCTGTTCCCCTTCCTGCAGGCCGTGGTTTCCCCAGGTTCAAGCCAGCCAGACTCAGAAATTAACAAGTCGCTCCCAGCGCTGATTTTACATTTCTGATCTCCTAAATGTGGTTTAATGAGTTGATTTAACTTTAACTGAAAATTCATTAAAATGTATTTGCTCTAAGTAAATATTTAAATGAATATCACACACACACACACACACACACACACACACACACACACACACACACAGGAAGGGGGCGTATTTAATGATATCATCTTTCTGGAAACAGTCTGGATTTCTCTAGCCAGGATGTTTCAGCTACCAACCCATCACACCTACTCCCGCCAAAACCAGCCAGGCCCCCACAGCATTCCAGCCTGCAGGTTTAAGACCTCCAAATTCCACGCAAGATTTCTCTCTTCCTCATATCTACTGTGGTCAGCTTTGTGAAGGTTTGACCCCCAAAATGGTCAGAGTTCAACTCCCCCCACAGCTCCCCGGTTCCTGCCCATGTCTTAGAACAATAGTGTGCCTATCATTCCTGCCACTCACCCCAGCGTGTTTCTGGGTGATGAGGACTCTTGTTTGAAAGCAATCACGAAGCATCTACAAACAGTGGTGGTACATGGTGTCCGTAGGACTCTCCATGAAGATGGGATGGGAGGGATGTAGGTGGGGCCACCAGTGGGGAAAACAGAGGAGAACAGAACAGTCCCTGAAAGCCAAGCCGATGGGATGCTGGGCAATTCCAGAGGCCCTTCTGAGTTGTCTTCAGTAAAGGCTGGAGGCCTGTGCTCTCCGTGCTCCCCTGGGTGTGGCTGCCAAGACCTATGGCCAGCCTCCACCCCAGTGCTGAGAAGGCCCTGGGCACCTAGCACAGCGCCCCCTGTAGCACCCAGGTGAGGAAGCACATTCGACCTTCAGTATTCCTCTTTAGCCCTTCATTCGCATGTGTTTGTTTTCGTTATCCTTAAGTAGACGTACAACAGGGGTTCCAATCCAACATGCCACTTTTGTGAGTGTGATGCATCTTAACAGCGCACTACCATATCTGAGCAAATCTCTTGTTTACCATTCTTCTGACAAAGAGATCTGATAGTAGATGTAATGTGTGTAGCAGGTCCCCTGGTGCATTATTAGTGGCTCACAATTTATTAGGTATAATTGGTATCATTTGCATTGCTTCCTTGTTCACTTAAAGACTTGTAGCTGAATCTTATCTCCCTGCAAAGTCCTGTATGTTAGAGGTTGATTTAGGCCACATCTAACTGGCCACTTTCATCACCGAAGCATGGCAGACAGAGCAGGGAAGGAAATCAAAATGAACCTTAGCAACTCTTCTGCTGAGCTTATTAGGCGAAAAGCCCAGACAGCCACTGTGTTTCCTGATACTTTCAATTACATGACAATCGATGGATTGTATTTTCTGTTTGGTTGGTTGGCTGTTTTGCCTTTTCTGTGGTTATTGTTGTTTCTTTCTATAATTAGGGATGAAGCCATCACAAGCAGTTCACCTGGAGACAGGACAGGAAATGGCTATCGCCTGCTGCCAGCAGGTGGCAAGCAAGGACTTAATGACATCCCTGACGTGACCAGGCCCAAATCTACCAAGGAGTTGCTGCTAAGAGAAGAATCAATGGCGATAGCTGTATTTCACCATCAGAGGTTCTTTCCACAAAGCATCTCATTTAAAGTCTCTGCTGTCCTCACAAAATGAAAAACATGGCTACTACCACGCTAGCAAGAGGATGTATTCCTGAGCGTTCATCCCAGAGAAATGAACACCATGTCTCCATACGCTCCCATAAGACACTTGTAAACGCCAGATGGAAATACAGTGTCCCAACAAGAGCACAAAAGATGCTTGTGCCAGAAACAGAAAATGGATAAGAAGAGATGCCTCGCAAGTGATTCTGGAATCTGCGCCTCACAGCCCTGCCTCTGCTGCCCTTCGCAGGAAACACCTGCAGAAACCAGTGGCCACGAGGGATGAATGCATGTGTGGGAAGATGGCACCCGTACCCTGGCCTGGCCGAGAACTTACCTGTGTATATGTTGATTAATTAGAAATGGCATTTTTTTCATCATCTTTAAATTGCTGTGCAAGCAAGTTGCCATTCAACAAGGCCATTTATGAATCTTGATCGGTGGCCACTCCTCTCATCCTTCACCCCCATCTCTCCCCTCACTTTATATTGTAAAATATACATTGAATTTTACAGCTATCTTCTCCTCTCTTTCTTCTCTTCATTTCTTGGAAATTCACAGCCCTTACATGCGTCTGCAGGTCAGTCTCCAAGCTTAATTCTTTCAAGGAAAAGCAACTTGCTCAGGAAATCGTTGGCATGTAGGGGTGGGAGGGAGGAAGGAGGTCTCCATGGGGTGAGAACTACAGCTTCATAGCAATTATTATAATTCCTAGTATATGGCCATCCCTTCAACTGTGAAAATCATTCTCCTATTTTCTAAAGGATATGCAATTACTTAATAACATAAAAGAAAATTTAGGCCATTCTGAAATGAAGTTTTCAGTCCAAAGATGACTTGAGTAATTGACCTAACTAATTCTTTTTGAAATTTTTCTGTAGCCAAAATTTGATGAGAACTAGCAGTGTTGAAAATATCTGAGTATATTTAATAACCCTGGCAGCAAACAGAGCAGCTAGATTTATTCAACTCACTGAGAAAATGTGATATTAAGTAGTGCTCACAGCATACATCTTGGGATTAAACTAGAGCCTTTCTTTTAGTCTCACAGGATATAATGAAATTCAGGCCATAAATTAAAGATCAGTGCATATATTTGTTTTGACTCAAAATGCAAGGTGACAGCAAATGGATTAACTTGACAGGTGTATGGGAAAATTGTGCTCAGTTCACTCAAGTAGCATAAACAAAGATGGTAGTTAAGAAAAGGGATAAAATTCTAGACAGCACAACTCTTAAAAAGGAAAAAAAAAAAAAGAACCCACAAAGTATTGATCTGACA